>NC_077224.1:40304937-40645030 GCF_024763615.1 Phlebotomus papatasi
CTGATTTTGTTTACAATAAAATCTCACCTCAAATAAGCCAATCAAGATTTTTCCCGGGTTCTATTGCATTAAATCCATGAAATGCTATCTAGTGGAAGCAATCAATGCAATTTGGATTTTCCAATGTTTTAGTAATATATTTTCCTTGTTTATTTTCAGCAAAATGCAAGAATCCTCTCGGTATGGAATCTGGAGCAATTGCAGATTTTCAAATAACAGCAAGTTCAGCTCATGATATTGGCAATGTGGACCACAACATGCTAGGTAAGCATACACTGCTGGCAATAATCATAGCTCCACTTTTTCATACTGGAAAAACTTTGAAAAAAAAATTTTTTTGGAAAAAAATAAAAATATCATTTGAAGGTATTTTCAAACCGATATGAAAAATTGCCATTTGAATTTCATATCGTTAGAACTGTGAGTACTGTGATAGAATCTTTATAAATATGGCGATTTTCGGGTGGCAATAATTATAGCTCCACTCAATAAATTTGGTTTCAGGATATTTATTTTCAATCAGTGAAGGTAAATATATTTTAGTAATTCAATTAGTAACTGTATTAAGCTAATTAGAATCATTTTTATAAAGTTTTTCATGAATTTTGCTGAAATTTTGTAAGAAAAATGTTTAATGAACAAAAATAAGGGATTAATTAAGGTCTTGAAAGGGATGAAAATTGACAACCAAAAAATTTCCATAAAAATGACAAGATCCTATCACCTTTCATCCGAATTTGTCCATATTGCCGACATATATGCATTTTAAACCACTCCCAGGCTAAAAATCTCCTTTTGTTAGAGGCAAAAGTGTTCAATTTTCCGTGTTACAGTCGAAAAAAACAAGTTTTCTACCGAAATTTGATGTAAAACAATGCTGACTGCTTAGTCTCATCATGTTCTGTTGATCCTGCCCCAAAACAGAATTCCAAGTGACTAAGGTGGTCTTCAGAATAATGAGATAAAAAATTATCAAAAAGAAGCTTATTGCAGTTTGATGAATAAAAAGTATTTTACGTCATTTAAGTGTTTTAAAATTATTTTTTCAGACAGAAAACAAGTTAAGACAAGACCTATCAATTTTTTTAGTCGAAAAAATAATTTTGTACCACTTAAATTAGGTAAAACACCTTCTGTTCATCAAACTGCAATAAGCTTCTTTTTGATATTTTTTATTTCGTTATTCTAAAGACCACCTTAGTCACTTGGAATTCTGTTTTGGGGCAGGATCAACAGAACATGATGAGACTAAGCAGTCAGCATTGTTTTACATCAAATTTCGGTAGAAAACTTGTTTTTTTCGACTGTAACACGGAAAATTGAACACTTTTGCCTCTAACAAAAGGAGATTTTTAGCCCTGGGAGTGGTTTAAAATGCATATATGTCGGCAATATGGACAAATTCGGATGAAAGGTGATAGGATCTTGTCATTTTTATGGAAATTTTTTGGTTGTCAATTTTCATCCCTTTCAAGACCTTAATTAATCCCTTATTTTTGTTCATTAAACATTTTTCTTACAAAATTTCAGCAAAATTCATGAAAAACTTTATAAAAATGATTCTAATTAGCTTAATAAAGTTATTAATTGAATTACTAAAAGATATTTACCTTCACTGATTGAAAATAAATACCCTGAAGCCAAATTTATTGAGTGGAGCTATAATTATTGCCACCCGAAAATCGCCATTTTGATAAAGATTCTATCACAGTACTCACAGTTCTAACGATATGAAATTCAAATGGCAATTTTTCATATTGGTTTGAAAATACCTTCAAATGATATTTTTATTTTTTTCCAAAAAAATTTTTTTTTCAAAGTTTTTCCAGTATGAAAAAGTGGAGCTATGATTATTGCCAGCAGTGTATTATCCTGGGTGCAAAAGGAAAATTTCACCCGTCGCGCCATACATTTCCCACCGTAATTCATTTCAAATATTAATCTCCGAACCCATTTTACCCAAGACAAACTCGGTAATGAATGACACAGCCACTAGGATGGGACATAGAGATGGTCATATATATTTTTTTTGCCTTGCTCCTAAGGACCATTGTCCCTTGTATTTGTAATTAAATTTTGAGGAGATCCTTTGCGGGAGACACATTGAGCACAAAGAAAATTAGTTTTCGTGTGCGTGTATATTTGTGAAGAAATACTGAATGAGATAATATAAAATTTAGGTTTTTGACATGGTATGGGGAAATTTTCACAATGAGGTGGTTGAATGGAGAACAAAAATCTTTTGTATTATTTTGATGTACGGTGAAATGAATTCCCTCTAAGTACATATTGTTGGTTTATTATAAACTTAGTGTGTTATTTCTCTTGTTTGATATTAAAATGTTGTGTGGGAAAGACAAGGAGCTCCCCAAAAACCAAGAGGATTGGCAGAGAGCTTGAAGAGGGTATGGAGGGAATTTAGGGTGAGGGAGGGTGGATGGAAAAAGCGATGAAACAAAGACATAATTAAATTTATGGATTTGTTTTGTGGGTACTCCAGCTATGTTGTGACTTTTGTAATGTGAAACCAACATTTTTTTTATTTTACTTTCTTGTTTTTTTTTCTATACTTTTCACTCTGTGGTATTTTTCCCTGGCTTCGGCGGTTTTTTTTCTTCGCTCTTGCAGACCAAAACTCTAAAAATTCCTTTTCTTTATTATTCACAAGCCATTCAAGTGACTTCTTCGTCTTGTGCTGATTCTTATGTTTGGGTGTTGGGTGGAAAATCCTTTTCTGTCTCTCTGGCTCCTTGTCCAAGTTTTTTTTTCTTCCACTTCTATACACTCAGGAGCAATATTCTGTTCTCAATGGGAATATTCTTCTTGACGTGAACAAGTCGAACAAGTAGATAAATTTAGCAATAATAAATTTGAGTTTGAAAAAAGTGATGATGGTTGCTTGAGTTTTTGAATTACTTCTTATTGCTTTGGTCTCATTACTTTTGTAATCGAATAAGCGAAGGGCTGTGGTTCTGTTAAAAAACAGAAAAAAAACGAAATTACATAGACAATAACGATGGCTCAGAGTAAAACTCGAATAACTCGTAAATGGTCAAATTTACAGGAGAGCGATTTCAAGCTGAGATTTTACATGCTAACTTACAACTTTGAGAATAACTAATCTTCAGCTATAATATTCATACACTGAGAGAAATCCGAAAAAGTTAAAATAATATTCCGAAAATGTTTATTTTACCCTGCAGTATTGATCCGAAATTGGTGTAAATATTATGCTTTTTAGGTGTATTAGGGGTTAAACTTACCCTTTTTATGTTAATTTTACCCTTAAAAAGGTGTAAAATTAACATTAACAATAATTGAAACACGGACTCAGGTCTACAATTTGCATTTTTAGGAAGGAGGAAAATCCTTCCGAAACGTCGGTTTTGAGAAACCAAAGGTCATATCCGTGTTTCAATTATTGCGAAATCAACCTATTGGCCGAAAATCATCTAGCATTAAAAAATGTTGATATATTTTTACACCTAAAAAGTGTTAAAATTATGAGGAAAAAAAGTTAATCGCACCCCCGTTTTTTTTCAGTTATTATTAATCGTATCGAGATATATTCATTACAAAGGCAATAATTTTTACAATGTTCATATCCCGTGTTAGAAGAATCTGCTAGTCTGTTTGTAGACTCGCCCATGAGCGCCTTCCGCGCGTTGTGGATGGTTCTTCCATGCTCCCGGAGTTGTTGGGCGTAGGCGGTGCATTATATTACGTTATTAACATATGACAATTGCCTAAATTAGACATTCAGATCTTTGCACCGGGCGGGACTCGAACTCACAACAGTAAGTCGAGCCGTGGAATCGATCCGCCCAAGAGCCAACGGTCTTGCCTATTGCGCCACTGATTCCGCATTTCAGTGTAGAGAAGGTGGAGGACCTTAAGTAGTACTCAAAAATAAAAAAACGAGTTTTGTAAATATTCGAGTTATTTGACTCTTATTCTGAGTCGTCGATAAATTCTTTAACATCTATACAAATCTGCAGTTTATAAATATGGTTTAACTTTGAATCATTTGTATCTGCAATTCATAACAATATGAAATTATACAGTCCGTACAAGAATTTTTGATTCAGGTGAGGAGTGAACTATAATAAAAGTTGATTCAAACGACGAATTATATAGACAATGAGCTTACAGATATTTTTTGGAATGAGATTTAAACCTTTAGTCTGAAACCAAGCGTCTGGCAAGTTGGCCTTTATATATGGAGCTATTTGAAGCCAACTCATAAATTGATCTCGGACTCAGCTCACAGTGTTCCGAGGAAAAAATGTATTTAAACAAAAATCTAGTATATTTATCCCTCCATACGGAAAGGTTTCTTATAATGCGAAAAAACTTCTCACTTTTCAAATATTTAGCATAACGGTCGCGAGTGCAAAAAAATTCCCAAATAAATTTAAATCGAAGTATGAGAAAGTGACTTCAAATTTCAGGCAACTTGCCAGGGGGTTGTCTGAAACCCATGTTGCGGTCAGACTCAATGGCTCATCGTCATCGCTTTTACCAAAGCTTGCGCATTTTAATTATAATTCTTAGTCAAATTTTCTGGCTAAAAAACACAAACTGTGAAAAAAGTACACATTTTTCCCCAAATCTCAGCTACACTTTTGGAAAAATACTAAAAAAGGGACATTTCTTGTCTTGTTCTCACGAGATCGAGTTTACTGGAAAGTCTTTTCTCCTTTGTGTATTTTGAAACTAGTAAAAATTTGACAGGAATTCCAAGACCTTTATACTAACCACAAACTTGCCCGATTTAATTGGAAAATTAGCTTTCTCGGGCCCATTTAATTTTTGACCTTGATAAACTGGTACTAAGAATGATTGTAGAGCATTTTCGTATATGGTCGAAATGTCTTGCCATACATCATTAAAAAAAACTATATTTAAGGGGTAGTATAACGTCCCAGACTTCGCGAAACGCTCGCACTCATGACTTCGATACTATATATCAATTTTTTTTGCATCATTCTACGTTTATTAGTCTGAAATCGATTTAAACAGATTCATAAATTACTCAAAAGATCACCAAAAATAGTTTAGATATAATACAATGGATTATCGTATAAGAAATTAGTAGATGTAGTTCGGTCAGTTTTGATTTATGAGAATTAAAACACGGGTTTTGACCTGGTTAGGATTTATTCCTTTTTTCTCTTTACGACGTTTCGGGGATTGTTGTCCCCTTCTTCAGGTCTACAAATTAAACAAAATTAATTTTTAGAAATTTTCAATAACCTAAAATAACATGGATCGTTCTTTTGACTTTCACTTACATTGAGATTAATTGGACAAATCGGGTCAGGGTTTTTCACAATCACTATCTTTTTACACAGAGTTGGACAAATTTGCACCATGACGGTCAAATGCCGACTGATGGGCTATTCCGTTACGTGGGATCGTTGACCCCCAAGTCTGGTGATTTCATTCCTCTCTCCTGTGATCCGATTGATGACGTTCTCCTTGCTCATGCATTTGACTAGTTCCTCCTTCACAACTGTGGAAAGAATCTTCTGCTTCCCTGGTAGGCACATGTTGTCGTTGTTTCACTCTTTGCAATAAGTGTGAATATATTGAACTAATGGCAGTTGTATCTGTTCTTTTGTTGATGTTGTCTCGTTTCGTCATGTGGATGTACAGCATCTCCAGGAACTCCAGTTGTTTATTATGATCACATTTGTCGATGATTTCGGTTTGGTCAAACCTGAATTGATGTTTGTTTTCTCTTGCGTGGGTGACCAAAGCAGTGACGTCTTGTTTTTCTTCTATGTTGTTTTGTTGTTGTTTTATGCTACGTTCATGTTGTGATATTCTGTCTTTTAGTCTTTGTATTGTTTTACCCACATACGTTTTACCACATTCGCATGGGATCTGATACTCATCTAATACTAAGATCGGAAATGAATGAATTAAAAATATCATTTAAATGTCGCAATACGAATCACAAACTACACACTAATCTCAAAGATAAAATCAACCCTTTAGCAGATAGTGGAGTGGTCTATCAGATCCCATGCGAATGTGGTAAAACGTATGTGGGTAAAACAATACAAAGACTAAAAGACAGAATATCACAACATGAACGTAGCATAAAACAACAACAAAACAACACAGAAGAAAAACAAGACGTCACTGCTTTGGTCACCCACGCAAGAGAAAACAAACATCAATTCAGGTTTGACCAAACCGAAATCATCGACAAATGTGATCATAATAAACAACTGGAGTTCCTGGAGATGCTGTACATCCACATGACGAAACGAGACAACATCAACAAAAGAACAGATACAACTGCCATTAGTTCAATATATTCACACTTATTGCAAAGAGTGAAACAAAGACAACATGTGCCTACCAGGGAAGCAGAAGATTCTTTCCACAGTTGTGAAGGAGGAACTAGTCAAATGCATGAGCAAGGAGAACGTCATCAATCGGATCACAGGAGAGAGGAATGAAATCACCAGACTTGGGGGTCAACGATCCCACGTAACGGAATAGCCCATCAGTCGGCATTTGACCGTCATGGTGCAAATTTGTCCAACTCTGTGTAAAAAGATAGTGATTGTGAAAAACCCTGACCCGATTTGTCCAATTAATCTCAATGTAAGTGAAAGTCAAAAGAACGATCCATGTTATTTTAGGTTATTGAAAATTTCTAAAAATTAATTTTGTTTAATTTGTAGACCTGAAGAAGGGGACAACAATCCCCGAAACGTCGTAAAGAGAAAAAAGGAATAAATCCTAACCAGGTCAAAACCCGTGTTTTAATTCTCATCAATCAAAACTGACCGAACTACATCTAGTAATACAACACACGGAAAAATGACTAGCTATCTACAAATTATTCAGAGCAATTTTGGATCAGAAACAGCATCAATGATGAAAACATATATGCGAGGACAACGTAAGTTCGCACGGTTACTGGCAAGGAAGAAATTCCTGCTGAATTGTCGAAAAATGGGGTTGACCCCCTCGCATATCTTTAACAATGTCAAATGCCTATATCAAACACTCACCAAGGATTCACCGTACAACAGACAAATAGATACAATGGTGAGATCGTTCCAACTTAGAATACTTTACATGGAGATCAAGGTGACTTACTGGGAGATTGGACAAACTAAACTGAGTTTAATGAACTTACAACAGAGACTGAGAGCGACAGAGATAGCATCAGTGAATGGTTTCTTGCTCGTGCAAGATCAGGTCTTCTGGCGGGAATTTCGGAGGTCAACTAGCAATCAACAGGAAAAGTTCAATGCCCTCTTTTTGAGGCAATTGGGGCACGTCACCAACATGCCATCAGCTGATTGGGTTGTAAACAAGACTGATGTTCCTATACCTCACGAAGTAAAACTTCTCATGGGCTTAAGCCCAAAGTTTGCATTACCACAACAAAATCTTCCACCACGTACAATATTACATCTCTTAACTGAGATTGAAGGTGTGATTGATACAATAAATAATGACAATAATGAAACGAAAAAGAACACATTAAGGTATAAAATATCCCAACTTATCAATAGCCACCTCACACATCACAAATTACGCTCACAAGACAAATATTTCATGCATTTAGAGAGAACAACAAGGAATTTCATCAAAGAACACGAGGATATCATCATTACTACATCTGATAAGGGAAACAAAACGGTTTTTATGTGGAAGCAGGACTATGAGAACAAAATGCTAAACATAGTATCAGACGAGTCAACATACAAGAAAATACCAATGTCCAAGACAATCACTACAGAAAACAAGAACAATGCGTTGGTGAAAAAACTGTACGATAGAGGACACATTGATCCTATCACTAGACGACAACTTACCACGCACAATTCAAGGACCCCTAGGATTTATGGACTCCCCAAAATCCACAAACCAGATACTCCCTTAAGACCTATTGCATCATGCATAAAATCACCCACATACAGTCTCTCTAAATTCCTGATACACATTCTCAGGCAAGCAACCAATTTAGGAGGATACAGCGTGAAGGACTCGTACGAGTTTGTGGATAGAGTCTGTAACACAGAAGTACCCGAAGGATACATAATGATCAGTTTGGATGTGGTATCCCTATTTCCAAACATCCCACGTCAGCTGGCAATGGAAATAGTAGATGAACTCTGGAATTCTAACAAAATCAACACAGATATCAGTAAGGATCTCTTCGAACAAATGCTACGCCTATGCCTCGAAACAAGCTACTTTACATACAATGATCAACATTATGTCCAAATTGATGGAATGCCCATGGGTGGCCCGCTTTCCCCAGTGATTGCAGATATTGTTATGGATCATGTATTGATCAACATAACCCAAAGAATCCCATTCCAAATTGTCTGCCTGACTAAATATGTGGATGATTTGTTCTGCCTGATCCCACATGACAAATCCGATGAAGTCCTATCGTACTTTAATAACTACCATGAAAAACTCCAATTCACAATTGAAAAAGAAGTTGATGGAGCCATACCATATCTGGATACATACGTAGTGAGACAAGAATCATGCATGCGTACAATGTGGTACAAAAAGCCGATAGCATCGGACAGGATGCTAAATTATCACTCAAACCATCCTTTACAACAAAAAGTCAGCACTGCGATTGGTCTCATTAACCGGGTTCTCAAGTTAACAACAGCCAATACAGACAATACGAAGAACATAATTATTACGAAATTAAAAATGAATGGTTTCCCGACTAGATTAATCAATGCTCTCTGGAACACCCACAACAACAACACAAATCACAACACAACACGAGAGGACACAAATCCAAATGACGTCACATATAGATCCATAATGTACATACCAACACTCAGTGACAAGATCCGAAAAATACTAAGATCGGAAATGAATGAATTAAAAATATCATTTAAATGTCGCAATACGAATCACAAACTACACACTAATCTCAAAGATAAAATCAACCCTTTAGCAGATAGTGGAGTGGTCTATCAGATCCCATGCGAATGTGGTAAAACGTATGTGGGTAAAACAATACAAAGACTAAAAGACAGAATATCACAACATGAACGTAGCATAAAACAACAACAAAACAACACAGAAGAAAAACAAGACGTCACTGCTTTGGTCACCCACGCAAGAGAAAACAAACATCAATTCAGGTTTGACCAAACCGAAATCATCGACAAATGTGATCATAATAAACAACTGGAGTTCCTGGAGATGCTGTACATCCACATGACGAAACGAGACAACATCAACAAAAGAACAGATACAACTGCCATTAGTTCAATATATTCACACTTATTGCAAAGAGTGAAACAACGACAACATGTGCCTACCAGGGAAGCAGAAGATTCTTTCCACAGTTGTGAAGGAGGAACTAGTCAAATGCATGAGCAAGGAGAACGTCATCAATCGGATCACAGGAGAGAGGAATGAAATCACCAGACTTGGGGGTCAACGATCCCACGTAACGGAATAGCCCATCAGTCGGCATTTGACCGTCATGGTGCAAATTTGTCCAACTCTGTGTAAAAAGATAGTGATTGTGAAAAACCCTGACCCGATTTGTCCAATTAATCTCAATGTAAGTGAAAGTCAAAAGAACGATCCATGTTATTTTAGGTTATTGAAAATTTCTAAAAATTAATTTTGTTTAATTTGTAGACCTGAAGAAGGGGACAACAATCCCCGAAACGTCGTAAAGAGAAAAAAGGAATAAATCCTAACCAGGTCAAAACCCGTGTTTTAATTCTCATCAATCAAAACTGACCGAACTACATCTAGTAATACAACACACGGAAAAATGACTAGCTATCTACAAATTATTCAGAGCAATTTTGGATCAGAAACAGCATCAATGATGAAAACATATATGCGAGGACAACGTAAGTTCGCACGGTTACTGGCAAGGAAGAAATTCCTGCTGAATTGTCGAAAAATGGGGTTGACCCCCTCGCATATCTTTAACAATGTCAAATGCCTATATCAAACACTCACCAAGGATTCACCGTACAACAGACAAATAGATACAATGGTGAGATCGTTCCAACTTAGAATACTTTACATGGAGATCAAGGTGACTTACTGGGAGATTGGACAAACTAAACTGAGTTTAATGAACTTACAACAGAGACTGAGAGCGACAGAGATAGCATCAGTGAATGGTTTCTTGCTCGTGCAAGATCAGGTCTTCTGGCGGGAATTTCGGAGGTCAACTAGCAATCAACAGGAAAAGTTCAATGCCCTCTTTTTGAGGCAATTGGGGCACGTCACCAACATGCCATCAGCTGATTGGGTTGTAAACAAGACTGATGTTCCTATACCTCACGAAGTAAAACTTCTCATGGGCTTAAGCCCAAAGTTTGCATTACCACAACAAAATCTTTCACCACGTACAATATTACATCTCTTAACTGAGATTGAAGGTGTGATTGATACAATAAATAATGACAATAATGAAACGAAAAAGAACACATTAAGGTATAAAATATCCCAACTTATCAATAGCCACCTCACACATCACAAATTACGCTCACAAGACAAATATTTCATGCATTTAGAGAGAACAACAAGGAATTTCATCAAAGAACACGAGGATATCATCATTACTACATCTGATAAGGGAAACAAAACGGTTTTTATGTGGAAGCAGGACTATGAGAACAAAATGCTAAACATAGTATCAGACGAGTCAACATACAAGAAAATACCAATGTCCAAGACAATCACTACAGAAAACAAGAACAATGCGTTGGTGAAAAAACTGTACGATAGAGGACACATTGATCCTATCACTAGACGACAACTTACCACGCACAATTCAAGGACCCCTAGGATTTATGGACTCCCCAAAATCCACAAACCAGATACTCCCTTAAGACCTATTGCATCATGCATAAAATCACCCACATACAGTCTCTCTAAATTCCTGATACACATTCTCAGGCAAGCAACCAATTTAGGAGGATACAGCGTGAAGGACTCGTACGAGTTTGTGGATAGAGTCTGTAACACAGAAGTACCCGAAGGATACATAATGATCAGTTTGGATGTGGTATCCCTATTTCCAAACATCCCACGTCAGCTGGCAATGGAAATAGTAGATGAACTCTGGAATTCTAACAAAATCAACACAGATATCAGTAAGGATCTTTTCGAACAAATGCTACGCCTATGCCTCGAAACAAGCTACTTTACATACAATGATCAACATTATGTCCAAATTGATGGAATGCCCATGGGTGGCCCGCTTTCCCCAGTGATTGCAGATATTGTTATGGATCATGTATTGATCAACATAACCCAAAGAATCCCATTCCAAATTGTCTGCCTGACTAAATATGTGGATGATTTGTTCTGCCTGATCCCACATGACAAATCCGATGAAGTCCTATCGTACTTTAATAACTACCATGAAAAACTCCAATTCACAATTGAAAAAGAAGTTGATGGAGCCATACCATATCTGGATACATACGTAGTGAGACAAGAATCATGCATGCGTACAATGTGGTACAAAAAGCCGATAGCATCGGACAGGATGCTAAATTATCACTCAAACCATCCTTTACAACAAAAAGTCAGCACTGCGATTGGTCTCATTAACCGGGTTCTCAAGTTAACAACAGCCAATACAGACAATACGAAGAACATAATTATTACGAAATTAAAAATGAATGGTTTCCCGACTAGATTAATCAATGCTCTCTGGAACACCCACAACAACAACACAAATCACAACACAACACGAGAGGACACAAATCCAAATGACGTCACATATAGATCCATAATGTACATACCAACACTCAGTGACAAGATCCGAAAAATACTAAGATCGGAAATGAATGAATTAAAAATATCATTTAAATGTCGCAATACGAATCACAAACTACACACTAATCTCAAAGATAAAATCAACCCTTTAGCAGATAGTGGAGTGGTCTATCAGATCCCATGCGAATGTGGTAAAACGTATGTGGGTAAAACAATACAAAGACTAAAAGACAGAATATCACAACATGAACGTAGCATAAAACAACAACAAAACAACACAGAAGAAAAACAAGACGTCACTGCTTTGGTCACCCACGCAAGAGAAAACAAACATCAATTCAGGTTTGACCAAACCGAAATCATCGACAAATGTGATCATAATAAACAACTGGAGTTCCTGGAGATGCTGTACATCCACATGACGAAACGAGACAACATCAACAAAAGAACAGATACAACTGCCATTAGTTCAATATATTCACACTTATTGCAAAGAGTGAAACAACGACAACATGTGCCTACCAGGGAAGCAGAAGATTCTTTCCACAGTTGTGAAGGAGGAACTAGTCAAATGCATGAGCAAGGAGAACGTCATCAATCGGATCACAGGAGAGAGGAATGAAATCACCAGACTTGGGGGTCAACGATCCCACGTAACGGAATAGCCCATCAGTCGGCATTTGACCGTCATGGTGCAAATTTGTCCAACTCTGTGTAAAAAGATAGTGATTGTGAAAAACCCTGACCCGATTTGTCCAATTAATCTCAATGTAAGTGAAAGTCAAAAGAACGATCCATGTTATTTTAGGTTATTGAAAATTTCTAAAAATTAATTTTGTTTAATTTGTAGACCTGAAGAAGGGGACAACAATCCCCGAAACGTCGTAAAGAGAAAAAAGGAATAAATCCTAACCAGGTCAAAACCCGTGTTTTAATTCTTAAGAAATTAGTTTTAGTTCATAATCTGATTATAATCGATTGAAACTGGTTCAGTTTTGTTAGAAATTTCCATATCATTTCAGTGAACTCTTACATGAACTCCTTTGGTGAAGAAATGAGCTTTTTACTAGAGCTACCTTGATTTTAGAAAACTTATATTAGGAATGATTGAACGGTATTTTCGTATATGGATAAAATGTTCGCCTGTGCAACCTCTAAAGTCCCAGGATCGACTTATAAGGGGTTCATCAAAAGTCCCAAGACATTATTTCTCACCATTTGGCTTTTCCAGATGTAAATAATCGGACGGACGAGCAGCGTGTTGTTAAAAAAACTCGAAAATTCAGGTTTCCAAAATTATACCAAAATGAGACCCCATAAAGACCAAGGGAGTCGAAATTCGGAAAGCCAAAATCCCGAACACCAAAATCCGAAAAGGCAAAATCCTGAAAGCCGAAATCCTGAATGTGTCGGAATCCTGAATAGCCAAAATCTCGAATGGGTCACAATTCTGAAGAGGCAAAATCCCGAATTGGCAAGAATCCTGAACGCCAAAATCCGGAAAGCCAAAATCCCGAAAGTCAAAAATCGAAAAACACAATATCCCAAAAATCCAAAATCCCGAAAGTCAAAATCCCGAACGGATTTTGACCATTTTGGATGTAGGATTTCGTGATTTTGGCTTTCGGGATTTTGGTTTTCGGGATTATGACTCATTCAGAATTTTGATACATTTGAAATTTGGCTTTCAGGATTTTTGGCTTTTCGGGAATTTAGTTTTCGGGATTTTGACTTTCCAGTATTTTGATTTTTCGACATTTTAGCTTTTCGGGATTTTGACCCATTGGGGACTTTTCTTTTCGGGATTTTGGCTTTTCGGAAATTTGACTGGCATCGATTTCAATTACTTGAACATTTACAAAAACAACCTTTTCATCACAATCTTGATTTTCAGCAAAGTTTGAGGCAAAATCATAATTTGGATCACAATGGACCATCAGGGGATGGTAAAATATTTTAATACCTTGCTATAAAATTTATGAAGTTTGTAGTATATTTATAATAAATGGATTGAATCATATTTCCGTAATAGATTAATATTTAATGGTAAAACGGGTAAAACTAAAACCTTGATCTATATTCTATTTTCCAAGTGTAAAATTATTGTTATGCACGGAAGTAGAAAAAAAATCGATCTACTATCAAAGCATTTCAACTACAAGGGGAGACACAAATGTCTCAATGGGAAATAGAAATACTCGAGAACACTGCGTTCCTCGAGTTCTTGCGTCTGTGTAAATATTTAAAATAAGTCGATTTCATAGAACCTTGAAATTTCGCTCTACTACCATTTACCACTTTTTTTGTGGACCTGAATGTCGGGTTGAATTTTCCGAATGTAGGGGTTGGCAGGGCGTAGTGTAAGTCATATATATTCAATAAAAGCCCTTCATTTTTCATGAACCGCACACGCACATTATAGAATCTCGTTAGAATGAAGCGACAAAGATTAATGCGATATCCCTTTACATATACTGCTTGGTAACTCGGTGAACTTGCTAATTATACTGGTGAAGTTGAAATTCTCTTGCCGCCGAGAAAGTCTATTTGTTGTTCTTATTGAGAAATGGTGAGAGAGGGAAATGTAAAATTCCAGTGAAAAATTACACATCATCCACAATGTGTTTTGGTCTATGGAGACTTACTGTATTTATGTATGTTTACACTGTGGATCCAAAGTGTAATGACGCCGCAAAATAAATTTTCCTGCTTAATCCACCAAAGGTTTCCATATGCTATCTCAATGAATAGCCAGCATACACAAAAATCCACTCTTGCTGTTATCTTAATTAGTTGGATGCACTTGAAAATCCCCATGTAAAGCAATTTTAAAGTGCAATCAATGGATAAAAAGGAATTTAATAAAGAACCAAATTGATTTCCAATCAATTATGGCCTAATTATATATTATGCTTTAAATAAATTTATCAATAATATTGAGGTTATATGCCTTCACTATCGACCATTGCAAAAAGTTGAAATTAAAACTCACACAAGTGCCAGAATTTTTTGTTTTTACCAATAAATATCCAAAATGTTCAGCACATTGAGTATCGTGCCAAAACAATAAGATTCTGAACATTTGTTACTTGTGCAACCTATTAAGTCCAACAGTGTCGACCTTACAATTCTTGTCGCCAGTGTATTTCAGGCTAATGAAATAAAAAGCGAAATGAAATAATAATTTTAAAGTGGAGCAGGGCGAAGAAATAAAAGAGAAAAAGAGGGTGGGATGAAATACTGAGGATGGAAGCTGAAAAAAAAATGTCATACTTCCTCTTGAGAATTGTTTATTTTTTCACATTATTATTTCTTTTGTATTTTTGCGCCACTTTATTCCATTAGAAGGCGTCTTTTTTACACCGCGTCGCCTCACTTAAAGAAAAAAAATGTACCCATATTGGTGCATGAACTATAATTCTTTGCGACAACATTTTTTTTTCATAGTCATTTGTCACTGAAAATGACGCAATAAATCTACATTGACTGCATAACACTGATTAGGCAAATCTGTCTATGCTTAGTTTATGTTTTCTTGTATATTTTTCTTGTACTTGGGATGAGAGGGTCTTAGGATGAGAGAAATTTTTTAGAGTTTGGTCGCGATTCTCACTGAAAGTGTCAGATATTGTATTTGAAGCAGACGGGATATACGTATGATTGATTGTTCTCTAATAAATTTAGTAATAAAATTTTAGTCCTTGAAAACAAAATGGATATAATAAAAAAAATAGATAAAAAGTAATAAATAAAAAAAATATTAATAATTTTACTCTAAAAAAAGGTTTGCCAATTGGTAGTTAAAATTTTGTCAAAGGGATGTTCCTCCTTATTACACAGAAGAAAATTCGTAAGATCGTTCTTAAATATTTGTGAATTCCTACTGGAGACTTACGAAATGCTCTCAAATTGTATATCCCACAAACAAGTTCGTAAAAGTTTGTGCTCTATTCACAAACATTGTTTGTAACATGATCAATTGGATAACATTTTTTGTTCTTTTACAAACATTTGTTCGTAAATGTTCGTAAGGAAATAAAAAAATATACGTAAAATTTTATCATATGTTCGTAAACTTTTTCCAGACGAACAAAAATGTTCGCACAAAGGTTTGTCAGAGAACAAAATAATACTTGTCAAGTGCTCATGTTATGAACAATGTATGTGAGACAATACAAACTTTTACGAATGTTTTGGTGGGTTATACAATTTACGAGCATTTCGTAAGTCCCCAGTAGGAATTCACAAACATTTACCAACAATTTTACGAAACATTTTTTCTATGTACAAAAATGTTTATATAAAATGTAAAAATATGGCAAAAAGTTTTGTCAGGCAAATTATTTTGACAAAATTCTATTGGCTACTTTATAAACCTTTCTTTTCAAAGTAGATATACGTTGAGTAGATGATATTCGTATTATTAGTTAATTTAAACAAATTAGAATTCGGTTAAGTATTAAAATAAGAAGACCTAAGGCAATGAGGATATTTTTCGGATCGTAAGAAACAACGTCACCAATCTCCTATTTTTTTATGTAATATGTTTAATGAAAATTGAAATGTTCTGTTACAAATTTTTCAAAAGACTTGGTTTGAATCTTGAAATGTAATTTATCATCATAGTTGTTGCTAGTTTTAGAGTACTTTGAGAATTTTTATTTATTTTTTTATCAAATTTAATTGTTTTTTTCAAAGTTGTTAGAACTCTAAATTAGTTTGTCCGATATTTTACGTCATCCAAAATTTCAAATTGTTATCCTATTCTTAATAGTACACTAAGAAATGAATATAATTGAAAGCATTGCTTAGGGGTAATATCTGACACTTTGTTATAAAGAAAATATAATAGGGTAAGTGCTCATAATTTTGGACAGTTTCTAAATTTGGACACTTTGAGGGTAAAATTGGACACTAAAAATAAATTGATTAAAATGATGGATTTTTATTCCAATATTTGATGAAAAATGAATTCTATCTAAATATTTGTTCTTTTTGGAAGATTTTGACACTAAATACGTTAAATTTTGAATATGATTTGAGTTGAAATTGCTTTGTTGAAAATTCAGTGTGAGCAATTGCTTACGAGAAATATGACAGAACTTCGTGGCTTACTTCAGTCTTATTTAGTTTTGGTGAAGTACTAACAAGGTTTGTTCGCTGTTTTTGAGTGATATTATTGAATATTCATTGAATATTGTGTTGATTCACGTTACTGATGATTTGTACATTTGACCTGAAGTGAGATTTGCTTTGTGAATTATATTTTTCGTTTGAAAAATGGGAAATTTTTTAAGACATTCACCAGTGAGGTGATGATTCTTATTTTGGACAGGTGTTTTTCTCACGAAATTTCGTGAAGTTTTAGCTTTTGTGATGACTAGGTTGGACAAATGCCTGGAGAAACAAAGGAGCATCATCTCTACGAAAGAGATGTAGCGAGAAATGCCTTGAAAGGCTCCCGGAAAGGTCAGGGAATGAGCGAATCTGCACGTACTTGGAGTATCGAAGTCAACTCACTTTAATGAATGATATGGAAAGTTTTCGGGTTTCTTGTGACATTCTACGGTTCCCTTACATGAACAGGAGGAGGTCTTGGTAAGATTGGTTCATGAAATGAAGAACAATGGGCATCCTGTTGAGGCGGATTAGCTGTCCAAATTTACAGCCAAGTTGGACAAATTAATAAACAAGTTGTCCAAAATAAGAGCCAAGGTCACCTCTACTTATCAATTCATTTTTAAACGTATTAAAACTAATTTTAATAAAAATAAGACGATAAATAGCTTGCTAAGTTTCTAAACAACCCTTCTGAAAAGAGAGTAACAAGAAATGTCAATTAGTATAGAAAATATCGCACTTCAAACTTGGAACTTCGATGCTTATAAGCAGACTGTCCAAAATTATAAGCACTTCCCCTATTGTTCAATTCGTATGGAATATCGTACAACAACTTATTGACCTTCTCGAACCCTTTCGAGGTGTTTCCCACAGCATAACATATTGTTCACAAATGTGACTATCTTTTAGCTGAGTGTAACGTAGAAATTGAAGAAAATAAAGTTTATAAAATTTTGAGGAAAAAAATATAAGTGGACGATATTAGAAACATAATCTCGGCGGATAACCTCTGATCAAATGTCTACTTTTTACGTGAAAAAACATAACCCATCAGGGAAATTTCGTTATAGATTTGCAGAAATAATCATTGATAAACATAAAATAATACAATATTTAACGCGTATTTTACAATGATATTTAAAAGAAAACTATTGTTGGAAAATTATTTGACATTTACCTCAGTCAAATAACGTTGTAAACAATACAGTTCTTTCACATTTTCATAGAAGTCTTATCACACTGAAATGTCCGTTAAACAATAATTTCAATCTATATGGGATTCAACATTGGACAGATTGTTAATTAAATTTAGTTTCAGTGTCTTATGTTTCACTAAGGTGGACGATATTTCAATTTTTTGGAAAATTTTCCATTTTCCTTTTATTTGAATTTTGCCTTAAATGCGTAAAGAATACATTTTTTCGCTATCACTATAGGGGTGTTCGACAAGGGATGTATAGCACTCGATTATGAGCACTATATTATGAGGTGGAGGCATTTGAGGAAGCAAATTTTGAAAGATTTTCAAAATGTTGAAAATTGTAGTAGGGGATGAATAAGACACTGTTATTTTTTGATAATCGTCGATACATGATCCTTACCGAAACCTACGAGTTAATCCAAGTTTGTAATTGCTGTAATTTCTAGTTTACTAAGTTTTATCAGGGTGTCACTCATTTCAATTTTTAGAATTTAACACACTAGCATTATGGTATTCTCTCGCACTCCATCTTAATTGTTTTATCAATTGGAGCATATATGACTTAATGATTTACTTACCATATTGGATCACAAAAGAATCACGATCTAGCGGAACTTACAATGCTTTCCCCAGTTTTTTAAGGCAATGTGCCCTCTGTTTGTGCTCACATACTAGGAATTCCCTTTGGACTATCTGGCGCTTCCCTATATGATGATTTCTCATGAAAGAATATTTTTGTATATTCCTTTCTTCGTTGAAGATACACTAAGGTCCTCCTACTATTCTCTCCCAAACCTTTGTATCGCCGTAAAGACAATGTGCAGTGTTTAGTAGTGATATTTCATTCAGAAGCAACCCTCTTTTGTCTTCTAATGCATCGTCAGAAAAGTATTGAGCATAAAATGTGCGTTTGTATGCTGATGTGTGCTGTATCTGGAAAATCTCAAGTCAAACATACATTATAACATTAATATATAATACATTTGGGTGAAAAAAAAAGAAGTCTACCGACGACGAGTGGATGTGTTAAAGGAAGACCAAGGAGTGGTGGTTCCTGGGTGAAGAATTGGTTTTGGTATCGGCAATATGTTATTCACCATTTGCCGTTTCTATACTCTTTCACGCTTTTTCCTCCCCCGTTCTGCAGACGCGTTATTTTTTTTCTCCTGGGTTTTCATTCACTTCTTTCGTTCATAACTCAACAACATAAACCGTCAGCTTTGAAATAGTGCTACGCCTCAATCGTACAAGTTCCCTTATTTTCTAACATTGGGATTTTCAGCTTGAAGCCCAATGTTAATGATTAAAATGCAAATACCCATTGCCGTAATGATGGGTGCCCTCTTTCTAAAATGTTTAGATCAAATTACATTTCTCCCTTTAGTCAATCATAAATCTTCTGCACCACATCCATCCACGCATTCGCATATTGCCATGCCTTTCGTCCAAACATACCAAATATCACTCTTCTATCTCGAGATGGATTTCTAGATGAATTCTCTATTCGGATTTTTTTCCCGTTTAATAATGCTTTTCCAAAACAGGAGGGAATTTGGCTCCTAATATGATTGAATAGAAATGGAAGAGAAAAGAAAAGGCTTTAAGTATGAGGCCACTGCTGGATGCCTCTCTTGCTGATATTTTATTTCATATAAAAGAGATTGAAGGATAAAACAGCATGAAATCTATTCACACTGATGTCAGTCAAATTAAATCGACACACCAATTATTTTTTTTTCGCTTTTACATCCTCCGTACCCCATGTTGTATTCTCTACAATAATAGCCCAAGTATAAATGATCGAAAAGTCGTTGTATCACAGAAGAATTACGAGGAAGGAAAATGATGACACTTGTATCACTTTACATAAATGGGGGCAAACACGTGAAAAAAAAGTATAAAATAAGAGTCAAAACTCGATCAATTTGAAGTGATGTGTCTGGTTGAGAAGGCAAAGATGGAGAAGAAGTTGAATAATTATCAGCAATTTGTTTGGTAGCAGAATTGAAGGAGATAATGGTAGTGATGAATTCAGTAATTGCAAAATTGTTCTATACTCGCGAGAATATTGATCAGGCTATCGAGGGGTTAGTAACTGACAAATTATGATGTGTGTGTGTTGCAAATAATTATGTCAAAACATGTGTGACAACTCTGCTTCCATATGAAACCAATTAGATTTTTATATTGTGACAACATGACGATGGATGACAGTTTATTTTTCCGGCATGCGCTTTCAACATTTCAACTCTCTGACAAATCAATAGTAAAAACTAATCAAAATTGCTACGTGGGGTTGAACGAATACAACAGTTCTTGAAACCTATTCTAAATATGTCCTGCAATTTCATACAATGGCAATTAAAATATTTATGCAAAACATCCAAACATTAAGGTTAGTTGGTTTTAGGTTTAGGGTACATTTTCTCAATACTTTTATAGGATACTAAATGGTTAGATCATTAATCTAAACAAGAGACTGGAGGCATCTATCGTCACTTTCAAAAAGAAAAATTACTTGACATTAATCATAAAACACTTCATAAATTGCAAAAATTAACTAAAAGAAAATTTATTGAATATACAAGAGGTTAACAGAAACCAGGAATTAATGGCTCAGGAATATAGGTCTCAATTGTGGGACTACGATCATGATAAGAAATATCAGGATTTTGACATCGTGAATTCAAAGAGATGGCAAAGCGTCTCAGCTTTGCGAATTGCTCGATTTCACGAAATAAAACTACCCGTGAATTATCTTTTTGCATGTTTTTTGTGTATACCGGTTTATCACCGATTTGATTCATTCACAAATCGGAAAACCATTATGAACTAGAATTACGATTACTTGATCAATTAATTACCGATTAGAACTGATATAGCCGGATTGGAAATGTCAAGACCTTTCCAAAAAATCCAAATTTAACGAAATCGGTTAAAAAATGAGCCCATAAGTGATTGACTTCTGACCCTCAATAATTCAAAATGGCGATTTTCCGGTTATAGGTATGTTTTTACGAAATGTTCGGTTATGCCGAAAATGGACTCAGGCTGATCCTGGAAATTACTCAGCTCGAAACATTTAGCGGTAAAGTAACAGCCCAAAATATCATACACTGAGGATTTAGGATTAAGGATTAGCGTTTTCAGCGTACATTTCTATTAAATGTACACACTTGGATTGCTTATAGATTTGTTAAGTGCGATATCAATGAATTTTTCGTACAAAAAGATACACTTTGACCTTCCCATTACTCCAATCTTAATGCATTTTAAGATTTTGCAACTTTGCATATCACTACTCTCCATGTTTTTTCACCCAATTGACATTTCTAAAAGTACCCAAAAACACCCTAGATGAAGCTTTTCATTATTATCACTGTCGCTGATGTCGCCTAATTCCCGGAATTTTACTAGAACTCATGAATTTAGAATATCAGCCTGATCCTCCAAATTATGGGCTGATCCGTCAGTGTATCGACACCAATCCTCATTTTTCGGGCTGATCAATAAGACGATCCCTGTTTCTATTTTGGGCTTTCGGCAACCTCTAAGGCCTAGCGCACAATAACTTTAGTTTGTAAATATGTTTTGAATATTTCCTATGAGAGTGAGCGAGATGTCTAGATCTATATTTCACTACTTCTCATTGAAATGTCAAAAACATGTTTACAAAACAAATATTATTGTAAGCGAGATCTAGATCTAGTCATCTCGCTCATTCTTATGGGAAATTTTGAAAATATGTTTACAAACAAAAGTTATTGTGCGTTGGGCATAATACATAACCAAAAATAAAAAAAATCTATAGAGCCGTTTTCGTAATAAACCAAAAAACATGATATTGGAGGGAAGTGAAGGGAAAAGAAAAAAAACGCCTAGAGATAATGCTTCTTTATTGGGGGGGTGACCATAGACCGGAAGTTGATATCTTTTACCGTTTAAGCTCTAGAGCGGTGACAAATTGGAAAAAGCGAATTATATATAACTGCTCTCTCCTTGACTTCGAGTAGTAAAATTGGAAAAATACCCCAGTGATCATAAGAAAAACCATTTCGGAAAACAAAAATTGTTTATAATGTTTGTGCTTGTGTATTGTGTGATTTAGTTTTGACTAAATTTGGTAAATAAATAAAAATTTAACTAAATCGACAAAAAAAATAATATTTTAAAAATTCGGTATGCAAGAAAAATATTTCAGAGGTATTTTAATTCTCACACTTCTCTACATTATTGACAAAATTTCGACTTTGAAAAACTCGAAATATTCACCTGGATTGCCAAAAAATTATATCTGAAAATAAAGGAAACCGTTATGCTCAACGCACAATAACTTTTGTTTGTAAACATGTTTTTAAAATTTCCTATGAGAGAGAGCAAGATAACTGGATGTCGGTTTCATTCGCTCTCACTGAAATGTCAAAAACATGTTTACAAAATAAAAGTTATTGTGCGCTGGGCATTAGAATTTTTGAAAACAAACTACAAAAACATGGTCTGAAAAGAGAGTTGGTGGTGAAAAAGGGAAAAAACATACAGTAAACTCTCGCTCAATCAGCTCTTTTTCAATCGGGCGAAAAATTTTGTTGACAATTTTCACGTTTAATTATGAAGCTAATTTGCTGTGTAAATATGCAAATGGCCCTGGCCGCCGCGCGCCCGCAAACCCCATAATGATGATGATAATTTGCTCAAATTTACTGTAGTTCTTCCTATTTTATCGTGATTCTTTATAATTCAGCGCTTTTTGTGGAATTTACAAAGGCTTCACAATGCCCAATTGAGAGAGAGTCTACTGTATCTAGATAATTTCGATTTATGGAGAGGTTACCAGAAGACCAGAAGTTGATATCTTTTAACGTTTGACCTATAGCCTGCTAACAAAAACCTTAGAATAAATAAAAAGCAATATCTGGAAATAAAAAATCACTAACGTGGTACCTTATCTATTCATTACCGATTGACACCAATACAATACTGCCGATTGAAAATTTCAAGACCTTTCCTTTCAATAAAATAGTTTTCTAAAAGTGGTATCGTATAAAACTGTACTATATGAACTGCAATAAACGTTCTTGGATTTATAACTTAGTTACTTTATACGAGTTTTCACAATTACAAGCTCATATATTATTTTTTTTATTTTTTGAATTCATTTGAAACCGATTTCGATTTGTAAGAGATTGAAAGACCTTTACAACGAACCTAAACTTACTCCAATCGATTGTAAAATACGCGAGCTAGAAATAATTAACTTTGACCTTTTGAAATACTTTTTATATAGGAATGATCCTAAGCCATTGTCATAAAATTGTTAAGCGGGTTATCTTGAAAATGAAATAACATTTAAGAGGGTGTCTTTATGGGGTGAAACCGTTAAAATATTTCAAGTGAATTATTCTAGAGAATCTTTTAACTTCTTAAAATTAACATTACGTCAGCATTGGTCATTGATTTATTGAACATTAATTAAAATTTTATTCTATATTGTAAGTTAAACTAGTTTATTTTATTTATAATTTTGGATGTTTTATTTATTTCTTTTTAATTATATAATTAAGAACATTGTTTTGCTCTATACCCTGCGAAAAAATTCAAGTACTGTCCTGAAAATAAACCAGACCAGACCAGACTCTAGGAATATTACCCTTTCAATCAGATTAGCGTTGGGTCAAAAATTTATCGTCTACAAATATAAAAGTCAATATTGACAGGAATCAGTGCGATGTGATGAGATGGGCGACCCCTTGAAAAATCATTTAAATCGTTAAATCTCACCAAAAACCATCCTCAGGACATTTATAAAGTGGTAAGAAAATAAGAAAGAAAGATAGGAGGGTACACAATAAAGAAAATTGCGGTTTGACCCCTCAGACGAAGAAGGAAAAAAAAGTGTAGGAAATACAAAAGTTTCTTTTGTGAAGGGAAACGTCAGAGATATTCCTTATCGAATCTTACAAATTCCTAAATGTTAAGAGTTAACATTTGAAGGCACAATTTGAGGAATTCTCCCATCCGTATTCCAAATGTGATGTGCCTCTTATACTATCCATGGTGAATCTCTCTTTTCACTTAAATGCACAGAATTTGTGAGAAGAAGGAGTCAGAAGAGGGGTTGATTTGAACAGAAGAACGCAACAAAAGTGAAGGCATCCATCCAACCATCTGACTGACATACAATTCATGTGCATACTTATGTAGGAAACACATAAAACGATGCCAACAGACACTCCATGATGATGTCGATAATGATGGTGAAAAGTCAAGAATGTGTTAACCAAAAAGGCGAAAATGTTAGACACCAGCAAACAGCATAACACATCCTCTTTGGGCTTACGCTAGAAATCTTTTACAGAATGGGTTAATTCAGATGTTAAATGTTATTTTCATTTTGATTATTTTTGTCTTTATTGAGATGTTATTTTGATTTATTGCAAATGAAAGTTATTTTTTTTATTACTAGCTATTACACAATTTTGACATAACAAAATTTAATTTAGTCATAGTCTTGTTTTCAGAATTGAGAATAAAATTTAAATTAATCTTAAGCTACGTTTATCAATTTACACTGAAAAATCATTTCAAAGGTATTTAAAGTCTCATAAAATTTAAAAGCGAAGAAGGAAGTTTTTAGGAAAGAGAAAATTCCTAATAGGATATTTAAAAAAATCATGTTTTTTTTATTATTGTTAAAAATTCTATATGGGTTGTGTAGTTCTTCGGACTCATATTATAGTTTTTATTTGCTGTAGTAATTTATTTAGTGGATGCTATTCTATCTTTTTATAGAATATTTCAAGTTAATAATTAATACTGACGGGGGCGTGGTCTATTTTATTTAAGTTTAGCGCTTTAATAATAATTAATAATTTTGTGCACCGCAAATAATGGTGCTATTCCAATGAAACAAGAACATGTCTTTTTAGCACTTTACTGTTCTCAAATGCTTCTACATAATGGACTTTTCTTTGTGTGAATTCTTGTTACGACTGTTAGGTAGTTTTAGTACACGGCGTCGACTAGGGAAAACAGTCAAGACAGGAACCAACACAAAGAATATTCGATATTGCAGAAGAACTTGAGACCAGTAAAATCCTAAAAATTTTTTTTAGCACTTTACTGTTCTTTAGTGTTTCTGCAATATCGAATTTTCTCTGTTATGGTTCCTGTCTCGACTGTTTTCCTCAGCCCTCGCTGTATTCTCAAACCATCAAACAGTCGTGACAAGAACCAACACAACCAAAAGTCGATTATGGTGAAGCATTTGAGAACAGTAAAGTGCTAAAAACATGTTCATTTTTACATTGGAATAGCACCAATCGGGCTTTTATTTTTAATCGAATTCTTATGGTTTAGGGGAGACTGGGGCAAAAAGTCACAAATCGAAAAATTCAAAATTCAATATCTTCTAAAGTAAAAAAGACAGCGACTCAAATTTTTTTCTATGGATAGCCTCCATAGACCTTCTTCAATGTCGTAAGTTTCTTAGAATTCGAACAAGGAATTTAGAAAATAAAAAATATCGAAGTTTTTAGTCCTATTTTTGAAATATTTTCCTTGCAGAAGATAACAATTGTTACCTACTTATTTTCCCAAATTGATGAACTGATGAATATTTTTTAAATAATTTGGATTCTTTGAATACGAATCCGCTATCTATTTTAGAATTTCACAAAGGTTCTTTTCTCCAGAAATCCTTTTATTAAAAATGGCCACTTGGGGTAAAAAGTAACAAAAAGCGAAGCAATATCTGATGTCTCACAGCGAAAAGAAACGTCATTACCATGTCTCGCCGTTTGTTGTTTGCATTGGTCAAAGGATTTGCAGTCTTTTGTGTGTGTTTTTTTTTTCTAAAATATGTAGCTTGAAAAGCACTTTTCTCGATTTCTCACTTTTCTCGCAGAGAAAACGGTGTTTTACAAAGGTGTAGATGAATAAATTTTCTATGAAAATATGTCTTCTCGGTATTTTTGCAAATTTACGAGAGCCCGTAATAAAGCGAATCAAAATATGATAGTATCTTATGCCTGATACTATTTGCCCCAGCATTTTTGAGAACGGTCACAAAATTACCTTTTAGAAATCGGGTTATTAAACGTATTTCCTTACAAAATTGAGGAATATTACTTTCACAAAGCTGTAGAGCGGTAAATTTCCTATAAAACTGCGCTAATTAGAAATTTTTGAAGCGATCGAGTAGCTTGTAAATAAATAAAATATCCGTTTCGTGACTTTTTGCCCCAGTCTCCCCTAATTTTTAAAATAATCGCTAAATAATGAAAGTCATCTGAATTAGGATTTGGAATCAAACATTATAAGTAACTGAAGACAACTGGATTTAGCCATATCGTTTAAACTTGATTCAGTATTTCACAGCAAGACACATTTTCGCTACCGCCAATATCCCTCGAATGATTATGAGGGTGGAGTATGTCAAGAGGACTCCTCGCAGAGATTGAGGGAATAGGGGGAATAGGCCAAAGGGGGTGGCTAGAAGGGCAAAGAAGACACACACTTGAGTATTCTTATCCCTCGCCATATATTTATAAGATTGTTGCTGGCGTTGTGTGTAAATTAGGCTCATTGTCCTGATTTATGTCGATCCTCTTCAGAATATACACTTCTTTTTCCCTCTCAAACATTATTCACCACACATTTCCATGGGTTTCTTATTGTTATTTTACTCTCAATTTTTCTTATCTGCCCGAGTCATGTTTTGTCTACACATTCAATTCCTCCTATAACCCCTAAAAGATCTCCATCTCAACCGTTTCTCACGTGTCTGATCTGGTCTTTTTTTTCCTTCTTGTTTTCTTCCTCTCAACCTCGACATTTAGATTGAAAATCGATAACAATGGAGGTGCCTGGTGTCCGAAGCATATGGTGTCCAGGGGACTTAAGGAATACCTCCAGATTGACTTACTTCAAGTGCACGTGATTACAGCTATAAGGACACAGGGACGCTTTGGCAAGGGTCAAGGGCAGGAGTACACTGAAGCCTATGTGATTGAATACTGGCGACCAGGCTTCACAAAGTGGTATCGCTGGAAAAATATTCAGGGCAAAGAGGTAAGCAATATAAACATATTATTCTTTTTTTTTTTTAAACACTTTCCAACTAATTTGCACGATGGCACAATGTCATTTGCATTTTACCCTTTTAATTTGCCACCATCATCAATCTCCTCTCATGTTTTTCTCTTCCATTTTCACTAATTTGTCAACAAAGCGTGAGCTTCTTAATCACATAATTGCTCAATTTGCTTCATTATTAGCTACTAATTAAACTATTGATTTACTGCTTAAGCTTATTTAATTTACTTATTATCAAACGTTGCGAAATCCCTTAGTTTTCCTCAACACTTTCTCGTGTTACGCTGGAGGAAAGTTAAATCCATTCATTTATCTCTCTCTTTGTCTAAATCTCCCAAAAGCACACCCACAAAATTGACAATTTGTGCAAAAACATACGCTTAACTCATGTTCAATATTTAAATTTTTCTTTAACATTCTTTAAGCGGTATTATTTGTTGTTTGGAGAGATTGAAGAGAGGCAAATTTGGTGAAGGAAGATTGATTGATAAGAAAATTGTTTGAACAGATGGTCTGAGATTTTCGTTTTTTTTACATTTTGGCCATTATCTTATCAAGTGTGAAGTTTTTTGGACATATTTTTGAAGGATTTTGTATGTTTTGACGTGTTCAATTTGCATTTAAATTATGTAAAAGTCTAAAAAATATTTATTATACTCAGACATTTGATGCTTGAATATTTAACTCATCTGGATATTGCATTTGAGAGATTATCTTAACCACTAACTTTTCCATAGTCTTGATCTGAAAGACGGTAAGTCGGTGATGGTCGCAAGCTATGGGGGAAGCTCAGTTTTCTCTAATTTTAATACCTTGTAAGAAATTAATACAAAGAGTTATTATCTTTATTAGATAAGTACTAATTCCAAAACTATTAAGCAACTTTAATCAATTTTGCTTAACAAACTCTGAAAGCTCTCATATCTCTCACCTATATAAGAATCTCTCAGAAAAGGACAAAATCTAATTTATTACTAGTTTCAATAAATCTGTGACACATTTCAAGACAAAATTAACTACTTTAACAATTAAGAAACAAGTTCCCTGTCAAGTTTTGTTAAATAAATTTAGCTATCGTTCAAACAAAAATTACTGAAGTTCAGTTTTATTCAATTTTATCTTTTGAAAGGTAGAACGGGGTTAAAGAGCAATTCGTAAAATATGTGAAATTCATTTTCTCGGGAAAATTAAGGTAGGATAAAGGTGGTACAAAAGACTCAATTTGAAGAAGAGAAGCCTAAAAATTGTAGTCCAGTCAGGGTACATCTCTAAAAAACTGGCCAGATTTTCTTCTTTAGAATAGTATTATAGGTCAAGTGAAAAGTATTGAACCTTTTCTAAGTTTTATTTTGAAGGTAAAATTAACATAGTTAGGATTATTCGATTTAGATCAGATATGCGCCATTTTGTTCGATAATTTTCGTTAATTTTTATGGGAATTTCATAATTTCACGATGGAAGAAGGTCTTGTCTCTACTTTCTACTTTCTTGAGAAGAGTTTTGTACCATTAAGAAAATTTTGCAAATGATTGAAAAGGTGATAATCGCTCGGTGCCAGATCTAGACCTAGTTTATACCACGAGTGCAATAGAACCTCCCAGCCAAGCTCTAGGAGCTTGTCGAGCGTGATTAAAGATGTATGCGGCCTAGCGTTGTCTTGAAGGAACATAACACTTTCCATATTGTGTAATTATGGGCATTTCTGGTCAACTCCTTGCTTTAATCTACTCAATTGTTGACAATAGTGGTCCAAATTGAGCGCTTTTCCATTAGGCAGCAACTCATAGTGGATGATTCCCTTCCAATCCCACCAAACACACAGCACAGCCTTTTTGACCGTTTATCCGGGTTTGGCGGTCGTTTGGGTTGACTCGTCACGCTTGGACCACGATTTTTTCCGACTTTTGCTTTCATATGTGACCCATTTTCCGTCGTCAGTCACCATCTAATTCAAAAATGGGTCGATTTCGTTACGTTTCAGTAACTAATCGCAGATATGAATTATGCCCTAGACATACTTACGACTTAAGCCGAGAGACGACTTAGTGGAAAATGATGGAAATGTAGTTTGACCAGTATTCCTAGTATAATTACGCTAAGCCGTCTCTCGGTTAATCCTCAAGGCCCTTAGGTTCAAAAGGTTCTTTCTCGACAATACGTGTGGCAGCCGTACTCATTTTTCGTGAGACCATTCTTATGGAAGTAGTTCAAAACTGTTTTCTGGCTAATCTTTAGTTCTTGACCAATAGAATAAATGCTCGCGTGGTGATCCAACCCAACAATTTCCATGATTTTAGCGACATATTCGACGATTGGCCTACCAGAACGTGCTTTATCTTTGACGTCTATTTTCTCAGAACGAAATCGTTTGAACCACCGCCGCTTTGCTGTTGCACAATTTTTTGGGCGCCTGTTTCGTCTCTTTACCTTTGTCGTAGTAATACTGCAGAACATAGATATAGTCATTGACATATAGAAAACATGCGAACCATCTCTAACTCTCTAACAAAGAAAGAGTGTCGATCGTGTCGATAAGTCATGATACAAGTTGTTAACATTAAACCTACCAATCGTTTTTATACGTTTTTCCTAGCGCGCTGAGTCAAATGACAGACCGCAGTGGGTATAGGATACTCAATTTTTTTTGTTCTTGAAATAGAAGAAAAAATTAAAATTTAAATATTAAAAAATATTTTACATGCATATTTTAAGAGTTTGATAACGACATTGTACCGTTTAAATTATTTGCGTTAATTTTAAAAAGTTTTTAAACAGATCGATTTGACCGGTCTTCGTAGGTTTAGTGTTAAAATGCCAATAGGTGTTCCTTCGACCCTACCTAGACTTGCATAATTTATTCTATTATTACTACAATATCATATTCCTAACTTATCAATTGGTTTATCGCTATGCTTATGAAAATCAGTTTAATATAGAAAGGTATTTCATCTGCATATTTCCCGTCTCTTTTGAATTTCTTTATTGATACTTGTGCGTGTAAATATTATTCGGAATTAGAAACGTCAATATTAACATAGTTCTAAATATGAGAAATTGAAATGTAGTTCAAAACTTTGGCGTAAAAGAAACGTTTTTGTCTGATCCGAAAATAATGGAATTTGGCGAATTTCACTTGTCAGTCATTTATTTAAATATTAAAAAACATAAATCTCTTTTTTTTGTTTGATTTATCCCTTTTCATCAGCACTACATTTCACCTCTTCTAAAATAGACGGATAGATACTACATTCATTAAAAATGCTTTAAGAGACCGAATCAATATTGCAGTACTGAAAAATTTGTAAAAGCTATTACGTTTTGTGAAATAAAATCTTATAGTACTAGTTAAATGGTATATTAAAGACCTTTCAATTATTTTCTATTTATTCAAAACCCTTTCTAATGCTTTCCCTTTAAACAAATCATTAGATACTTTTCTTAATGTAACGTAGAGGAAAGTGTCTAGTTTTTATTAAAATATATTGAGGAGTCACATTTATTCAGAAACATAGAAGAAATTTAGTCATTACAAAGCATGGGTTCGTACGAAGCATGAGCACTTTCCCCTATGATCTGTATGACCTCAATTTTAGAGGTCTTTGCACTGCTTGCACTGCTAAGCATCGAATAAACTTAAAATTATTTTGAAGTGAATATTATTATACACTTGAGCTCCCTAATATTCTGGAGGTTAAGATCGCAAATTACAGATAAAAACCCATGCATGAAGTGGAATTTTTTTTACTTTTTCGTGTATTTGACAGCTTTCACCCGAATTTCGAATAGATGGATAACGAAAAGTTCTACGCATATATTCACTGAGAGAAATCCGAAAAAGTTAAAATAACATTCCGGAAATGTTAATTTTACCCTGCAGTATTGATCCAAAATCGGTGTAAATATTACCCTTTTTAGGTGTATTGGGGGTTAAAGTTACCCTTTTTCATGTTAATTTTACCCTTAAAAAGATGTAAAATTAACTTTAAAAAATGTTGATATATTTTTACACCTAAAAAGTGTTAAAGTTATGAGGAAAAAAAGTTAATCGCACCCTCTTTTTTTCTCACTGTTATGAAAAATGGTGAAAAAGGATGATTTCTAGAAGAAACTTTTTTCTATCTTCCATTTCACCGCCAAAGACATGTTATAAATTTCACTTGGTCATTGCTTTCTAATCTTTTTCTTCGGAAAATGATTACTAATGTAGCAAAATTTCTACGTAAAATATCTCTTTTTGAGATGTTCATTTTCAATGCAAATTCTAAAATATTCTTTGTGCCTTTTTAAATCCTTATATAATGCATTTTTCTTGTACTCATATTGGAAATAGGTAATTTATTACTTTTCTTGTGAAAGGTATGGTACAATCTATTTTTCATACGAGCAATTCAGCTTTTCCCTATTGTATGCTTTTCCTGCTATTTCGTAGTTATATTTCATATTCGCTGTGTTTGTTTTTTATTTTATTTTTTTTTTTAGCAAAACAAAACGACTATTTCACGTCTTTTGACTCATTCTTGCATTTTTCATTTGCCTCGACGGCGACATTTATTGATTTTTATTTATTTACTCGACTCTAGTTTTATTTTTTTTTTGGAGAAATTCTCTCACTCACGATTTTTTTCTCTGTCGTCTGTTCTTTGCAGATTCTAACAGGAAATATTAACACATATAGTGAAGTGGAGAATATTCTACAGCCAATTATTTTTGCATCGAAAATACGTCTCTATCCCTACAGTCAGTATGACCGGACGGTATGCCTTCGTGTGGAAGTTGTGGGCTGCATTTGGGATGGTGAGTATAAAATAGAATAAAATGCTACTGGCTACTTTGGCTAAGGGGGTAGAGTGATACTATGGCAGTAGTAAAAACTCCTAAGTGAGTACACAATAAAAGTTGCACAATATGTTGCCACCTTCTCAACCACCAATGTCATTTTCTCTCCCATGTACAGTCGCTGCAAACGGTATATAGTCACCTTAATTCACTTTGTCATTCTCTCCTAGCCTAGACTAGACTCTTTCTAGATTAAATTAATTTAGACCAAATTAATAACATCATTTTAAATGCTATATTTAACAAAATTAATATTAACTATGGTAATAAGATTTACTAGATTAAAGCCATTTTGTTATATAATTTTTGACATTTTTAAGGAATATTTTATCACCACACAGAAAGAAATATTTTGAAAAATTGTTCGTAAATATTTGTGAAGTCCTACGGAGAACTTACGAAATACTCGTATATTGCATAACCTACTAAAAAGTTCGTAAAAGTTTGTATTTTTTTAGAAACTTCACTGAGAGAAATCCGAAAAAGTCAAAATAACATTCCGGATATGTGCATTTTACCCTGCAGTATTGATCCGAAAATGGTGTAAATATTACCCTTTTTAGGCGTATTATGGGTTAAAGTTACCCTTTTCCATGTTAATTTTGCCCTCGAAAAGGTGTAAAATTAACATTAAAAAATGTTGATATATTTTTACACCCAAAAAGTGTTAAAGTTATGACGAAAAAAAGTAAATCGCAACTTCTTTGTTTTTTTTCTCAGTGTTTCTTCGTAACATAATCACTTGACAAGAATTTCTCTCCTTTTACAAATATTTTTCGCCCATTTTTGTTGGTCTGGCAAGATTTTACGAACAAATGACAAAATTTTACGAATATTTACGAACTTGTTTGTCAGTTATGCAACTTACGAGCATTTCGTAAGTCTCTTGAATGAATTCACAAATATTTACAAACAATTTTACGGCATATTCTTTTCTGTGTACAGTAAAATAAACTGGTATAGGGTAAGTGTACCAAATTCCGGCCAGCTTGCAATTTCGGCCTTTTTCATCCTCAAATTTCCATGAATTTTTAGTTTTTGCATACTCTAGAGATTATATAATGCAAGAAAAAATAACAAAAAATGTCGCTTAGATGAACAAGATGGTCTGAAAAAGACATTGAAGAATTCCACAAGGGAAAGCAACAATGAGAATGAAGGTGGCGGGAATAGGCCACTAATGCTACTATGTCTACATTTTTATTAATTTTAAAATGTTTTAAGAATGATTTTATAGAAAATAAAGACGATAAACTATCTACAAGATTCCAAGCAATACTCCTTAGAAAAAAGTAATAAAAAAGAATATTTTGTATTAAAAATATTACATTTCAAACATGAGACTGGCGCTTGCATGCAACTATGCCGAAATTTGAGAAACTTACCCTAAGTTACTTTTTTTTTTAAATTTCTTTTGGATAAGTTCGATGTGAGGAATGCAGTTTGTCAATCTAACAAATAAATCTTAATATTTAAATAAAAAATCTGACATGAAATCCCGGAATTTCTGGTGACTAGATAGGGTGAATGGTGGAAAATGAGACACTTAAGAAAAAATTCAATTTCAAATGCATTTTTAAACTTGAAAAATAATTATTTTTTACCATTTTTTTGTATCATGGGATTCTTTGACAAATATTTTAACAGAATCTTAACAGTTGTTATTAAATATTGCAACCGAATAATCGTAAAATTCACGGAAATTAAAAAATAACACATTTTGAAAAGATGGACAAAATTTTGGAAAGATGGACAAAAACTTTTAGAAAGTTGGACATAGTGATATTTATGACAAAATATTATACAAAATATGTAGAAAATCAAATATTGAGGGTTTTCTCTGTATACTTGCACATTTGATGGTTATGCTAATCCCTCTTTTATGTCCGGGTAACAGTTGAGGAACGCTCATTACAAAGAACTTCCTGGACGTCCAACCAAAAAGAGGTTCTGTAAATTTCACAGCCTCGTGCTATCCAGCAGTTATAGTTTTAAAGCGGATGCAATTTTTAGCACATTTCAATTCCCCATCCGCCCAAATACTTTTTCACTAGCTTTGGGAGTTCTGTAGAGGCTCCTATTTGTCTTTCTCCAGGAATTTTTGCGATATTTACTACCCGCTCTATCAGAAAAAGTGGTCTTCGGAATCTGGAAATCTTTGCAGCCCTTTCCAGGAGATTTTCTCCTTATCAGCTGCTAACTGCTGTTGCAACTATTTCTCCAGATACTTAAGGATCTTCGTCGTCCTTGTTAACATGATTTCACTGCACAAAACCACCAAATTCATTCACAAAGTCAACTTGTCCAAGATTTCATAAAACTTGTTTTGAATGCAACACGAAATTAAATCACTTTTCTATCCCTTTTAAATGTAATATTTCACAAATATTTTTTATTCACCTTTTAAATGGATGTATGTCCTTCGATTTTCACTACGGACTTAACAATATTTCACAAATTATGCCGAAAAATCAAACAAAACACTTTGATACTTTCCTAGCAACTTCCATAAAAAACAAAGAAAATGACAACTACCGTGTCAAGGTTATGAATTTCACACATGCAATACATTTTTTAAATTCTTCTTGCAAGTCACCCTTTGATTGTTTTATAACGATTTTTGCATTTTTAACTTCTAAAATAATCATAAAATTAGGTTTAATAATCTTTTTATCGAAAATTGAAATATTCAATTGATTTATTATCAAGTTTTTAAGGAGGTGTCTCACATTCCACACTGCTTTGTCCAACTTTCCAAACTGTCTCGCTTTAGGCAAATGACCCTATTGGCATTTTCCTGAGCGAACAAAATTGTTGTACTCTGGTAAAAATAAAAGAGTAAAATAATTATAATTGATCTTTTTCAAAAGGCTGGATCATATTGCACCTTTTGAAATTCTTGTTAGAACATATTTTAATGAGTGATTGTAGAATTTTTGCAGTGACTGTATATTGAATTCTGTGGTGAACTGGGAGAAGAAGAAGATGAGAGAAGAAGGGAGGCTGGTTGAATACTTTGCTCAGACACTTGAATAGAGCACTTGCCAATACACAATATAAAGTGATTTAGAAATAATTACCTGAAATGGCAATTTATTAATTTAATAAAGTGGTTGTAACTCTTGGCCACTTGTGCGCCTCATGCACTGAGATTGTTCGCCTCTTGGTTAGAGCGACTCTAGATGTGAAGAGAGTCGATCTGTGTGGCGAGCAGAAGAAGAAGCATTATATAAAATTATAATTGATAAATTTATCTCGACGTCCACATCTCTTAATTCCATCTTCCTTATATGCAACATAGAATTGATTTGAAACAGCTTTCGTTCTCTTTCACCAACCACTCACCATCTCACTCCATCCCTCATGAATTGTGAAATTCAATTCAATTTACCGGAAAAGGAAAAAAAATGCACTAGCTGCCCATGCATCTTAGATGACTTATACAGTGGTGAAGAGATTTTTAGGAGCTTATCGACCTATCTCTCCTATCCCATTTTCATTGTTCGTTCGCTAATTTGACTGCAAATTGTCATTCATGAATTTTTTATGTCTATTTGAAACTATTTAAATTAGAGTTTCAATTGATTAAAAAGTTTGCCTAACTCAATCACAAACTCCGATCTAGTTAAGAAACTCCAATTTAGAGGCCACAGACTAAATACTAAATTTGTCTCGTAATTCAATCAAAATGTTTCACCAAGCGATTAACATGCTCACACTTTTAAAATGTTTTATTTTAACAACTGAATTAAAATTTCCGGCGCTGCAAATGGGAAAATGTAACAAAACTGAAATTAAGGTTTAATGGGAGAGACGAAAAGATTAAGAAATCAATTAAAACAGAATTACGAAATAATCGACTTTATGTCGCAGATCATTAAACTCGCGCCAATATCTAAAAGTTCTTCATTTACTGATACTAAAAGAATTTGTAATAAATAGCTGGATATTGCATTGAGAGTCTTTTATAGAAATGGAGAATCTAATTAAGTCGAAACAAAAGATTTTTAGTGGCAAAAGAAATATCGTTGAGATATCCAAGTTTAAGCCATAAATAAACGGTTGTATTGTAAAATTTAAAATTTAAAATGAATAATGTTAACGCAATATAAAAAGAAAATAAACCATGCCCTTGTAATGCCCAAAACATAATAACTTTTGTTTGTAAATATGTTTTTAAAATTGACTGTGAGAGTGAGCGAAATGACTAGATCTACATCTCACTCACTCTCATTGAAATGTCAAAAACATGATTACAAAACAAAAGTTATTGTGCGCTGGGCATAAGATTTTTTTTTCTATTTTCTATTTTTTATTTTCAAGTTTATAATATAAGTTTCTAGTATCTAGTTTATAAGTTTCGCTCACTTCTTCAACTAAAGAGGCAAATAAAAATTGATGACTGTCCTATTTTTTCAGTAACACTAGCTCAGTTATTACAAGTTTATCCCCTGTTCCAAAATTAGATTCTTTTTATCTTCCTTGCTCATTAAATTCATAAATATTTTGCATTAAATAAACATAAGGATATTGTATGTTTTTACTAATTTAATGTGAAAATTACATTTGTTAACTTTAAGTTTATAATTTTGTAATAAATTTTCTGCAGTTAAAAATTAAATGAAAAAATTGCAATTGTTATTAATTTCTAAAATTAATTAAGGAGGTACAAAAATTATTTAACTTTTAAGACCCTTAACACTTTCAATACGGTTTTGAAATTTAGAGTTGATATAATTCGCAAAACTGAAAAGACTATGAAGAATTTCAGGCCCTAAGTAAAGCGATCTTTAGACTAGAGGTTTAGCCCAGTTCCCGAAAGTCTCACAATCCTAAATAGCAAGCAATTTTATTGCTTTTTGAGAGCCTAATAGGTCATTCATCTTTAATAAATTAGTTAAATTTTTCCAAAAAATCGTGATTGATAAAAAATTAGAGCAGTTAAGCCATATGGCTAAGTCTTATACGGGCCTCAGACTTGAGACTTAATCTGGCTTAACTCCCCTAATTCCTAATCAGGCACGATTTTTTAGTAAATTGTTGTTTAGGGTTGGATTTTGAGGGCAAATGATTCATTAGATTTTGAAAAATCAATAAAATTGCTTATTATTTAGATTTTTGAGACCTTCGGGAACTGGGCTAAACCTCAAGTCTGAAGCCGGCATTAGTTCTGAAGCCGGCATTAGGTCTGAAGCCCGTATAAGTGAACAATGTACGGGATGCTCTTAGTCACGGAAACTTACTAAACTTGCTGCGTACCGGATCGATCCAGCGAACCAATTTAACGATTTCTTAAATCAAAAATATTTTAGCTCATGAATTAATTAGACTCTTGCAAAAAATATCCTAAATTTGAACATGCTTGAAGTTTATGATGTCATTGTCAAAATCTAGAGAGCCAGAATCCCGAACGTCAAAAGAGAGCCAACATTTCGAAGGGGTTAAAATCCCGAATTTTTAATAGTTTCATAACTACTCCCACGATAGCACCCGCCGCACCCGCGCATGCTGAAAGTATCGCGTAAGATAGGTTAATTTGTAATCACGTCTAATTTGGAACAATTGGAAGATTTCTAACAGTTGTGAATGGCAAAAGGAAAAATAAACAACGAAGAAGTACTCTAGAATGTAAAGTCTTGTACTTCTTCGTGGTTTTCTTTTTCTCTTTGACCATCTGTAACAGTGAGAAAATCTCAACATTCTAAAATTGACAAGATTCCGAATTACCCTATCTTACCCGAAAGGAAAAATTTTCTGTGTTTTGAAAAATTATTCCACACGTTATGCCCAACGCACAATAACTTTTGTTTGTAAACATATTTTGAAAATTTCCTGAAAATTTCCTAAAAATGAAGTTATTTGAAACAAAAGTTATTGTGCGTTGGCCATTATTTTCGGTATAATTTCGTCGCTTTCGGGATTTTGACTTTCGAGATTTGGCATTCGCGATTTTGGCTCTTTCGGATTGGATCGGATTCTTGTCGGATTGGATCGGACCACAAGTAACGGATTTTTATCGATTCTTAATAGACAAAAAAAAATTCCAGAGTAGGGGGAAGTGGGGCACCTTTGAAACTGGAATTTTTCTCCCATGTTTAAGTGGAATTCAGCCATATCATAATGTAATTTAGCTTCTCAATCTGTTTGTGCAGCTAAATTTTATCACGATAAGGCTCATTTTTTTAAATAGGTAAAAAATCCTAATTTCACAGTGCCCCACTTTTAAAGGTGCCACACTTCCCACTATCTACATTTTTTGTATCTTCGGGGTCCCAAAGTATGCGCAAGACTTAGTTCGTTTAGTTCCAAATGGCGAAACTCTCTTGACTCACATTGGGTCACATATGGTCCTATTTTTTTCAAAAGCAGTTTTCTGCACTCGTGTATTTTTCAGAATTAGCAATAAACAAAAATTCTAGGTTTTGTACTAGATTTTACTTCAACACACACTAGTATAGTTAAAAGGCTTATGTTAATGGACTTTTGCATGTAATATCAAGCCTCATTCCTTGGTGGGTCGTTTTAACATTAATTTCTACACATATTCTTTATTCTATACTATTATCAATAAATTGAATTGAATTCTTTAAGTGATCTTTGAACATATTTGAACTTAACCTGACATAATCTAAAAAATAGTGTATCTAGACGAATCTTCAGTATTTCTTGTACAGAAGTAGGAGCTAATAAACTTAATGAACAACATTTAAATTTTCCAAATTTCTGTTTTTTTTTGTTTGTTTTTGTTTAATACTAGTTCAATCATAGAAAACATAATACTTATAAAAGTTGTATGGTATTTTTTCTTACAATGTGTAGGAGGGGCTGTAAAAGCATTAATGTTTAGTTTGACCATATTAATTTAGTTTGTTATTTATTCCTAGTCAATCATACTCAAGCATACTAAATGTTACCTCTTTAGAATTTCCTTATCCTGACCTAAATACATCATATGACAAAGTTTGTGAACTTGTACAATAACTATTTGCAACACTTTGACATTGTTATTGTTAGACATGAAAGTGTGCACATTTATTTGACATGTTGCTAAAAATCTTCACGGGCCTGTATATGAGATACTTGACAAGGATATGATGAAAGTTATTCTCTCAAGAAATTGTTGCATAAAGTCCAACAGTGGATGAAAGAATTTATCCATGAAAGTTCTAGGGGAGGGAAAATAAATTGATGTGAAGGTGTAAAAATTTATTCCAGCATTACCATCTCCAGCCAACAAAAAAAAATGAGAAGCACAGAGTTAGGAAAAAGGATGTGAGATGAGGTTAAAAGAGGTGAAGCGAAATGAAAAATTGAAAATGTGTCATATTTATTTACATTATTTTATATTTTCTATCTACTGTCTATGGCACTTCTCATACAACCCTCATACATATATGTATAGACACATGCGAGTATGAGAAAATGCAATAAATAAAAATGTCAATCAGTAATTTGAATGACATTTTTGTTGAAAATTCAATAACTTTATGGGGTATTTATAACAATAGAAAAGTCAGTTGGAATTACGATCTATTTGATTTTTTTTCTGACATGTTTTTTTTTGCTGCTGTTGAAGCTGAAGAGATTTTTTATTTAACACATATTGGTCCCTTTTTCGTCTTTTGTGTCCCTAGTTGGCAAAGTCAAAGAAGTTAATGTATAAAAGACGAGAAGAGGGAGGCTGGGGCCAAGACGAATAGGAGAAAATACTGTGTAAGATATATATAATTCAAAATACAAAGGAATGGGAGAATACAAGTGAATTAGTTAAAGTGAAATTTTCTGGAATGAAATTTAATTTTTAATAATCTGATCCTTAGGGGGTTTCAAACCAGCATCTAAAAGAGAAGAATTCCAATGTTCGCTGAGTTAGTAGTATTTTTGGGTGTTACACGTTACACCAACCATAGGGTAGTGGCAGATATTAAGGCCACTACCCCACTTGATGCCACCTTGAACAAATTATTTTGTATTTTGGATAATTTATCTATTTTATGTGTGTCTTGAGAATTATTCTTATAAGTCAAAAAACCGATTTTTTTAGAGAATTCAAGAATTTTCAAGATTATGAGTTAATCTGAAAAGACGTATGTTAGGCTGCTTCTTCAGTTATCCTATATAATTCTGCAGTAGAGGATCAGCTCAAAATAACATACACTGTGAATTAAGTATCGTATCAAGGATCAGAAGTTCTTTGCATGAATTTTCTTTACCTGTACCCTTACACCTAAGTTTTCCGGGATAAATATATTGTCGAATATCAGCGTGAGTTAATTTGGACCTTAAAGCTCAACGGTTGCTTTTGATAAAACATGGTTCAGTATAGGGAAATTTAGTAACGGCTTGGCAATGACATGTGACAAATTTTGGCACTTCTTGTCTAAAAAGATGCGTACTTACTGAAAATCGTAGTTACTAAGGACACTTAGCTGTCCGATATCTGGCACTTTGATATCCGGTTGACAGCTGCCAAATACTCGAATTCAAAATTTTCTTAATAAAACGGTTACACAATTGTGTTACAAAAGGAAACGTAAACACACTAAGAAGAAAATTCTTTTGTTCTTCAACATTAAGTGCTCGTAAAGCACTTAATAAGTACTTAATTTAATGAACTGCCCCTATTTTAAGTAGTCACAGAATAACTAAATACATACTAATAAAACAACCAAATTGTTTTATGTACTTTTCTGTGAAAAGTCTATATTAATATTAATGAGAACAAATACAATGCAATCATAAACGTAAAAGATAGGGATTCTCATAGTGTCCAGAGACATCAACTTACCTTTATTGAAAAGGGTAAATTAAATTTATTTATTTTGATGCACTTCAATTTTTGGTACAGGGCGGGACTCGAACTTATAACTCTGACAATCGAATTAGAGGCCTTATGGCTTAAACGCCAAAATTAAATACAAAATAAAATTTTAACTTTAAATAAAAATCAATGTAGATGGCATTGAGTAGGAATTTTGCATACGGAGAGGTGGAACTACTTTGAGTTTGTGGAGTTGTGAGTCTATATTGATGTACGCTTTTTTAAAGGAAGCTTAGCTTTATCATAATTAGATTTAGTTCAAAATTGTTTTGTACAGCTAAATTACCTTACGTTGAAGCTCGGTTTTCTTTAAAAATTTTGGAATAAATCACAGATTGGGTAATTTGGAATCATGTCTATTTTGGAATTTTGAGATTTTCTCACTATTTCAGATGGTCAAAGAGAAAAAGAAAACCACGAAGAAGTAGTAGACTTTACATTCAAGAGTGTTTCTTCGTTGTCTTTTCCCTTTGCCATTTAAAACTGTTAGGAAATTTTACAGTTCTAAAATTAGACATGATTCTAATTACCCCATCTTATCCTAGAGGGAGGTGGGGCTATATTAAAGCTGGGGCTACATCGAAAGCAGCGTTATTTTTGTGTATTTTTAAGGGAAGCTGGGCTTAAAGGTAATAATAGAGATCTACAAAACAAAAGTGGATCTAAATTAAATTCTGCCTAAGACCAACTTCTCTAGAAATATTCGATGAATAGCGTTTTCAATGTAGCCCCTACTTCAATATAGCTTCATCACCCCCTATCAATGTAGGGTAAATGTCCTATTTCAAAACCATTTCCAAACGCTTTAACTTTGACAGAAGATTCAACACATTAAGTTCATTTTTTTTAAAGAAAATTACATAAATTTGCTTCTTGACTCTTCTATAATGTTACTGTTCAGTGAAAACTCTTTAAATATAATTGGAAATCTTCTTAAATACAATAAAAACACACAAGTGCAAAATGTTGCTATTGTAAACAAATTATTCCAAATGGAGACAAGAGAAATTTTCTAATTGGAGACAAACAGTGTAAGTGAATGTAGGATTTGTTCTTATTCCTGGTCTTTCCTCCTTTCCCATCTGAAACAATAAGAAAATCTCTGAAAAATATCATATTTTTGGTGTTTTCTACACACAGAAAAATGAAAAATTCTTAAACAGAAACACCCAGGAATTTAATTTCAAATCCCATCGAATGAATGCCAATGCCCTAATTCTAAATCCTTGATCATTTAGTTTTAGTTGCAATTTGCAAATCTGTAGACATTTTTCATTTTCCAGCTAATGCTGAACTTAAGTTCCCGATCTCTTAACTTTAAAGAGCTAAGGATTCTAGCCCATTTCTTTGGCTCAGAGCTTCTAAACTTAAACGTCTCGGGGATTCAGGTCCAATTTAAGTTCCCAGGATCTTATATATTCTTAAATTTAGAATCAAAATTTTTCTGTGTGTATTGAAGCATTTGAAGACAGTTCAGAAAACCCCTTTTTATTCATGAAATAGATAATTATTTCATTTGAAAACTTCACGTATCGTTAACAATAAAATTTAACACTTAATTTACCAAAAAATAACCAGAAATATTAAATAAATATTAAAATAAAACGAATAAACAACAGTGACTTTATTGTGTTTTTCATTGGAATGGGCGATCGATGAAAAATTCGATGGTGAAAAGCGTACGCTTTTAATTTTTCTGAGAAATTGACAAATTAAAATTTGTGAATATGGGAGGATTTTCGCTTTATTTGGAGCAAAATTAACTAAATAATGAAACTGAGGTATAGAAAATATATAAATAAAAATTTAATGCTGTATTTATCATGAAAAAGAAAGATGTTTCCATTTGGAGTAGCGAAAAATTTCCATTTGGAACAGGTTTTGAATTAGCATAATTTACCCTAGCTCACAGCTCAAAGTAGCCTTAACTCTCACTAATAAAAAAATCTAACAAATTTAAATGAAAATTTATAAAAGTTATAAGGAAATGCATTTAGTGGCATAAAATAGTCCCACTACCCTATAGCTAAAGTAGAGTAATAGCAGTCAAGAGGGAAAGATTTTCCATGGAATGACTGAGTGGATCTCCTCGATATGGCGCTTAGATACAATACAATCTATATTTTTCTCCATAGTATAATGCAATAATAAAATCTACGTCTCTCTTATGAAATACATAATTTTATATTGTTTGAGATATTATATGCCTTTTGCACCACCTGCTCGTGTTTCGTTTTTACAGCCATCACATTCAGGGAGTCCTGGGGATGGGATGAGATAAAAAGTATGAAGTTTCTCAGGGAAAAATAGGGAAAGAGTGTAAGGAAGAATTGCTCTGTTGACTACAAATTAGGCGGATGAGAAGAAAATCGATTTATATCATCTTCATTTTTTTCTCTGCCCCTTCTCTCCATCTTATTGTATTACATAATAGTGAAATATGTTCTCAATATGATGAAGGTTGAAGCCATAGGAAAACAGGGATTAGTTTTGGGGATAATAGCACTATAGGTATTATGATGAACATTTCAGTCAAAATGTCATCGTCTGTGAATTGACTAAATACGTAAATTATTCATTCCCTTTATTTCAAGTGCTTGTTGAAATATCCATCCAATTTGAGTCACTATTGTGACAAAATTATGCTAAATATATGACCTGAAAGTGGTCAAGAGGAAAAAGGGGCCCAAATGGTTCAAAATGGCCTATAAGAAAACAAGTCATCGTAACGTTTCATTTGACTAAAAGGTCTGGACTAGCTATCAAATTTTCTGTATGAAGAAAAACTCATAGAAATGCCGAGTAACAAAAACAAAAAATTGTGAATTTTTAAACATTGTGTAAAAGAGAATTATTGCATGGTTGAGAAACATAAATGTCCTGCAAAAGTACAACAATCTTGAATTACAAGTAAAAAATTATGTTTAAAACTTCTGTGGAATTTGATATCGTGCAATAGGATGTCGAAGTAAGAAATAATGGTCAGAAAAGACGCAAGAATTCCCAAAGAATTTGAATTACTGTGAATAAAAGGTGCAAATGAAAGCTTAGTAGAGGGAGATGGGGCTACTTTAAGTTATGGTGCTATTGATATACGATTTTTTTTGCATATTCCTAAAGAACATTGGGCTTAGACGTAATGTAATTTAGTTCTAAAATACAATTGTGAAACTAAAAATAATTACAAGGCTCGAGTTTCAGAAATATGCAAAAAAACACCTCAAATAGCCCCACATCCCTCTATATGACATTTTATTTGTAGATTGTGCCAAATTGAGGGCAAGAGGCCGCTGAATGATTTTAAACATTTCTCCTTTTAATTACTCTTATTAAAATTTCCAATTAAGGTCATCCATATCCGTTTGTAGAAATGTTACTAATTTTTAAACTTAAATTTATTTAGTTGTTGCAAAAATGTAACACGAATATGATTTTTTGAATTTTACTCATAGTTTTTAACTTTAACATAGTTCTTTTCTTCTTCTTTTTTAATATTTCTAAAAAGCACCAATGCAATGTTCCAAAGAGCCTTTGGGTCAAACGTGCCTTTGTCGCTTTCAATTTCGCTTTGTTTTGTTTTCAAAATTTATAGAAAGAGTAATAATTTGGTATTTGAGAAACAAAGGAAAGGATACGATTTCAATCGATTGAATGTCAATAAAGGAAATTCTAAAATGAAATAAAAATACAAAAAATAAAATAAAATAAAAATAAAATAAAATAAAAATAAAATAAAATTGCAGTAAAAAAAAAACAAAATGAGACAAAGCTAAATTGAAAATATAGTAAGGTGGGATAACTGGATCGTTTTTCGAAGACTGCTACTTAAACGCTTGTTTTGGACTGATGAAATTCTTTTTTACTTCTTCTAAATCCATAGAATTATTCACTGTTTCATTCAGAAACATAAGATAAAGAAATTTTCAAAAATATTAAAGAAAATTTACAAAATAAAGATAATACTGAAATAAGTCAGCATGCACTAACTGGGTCACCTTCTCGCTAATTCACTTTTGATTAAACTTTTGGATTTAAAATACTTTTTTCACAAGGAAAAAACAACAAATGTTTTTAATCAACCAGCTGTCATTAGCGAAAATATCACTCCTTGAAAATTTTTAGTGAAGAACCCAGTTGGCACAAGATTGAAATGAGTCGATTACACTCACTTATTAAATGAATAAAAATATTATTTTTGCTTTGCTTGAATAGTTATATTATGTTACTATAGTGACTTTATTACGGAAATAAAAATAAAAATATTATTTTAAGTGGATTAGTCATAAACGATCCAGATAGCGAAGCGCCCGGATTAGCACACTTGACTATAGATTTATTTGTTTTATGTTGGTCGCAAAAATGTATCGTACACTAAAATTTGTGTCTCTTAGTCTATTGCCACAATTGTTAGTTTTTTCCATCAAATCGAAATTAAAATTCATTTTTTTTTCTTTCCATGAAGTAACAATCTCTGAAATTCTGCAGATAGGTTTTTTTTTTGTTAAACATACTCATAATTATCTTGATTTAGCAACATTATGTACTGCAGACGATTGGGCAGTATTTTGGTAAAATTTGCAAGAAAAAATGATAATTGTTATTGTTTATGGTGATTGATCAAATATTATTGGCAAAGAGAAAATTACCAAGCTATGCATCTGCCACACCTTTTAGATCAGAAAAAAATCATGAAATCAAAATTCACATATTTTTTCTTAAACGTTTTGCATATGTCTATTTTACTCTTTCGCACTTGAAATTGGATTGAGCTAAATTGAATTTATTGTGACATTCAAGAGTATAAGAAGGCCACGACAGAATGAAATGGACATAGCCAAAACTTTTGGGAAAAAATGAGATGTAAATTTCGATTTCATGAAATTATCCTGTACTAAAATGTGTGCTAGAACCATTATATATTATTTTATTTTTTTTCCTGCCCAATTTTAGGCCCCGACAATCATTTTAGACCAGTAAAATTAGGATTGAACTAAATTTAATTTGGTGTGATGTTCAAAAGAAGAAGAAGAAGAAGATGAGTGCTAAAGAGGAAGACAGACTTATGTAAGGCTTTTAAGAAAGAAAGGGATGTGAATTTCGATTGTATGAAATTTTCGTGATCAAAAATATGTTCCGTTATGGCTCCGGCACACCTTTTAGATCAGGAAAATTTCATGAAGTTGAAATTCGGATCCCTTTCTTTCTGGCATGTTTTGCATATATCTATCTCATTCTCTCGCACTCTTCTTCTTCTCTTAAACATTACTCCAAATTCAATTTAGCTCAATCGAATTTGGTATGTGAAAGAAAGAGATAGTCATATGCAAAATATGTGAGAAAGAAAGGGTTTCGAATTTCGACTTCATGAAATTTTCCTGATCTAAAAGGTGTGCCCGAGCCGTTACTGACGTAAAATACCTTACTGACCAAATTCATTAACTTACGGGCCAAAAATGTTTTTTTGACTTTATTTTACAGTCAAAAAGTGTTTATTCCACCCTAAATTGACGATTTAAAAATTTAAAAAAAACAGTGAACTATATATGGAAAACAGTTACAATCTAAGACATTATTCAAATTGATTTCTGGCCGTTTTTGATTTTTTTCTAAGCGAAATTGATTTTTTTCCAAATTCTCCATTGACCAAAATAACATTGTTCATTTAAATAATTTTTTTACTCAACCAAATCCTAATGTATCCTTAACCAAATTGTGTTGTAAGTAAATTGACTCTGGTGTATATGGAAATGGTAGTCCATATTTTGTTGATAATTCAAACTGACCTTTATAATTTAAGTCAAGATATGCTATGTTATTATCTTAAATGGCCTAAGACAGGTGCTCTCAAAATCCATTCAAAGTATTCAACCAGATTTTTTTTCTCAGAAATCCCAAATTTGTAAAAGCAAAAACATAATCTCAATAGAGGTATATAAAAGGTAATATATATATTTTTTTCTTTTTCCATCTCATTCTATGTTTTCAACAAATGTTTTGTGATGGCATAAAACAGAGGGACTGATATCGTACAGCATTCCAAAAGGTGTTCAACGTGGCCTGGAAGTAGATCTCTCAGACCAAACCTATGATGGCAGAGAGGAGGGCGATCGATTAGTTGGCGGTTTGGGGCAATTAGTCGATGGCCAGAAAGGAAATGATAATTTTCGGACTGATATTCATGGCTTTGGTAAAGGTAATCTATTTTAATTGTGAAAGAGCATTAGGTGTGTAAGTGAGAGAGAGAGAGAGTGAAGCCTAAAACTCATGAATATAAATATTTATGGAGAATGCTCAATTACACAGGCATAACATACACATCCATTCCTCAACTTCTTAAATAAATAATTGGGCCATGTACTGGAAGGCCGGACAGTTTATATATAGGAACGACCAACATGGGAGATACAATTATATCAATTTCTATGTAGCACTGTAGCACATTTGCAAAATTGTTAGCTGGGAATTTGGGAGTGTTGCTAGAAGAGATTTTATTCACAAATCAATACGACCATAAATTGAAGGTATATATAGTATGTATATGACCCAATGGATCTCTAATTGCCATTTGATCACAACTAAGGGAGAATCACTCACATTTCTAGTCCATTTCCTATCCAAAAAAAAGGGAAACTATTGTGTACACAATATTTCAATGCTTAATCATTTTATCGGGCATTCCTCAATGGATGTTCTCTTCTAGCTTTTCCCCATATTTTTCTCCAGATAGAAGAGAAAACATATCACAAAGAGAGGCCCCAGTACAGTGTATTCATAGACTAACATTAAAATGGAATCAAATTGATTTTTGTATCGGATTCTCTATCAGCCATTTCCTATATCCGGTCCCAAGTGTGATCTATACTTTTGAAAACTAACTTTACTCCTATAAGCATTTATGAGTTGCTTTACTATGGAGTGTAAGACGAAAATAGAATTTATGGTTTTGGGCTTATATATGTAATATCCAACGTGTTATACATCTCTTCAATACCGGAACACCGACCGGAATAAGCCCCCAAAACTTGACTTTGTTGTTGGGATTTTCGGTGGAGAAGGCAGCACATTAAAACTTAATGATGTGATATCGTTTCTGCTAGGAAAAGTTATTAACTTAAGAGAATGAAAGAGTATGTGCAAGGAGAGGAATGGTGAATGTGTGAAAGTTATACTGCACTTTATAATCAAACTTGAGAGATTATTAGTTGTAATTGTGGAATGAGATGATATTTTTCACAGTATCTCTCGGTGGTTCCAAAATCTTAGGGGGTGTGTCACTTGAAAAAAAAAGACACAAGCCACAATCGTATTTAAATACGGATAGAGAACTTGTTGGAATGCTTGTCGGGCTATAAAACTTGAGATAAGAATTATTTATCTCAAGCGATAAAATGTGTAATATTTAGAGATATTTTTCACTTAATGAGGCATTTAAGAAACCAGATTGAGGTATAATTACTCGTATGTCAAGTCCCATTTCTACTTAATTGCAATGCCACTTTGCTAAAGAAGAACACCATCTAATGAATTGAGAAAATCACGAGATATATTAAAAATAATAATAATAATGAAAATTTCCTGTTCATTATAAACTAACGCATCTTAAACTCTTAAATTCTTAGCAATCCCTTTTAGAATGATTTATTTTTTTCGCAGTTTTGGTAATCATTTCTATCTTAATGATTTAAAATTAATTGATAATTTCAGTTCTTCATCGTGAGTAATATTACCTTGATTGGTTAATTAATGATGGTAAAAAAAAATTGAGAGTAATCTTAGCAAATTATTGACAGTTTTACTACTATTTTATTGTAGTTTTAAATAAAAATGTAATTTTTATGTACTGCTATCATATGCATGCAACGTCTACACATATTCTCTAAAATTTTGGAACTTTCCGCAAAATGTGTAAAATTTGTGTAAAGATTATACACAATGTAGATATTATGTTTTAACACAGCGGGAAGAGGCGGGGAAATTTCAGAAAATCCAGGGATTTTCCAAGGATTTCCGAAATCTTTAAGGTCACGAAGGTTTTCCAAGTTTTCAAGAGGATCTCAGGGTAACTCAGGATTCTTTGAATTCTTATGAGTTTTCAAAGTTTTCGATGGTTCCGGAGGCCATACCAGGCTATAGGATTTTCCGCGAACTCCTGAATTTGTCTCAAATTTTCGAAAATTTCCTGAATTACCAAATATCAGATCAGTTTTCGTGAATTTCACCATCTTCTTATAGTTCTCGAAAATTCCTCAGCTTTTTGAGGAATTTCCCGAGCTTCAGAGAATTTCCCAAATTCGTAAAAAAATTGTCATTTTCAGAATAAGTATAACAAATTTCGACATAGTTCCAAATAAGCACCTAAGTCCTAAATTTGAAATGTAATATTTTTAATACATTATTGAAAATTTTTTGTTAGTTCTCTTACAGGAGTGTCATTTGAAACCTTGAAAAGTAGTTTATCATCTTTGTTTTCTTTAAATGAATACCTAAAATATTGAAAAATTCATAATAATATAGACATTGCTTTGGGCAATATTCCTGCCACTGTGAGTACAATTTCGGCCACTTTGTTTGTGGCCACCTTTTGTGAAACAACGAGTAGAAAATGTCTAACCGTCATATGAAACCGAGTTCAATATTGAGTTTACTATACATTTCGACGGCTCCATTCCATACTATTCTAAGTCGACTTAGAATTATATTACTCCGATTACTTAATGGTGAAAATTTGGTGGTCACCCGGCGTTCGGGTAACGAGATATTCAATTCTTTCGAAAAAAATTTACACGGGCAAAAGTCCTGAGATCTCCCGCGTGTAATTTATCCTGAAGACCTGAAAACTTAACCTTGGCATCCCAAATTTACGAGTAGATTTCCGTAGTTACTTGTCCTTCTTGAACTCTTTCCGTGCCTTTTCTACATCATCTTTTTCATAGATGCGATGCTTTTTTTTATTTCTTTGGGTATTTGACAACGTAGACATTGAAAAAAATCTGAAACAAATATTAATTTTGGGTAAATAAGAGATGTGGCCGACATAATAAATATTACCTCACTGAAACGACGCTCAAAAATCTTTAATGAACGCTACCCAATTTTAATTAAAAACCTTTAAAGAAAATTATTTGTACTTCACCACAATCACAAGACTCCTAGCAACAGAAGCGATCTGTCACATTATTTTGAAAGGCTTTTTTAACACCTAAATTTGTGTGATATAATTTAAATTTTAATTCATGCTACCCCGTGTTTGGTGGTGCCCCAGTTTCCCCTATCCAAAATTTAACGATTTTTATATTAATACGTTCAGAAAAAAACAAACGATATTTAAAAGAAAAAAATCTTTAACCATATTCGAAGATAAAAATCCATAATCAATTATTTTATTTGCATGGCCGAAGTTACATTCACAGTGGCCGATATTTAAGGCTGGTCGAAATTTAGCACACTTATTAAATTTGGTACGACGACGGTCGATGCAACTGACGATTTTTTATCTAACGATATTCTGTTAGAATATCGATCGACATGCGATAATGAAAATCCTTTTGTACTGCTCATTCTTTTAAATTTTCAAAATGGTACATAACAGCCGCATTGAACAAAAGACATAACTACTAAAATTGATCGTTTTCATATTTAAAATTTGTAATTTTTATTAGGCAAAATTCATTTTGTTAATTTCAAAAATAGTAAAATTCATCTTGAGAAGTAATAACTTAAGTCCTGACTTGGGAAAGTTTTTACAAGATCCATAAATCAGCCATTAAATGAGGAGACGTAGATTTGGAATGCAATATAAATCGAATAAATTTCTTAGCACTCGAAACTTTTAGTAAATCAATTTTATAGATTTATTACTCGGTCAATTATTACGAAATTATTGTTAATAGCCGAATTTTTTTTCTCGCTTTATAATATTTTCTTTTATAGTACTTCACCCCTCGATGTTTCCGCTTTTCTCGGCAAAATTGACTTTCCCACTCGAGAGATTTAATTTTTCTGCACACTTTACGGTCATTTGCCTTCATGTTGTGTGCTTTTGCCGGATGAAGTGGAGCAAAAAGGGCACAAGATTAATGATAAGAAATAAATTCTAATTCTCTATTAATTTTAATTTAAATGCAACACCCAAAGTCACTCTGTCACATCTTTCTTACCATTTTATATACCTCAGTGCCTTGAGGATAAGGAACATACCGCAGAGGTGAGAATGGGTTCTTCTTAAAAAAAAAAGGTGAAAGGTGATTCAAACATCTTTCGTGAGGGTGGAATAAAAGTTCAGGTTTTCCTTAGAACAGATTGTTGTACGTGAAAATGTGGATGGGGTATGGGTATCCCTTTTGTGTGATCACAATCCCAACCGCATCGCTAAGGATGCGACATCTCTTTCTGGCGGTCCTTTCGCCTTCCCTTGCGAACAGGAACAGCACCGTGTGTAATGTTGGTCTTTCGGGAACTAAAAGTTTTTGCATTTTTCATGTTAATGACGGTGTGTCCTTTCTATAAATATTCCCTTTCGCCGTATCTCAAATTCTTTGCTCGCTTCCCGTATATTTCCCCATGTACACCCGCATTTACACACAAAATCCCCATAGTGAATAAAAGCAACTAACACAACATTCTCCATTCTGAGAGGAGATCCCCCAAAATCCAGTCATGGTTACATTCTTTACACGTGTAAATATACAGATTTTTTTTTGTAATTTAAGTGAAGAAATAAAATATTTATTCCCACTTTAGGCCCTGCTCGACAAGCTTTTTTTTCATAACGACATACATTTGTTGGTAATAAAAATTAAACATCAATTTTATAGAAAGACTGGCACTATTTCTAAAATGGAGCAATATTATCCCTCAATTCTGAGACAAATTTTTATTTTAATTTAAAGTGTAATTTTTTAAAGTCTTTTGAGCTAAAACATATCAAACTCCACAATAATGAAGCTCAATTGTAAATCTCGAATTTCTTCTTTTATTTAGTTGTAAAGCCGATCGTAAAAACATTTACAGTTTATGAATAAATTGTATGAGTTTGTAGCATAAGAAACGACAAGATGCTTCAACTTCGAATAGGAAATCTTAAAATTTGACATTAAATATTTAAGTTGAAACTATAATCCTCTTTAATCTCAAAATTTGAGGGATAATCCCTCAATTTTGATACGCATTGTATGAAAGTTTCCTAAATCCCAAAGTACTTTGTACAAGTTTAACATTGTGAAGTTCTTTTTTTTAATGAAAAATGTTATGATCGTATTAAGTGCGACTATATTGTCATAAGTTTAACTTCAAATATTTTTTTTTTAAACAAACAAACAAAGGTTCTATTTGAGCTAAAAGTTGTGTATAATTGTCAATGGAGTACACACGGCTCTTCGTTATCCGGCACTTCGTTATCCGGGCGACACCTGCCAAACACTGGCGGTTGATGTATTCAAAATTATTTTTACTAAACATGAAGTTTCTCCAGTGTAAATTAAAGTATTATTATCATTGTATCGAATATTTTAATACATAATTGCGATAAAAAAAAATGAAACATAAGCGCACCATGAAGAAAATTCTCTTGTTCTTTGACAGACAGAAAATAAATTCACACAGCACAAAATATAAAACAGTTGATCATTCAAAAAACCTAAATGTCATTTTGTTCCCCAGTCAGCCGGATAACGAAGAACCGTGTGTAAAATCCCTTTACATATTGAGGCGATTTACACTGACGCATTGGATTGAGATTGATGCGTCACAGAATCGATTGTAATTGGCCAAATCCAGTTATAATTATATAAATTCGGTATAAGTGACCTCAATGAGAGCCATGTATACTGAAGATTAAGATTAAATTATCCAAAATCAGATTTTTGAATAATTAATCTTAATGAAATTTTACAATGTAAATGACCTAATTGAATGTGAGGAATCTACAATTCCATATTTTGAGCTAAATCATACCGGGATAACTAAAGATAAATCAATAACGCGTACTTTGAAGATGCAGATTTCCTGTAACTTTCAAAACCTTTCAAAAAAAAAACTCAATAAAGCAAATATATTAGGAAATAATAGGTCTCCCAAAGTAGTTTAACTAAGATATTCGATTAAATTCGATATCACGAAAATTCGATATTGAAATATTTTTCTATGGGTGTCTATGGACGGAATATTCACCTTGACTACCTCCAAAACATATTCAAAAATGGAGACAAAATTCTAGAGGCTGTTTTCTAAATAAACTAAAAAAAAGTTTTAGATGGAAAAGGACAGGCGTGGGGAAAAAGACAAAAAAAAGTACGGAGATTCACTTATGATAGGGTCTCCGAAGATCGCAAGTCGATATCTTTTACCGTTTGCGGTACAGACCTGTGACAAGTTGAAAGAAACTGTTCGTTTTTTGATTCCGAACTGTAAAATTAGGTTAAGGATATTTTCGCGTATTTTAAAACGACTCCATGTAACCTTGAGCTCTATAGTTACTCCTTTACTTCAAAATTACGTAATATTTACGTACTAAAATAATTAGAATTTTATTTCTTAAATGTACGTTAGAACTGACTAAAAAGACAATGTAACCTTTTCAAAATTTGTACATATAGGACTCAGAAGCGATTGAAGGAATTAATGAAATTTTTTTGGGGTAAAATCCATTTTCCTTTCGGAGGAATGTGATCGCTATTGCATTATCCTACGCGCGAATGTCATGCTGAATTGAAATAAACATCCGTCCTATGTCTACATTATCTTTGAATACTTTTTAATCGTTCTATAAACATAAGAGACCATAGAATAATTTAGTCAGGGGCTGAATGTACAGCTACCGAGTAAATCGTGCATGGCAGATCGGCTGATCGCGCTGATCAGTCTCCAAGATCACACTGAACGCGCGATCAGTCTCCAAGATTAATTAAACTTTATTAAACTGATTGAGAGTCGGTTGCACATGTAATCTACCTATTCCCTCAATCTTTTTTATGTATTTTTTATGTACCCATAGGATAAAAATAAGATTACGCTGACTTTTTTACACTACTTATGGATTTACTTCAAAATATTAAATTTTTCATAAATTTCTTACAAGACATTGAGGCTTCGCACATACTCCGGTGTGGAATGATAACTTTTCGATACTATGGAATCGATAGTATCGATAATTCCATATCTCGTAGATTTTGTGAATAACAATTTTTTAAACGTTATTGGACCATTTATTGTACCATTCTTAAAAGAATGAAACTGTTAATAAATATTTATATTAGCTACAAAAGCTTAAGTTATCATTTGATTTTATCAGAATCGACAGTCGCTACCCGTCAAATCATGGCTCTACCTGCCGCTTTTACTCGGAGGTTTTTTGAATTGTAACGGTATATTCTAGTACATTTAGAGGAGAACTGTAGATTTTCGGCGGAATTTCTGCCTGAAAATCTGTAGATTTTCGGCAGAAATTCTCACGAAAATCTGTAAATTTTCGGCAGAAATTCTCACGAAAATCTGCAGATTCTCGGCAGAATTTCTGCATAGAAAATCTGCATAGTCACCATTTTGTCAACAAAAATATTGTTGATTTATCAAGAAACTGTAGAAGTTTCAAAGAAAATGGTATGCTCTGCTTAACAAGCATTATCAATTAAACATTTTAGATAACTAAAAAGTTGCGAGCAAAAATACAAATTTCTTAAAAATCGCCAATCGAATGAACAATAAACACAAAATTTAGGTCGACACTGTGTTTAAAGATATCACTTCACTATTCTCTACTTATAATACGACGTCGCAGAATTCTTTATTTTATATAAACACTGTGAAATCAACAAGAATCACTCTATTGATTTTTGCAAACTTCAGTGAAAAATATTCCATCTTTTCTGACACAGCTGTCTGGAAAGTCTGGAATGTAGAAAAAAAATTTACAGAAAATCGGCAAAATATCTACAGAAATTCGTCAGAGTATGCACCAGGATTCGTCACAAAATCTGGAAAAATTTCTGACGAATTTTGTCCCAAGCCCAAAAGAAATTCGTAGGAATATCTACAGATTTCTCGGCAGATTTTCGGCAGAGGTGTAGATATTTTCTGCAGAAAACTTAAAGATATCTGACGAAATTATTTGACGGGTACTATCGAAAAGAAGTTATCATGTCACCCCTGGCTTCAAAATTTCCTTCAATAAATCTGAGGTAATTCATTTTCAGGAAAGTGTGACTTCAGACTGGCTATAAAATATATTGCTAATTAGGTCACATTCAAATAAAAATATAGAAAAATATAAAGTGTTCAAAGCCAGAGTGTGTGCGAACTGCGAACCCTGAAAGCCTTCCCCTATTCTATATTATTTTTGAGATTTCGTTTAGAATATTTTGGTTAGGCATTCATGTTTTATTATAATTATTGTTGTGTCAAACATCAAATCCTCAAAAGCATGAGAATTATGGAGTTTGTAATTAAAATTTATTAATTTGCGTAGAAAATCGCGTATAAAATGAATAATGGCGTATTTTAACATTGTTACTCAGGATGACCTTCGTACATTCAAAGCTCTGTGAATGACGGTGAATAAAGAAGATGGAACCTTGTGTGGGTGGGAGTTTTTTTTTCCTTTTGCCTCCTTTTGGACTTTGGTTCTGTCCCCACTCTCGAGGATCACGCTTCACTGTGCTATTTTATGAGATTCGGAATTGCCTTTAGGCTATTATTCTATAATGCTCACCACTCTTGCTCTACTAGCAAACACTCCATATACGGTGTGTATGAACAGTGCCTGTCTGCATAATATAATATTTTATTTGCACCCCTCGCGTACGATTGTTGGGCTAAAGCAACACAATTGTGGGTTGGCTTTAAGCTTCTGCTGAGCAGAAAGAATGCTTTTGGGCATAATTTCTGTTCATTTCACCGTTAACAACACAAAATTCACGGGTTTTTTTTCCCCAAGATTTTCTCAGACATTCTTCTCTCCCTTCGCAATATTTACTCCAAAAGTCTATATGGTGTCTATTTATGCAAGAGTGCACTTTAGTGAACGTTAAAAGCATCAATTTCTAGGAAATTCAAAGACAGTCAAATAAATTCCAGAATTAAATCAAATTTATGATCGTATGCCACTGTTCCATATAACGAGCTATACATCACTCAAAAGCCGCATCTCTCGTTGCAATTTAGCGAGAGATTGGAAGAGACAAACACCATGAGAATTTTCATTGATGATGTCGCGAATAAGGGGCATTCAAGTGCTCTTACTGTGTGGGCCATTTAGTGGCCCAAGAAGTGGCACAGAGTGGTGTTCAGTAGTTATTTTGTTGTGTCTCTGGATGATTGCCATATCATGGTCAACATCACTCTGAATGTGAGAAAGGTACACAATTCAGCAAGATCCTCCTGAGAATGGTGCAGATAATGGGCAAAAACACTAAGTTTAGCAAATAACATGAAGCACAAGTGCTAATATTGCATAATGAGGAAGCTTTTTCAGGAGAATCTGTATTCATGATTACCATGACCATCACTTTTTGATGCTACAAGTTTTTTTTTTATTCTTGAACTACCGTGGAAATTCAAGTTGTTTTATTTTTAGCATAGAGCTGAATTGAAGCTTTTAGTTGGATTATTTTCTCTTCACTTTAATGTATAAATAAAATGTGTACTTATCATTACGCCATTTGTTCAGTTTTGTCACAATGGAATTCATTTGCTAAAATTCATATGGAAATGAATTCTTAACAAATATCTGTGTAAAACGCTCAATCAACTTAAGAAATTGTACGTCGGAAAAACTAAACACTTCCGGTGAAATTCCGTTGTAAATTGTCTGTCGACTTGTTTTTTTTTTTGTATTTCAATTGATGTATAATTCTCTGTCAAATAATCTTCTGTATTCCCAGTAAAAAAATAATTATTTCTCTTATCAATTTCATAAATTTAACAGGAGGAGAGTGAATTTGGAGTAATTTTTCTTTGCAAAATGCCCATTAATTTATAGAAATGAGACTATTAAAAGCTTCTATTAAAACTATGCCAAATTTCGGACGGTTGCATTAGTTAGAATTTTTTCTTACTTTCTTTTGAAAAGTGTTGCTTAACATATTGTTAAACAGAATATCATCATTGTTTGCTCTAAAAAAAATACATTTAGAAATGAATTTAAATATTAATACTGATTTGAGTACATATCGGACGCAAAGTTCCTCGAGGTTTTCAACCCTTCCGGAACTCTTCTGAGGCTTTTTCCACAGTATCTCATTTCGGGTGCCGGCAAAAATCCTGAAAACCAAAATTCCAAAAACCAAAATTCTAAACGCCAAAATCCCGAAAGTCAAAATCCTGATACGGAATTATATACGATCGTGGGAGTATCTATGATACTTTTAAGAATTTGAGATTATAGCTTTCGGGATTTTGGCGTTCAGGATTTCGGTTTTCGGATTTTTGGCGTTTCAAGATTTTTTTTACTCATTTGGGATTTCGACCCATCCGGGAATTTGGCCCATTTAGAATTTTGGCTTTTCGGGATTCTGGCCCATTGGGAATTTTGGGTTTTCGGGATTGAGATCCATTTGGGATTTTGGTTTTCGGGATCCCAATTCATTGTGATTTTCGTGATTTTGTTTATTTCGAGATTTGGAATTTGCAATTTTGGCTTTGGGAATTTTGGCTTTAGAGATTTTGAACGGGACCCTCTCATTCGCGGAGGCAAAGCGTTTTTGTTTCTTTGGCACTGTGTAATATCTCAAAAACGAAGAAAATAAAACAAAATTTAATCAAATTCAGGGAAACACGTATTAATTACAATAAAAAAAAATTAAACTTGTCTCTATTTTTTTGAGTAACTGTTTATAGTTCTATAGCGTGATGCAAAGGTGGCGCTACAGGCTAAAATAAAAATCGAAGGATTTAGTTTCTCAATTGACTAGTTGAGAATCGAAATTAGCAAATCAGAATTTTGTAATTATACAGTTACATAATAATTAAACCCTCGGAACGTGTATACAAGGGTTTTAGTGACTTTAAACACAAAGCATTTTGATTTCAATCAAAAGCTGGATACTTCTAAGAACTGTACTGTCAAAGTTAATTCAAAATACTTTTAATTTTAAAATCTTCATTTTAATTTTTTATCTTATACATTTTTTACAATTGTTGCTTGTGTATTTAATTAAATGTTACTTACTCCTTCGTTTTAAACTTTCTTCGCAACTGATGCAGGTTAATGAGGGTTTCAATTTTTTTTAACTATACGTTAAAATTACAATTTACAGAGGGTGGGGTAGTTTCTTGCATGTATTACTTTCGAAAATAAAGTTTTTTTGAACGAAAAATTATTATTTATGAATTGTCCGGCAAATAATTTTTAGATAGTCAATACTCAAGCGTAACTAACGAAACTCAGTTAGTTTGAATATGGTTCATACACTGAGAAAAAAGGGGGTGCGATTAACTTTTTTTCCTCGTAACTTTAGCACTTTTTAGGTGTAAAAATATATCAAAATTTTTAATGTTAATTTTAGACCTATTTAAGGGTAAAATTAGCATAAAAAAGGGTAACTTTAACCCCCAATACACCTAAAAAGGGTAATATTTACACCGATTTCGTATCAATACTGCAGGGTAAAATAAACATTTCCGGAATGTTATTTTAACTTTTTCAGATTTCTCTCAGTGTATTCGTTTAGCAATTGAGTCCTGGAAAAAACGAATAGCTGCGTAAAAACTGCCCCACGCTACCTTAATTGTTTTAACTTTCATTTGAATGTACTAATAAATTCAAGCTTCTATTTCCACGCTGTGATATTAAAATTCATTTTAAATCAATCATCGTGTCAGATTGTGATTTATAATTTGATTCAGTAGATATATTTCGCAGGCATCGTTAGTTTATTTATATTTATTATTGTCTTCATTTTAATTTTATTTTAACTTTAAGTATAGTTGTTCTTTTTAGCTATAAACAATTTAACTTTTATTATACTCTGTTTCTCTGTTTTCTTTTAGTTTATTCAAATTTTCAAATTAATTATGATTTTAAAAATTATACTGAACGATACCCATATAACATTTTTTTTTAATTTTGTATCTTTATATCAAGTAAAAGTAACTTTTAGTTTTCTTGACACATTTAAGAATTACTTTAATAAATTGGTCGATAATCCATCATCAAAATCTTCTAATTTAAAATTTTTGTTCACAAAAAAAAGCAATTCATAATTTTTTTTTTAATCTGTACGATTTTAAAGAATTTTTAATCCCTAGATTTAAAAATTTCCAGTCCTTTCGAATCATTCTTAATATAATTTATTAGATTTATTGACATTTTTCCGAAGTCCATAAAGTTCAATAATGGTGTTTTCTCGTTACCACCCCCATTGGGGAAGACGACAAATTTTGTAATATTTATTTTCCAAACCTGAACTACGTTCTTTTGAGGCCCCTAATCTTTTATTTGGTACCAAATCGAAAAAGCAATAATTTCTTATTTCGGAGACAGGATGAACTTGAGAAAAACCAGTGGAGGAAATGCATTGCTATCGTGTAAGCTTGGGTAACATTACCTCTCGATCGCGTGAAAAAAGGGGAGAAGATGGATGTGCCGGGTAGTTTTGAGTAAAAAAAAAAGCAGTGGAGAAACTGGAGAGAAAATAGGAAAATTCAGTGTGCTCCACCTTTCGTGTAATATGGCATATTTTCCACAGTTACAGTCGAAATAGCATCCTGTTGGGAGTTACGAAATGGCGACATTTTGTTGCGATGGCTCTTACTCCAATATACCTCTACTTTCAACCCCCTTTGGTACATCGTCGAAATGCTAGATGTGTGCACACGTATATTTTGTATATTAGGTATACCCCAGGCTTTCCCGACTCGGCTTTTTACCATTCTATGTTATTGCACTGCTGTGTATTACTTATATTTCCACGACGACGACGAAAACCTCCGGTGTATAAATATTTAAAATTTCCATCTGAATCATTGTTAGGGGGTGAATGGTGTCACCAGGCGAAATGAGTAGGAGGTTTTTTTTCTGGCAAAAGTTTGATGACTAGGGGGGGGCCACTCTGGAAAGTGCCAAAAACAAAAGGAGAAAAGGAGATGAATGTGTTTGGAATATGAGGTGAATCCAAGAGTTAATCGTTTCATTTTGTCACCATCCCCCAAATGAACTTACGTACGGAGGTGGTCTGAGAAGGAAATTCTCGACAACTTTCCCTCCATTTGGCTCTATTTCCTTTCTCTCTCACTAACTCCCTTTCCACCATTCGCTCTTCCACCCTCAATGTCGTGATGAGGATTGGGGGAGGCGAGTGGGCGCCCTTATGGCGCCACTGACCCACTCTGGGTACAATTTCTCTGTGTATAAACACAACCCCAATCGTAAAATGTGATGTTTGTCTCTCCTGCAGGAGATTTCCCAAACTCCATCCCACAGCGGCAACTCAATGTTTTCTTCGGTCTCATTTCAGGATACGAATGGGTTGGATGGCGCAATGACACCTTTGGCGGTGGTGCTGGAAAACCTGTGGAGATGGTCTTTGAGTTCGACACTGTGAGAAATTTCACCTCAATGCTCCTTCACACTAACAACATGTTCAGCAAGGATGTTCAGGTAAGTAATGCGGGGTTGTTCGGGTCGAAGGACCAAAACTGGGCTGAAGAGGACAGTATAGAGAGAGCGGACTAATTGAAATTTTTCCCCGTTTCCTCCATTTTCCCACCCCTATTTGACTTTTTTTTATGTCATTTTTATGGCGTACTCATCACCTTGTCGCCCAAGAGATGGGGGACTGCCGAGAGAAACATGAGGAAAATCCCTCAGAGACATTTTTACATTTCTGTTTTTGGTTTTATTTATTCTTTTTTTTCTGTCCATCTTGTATCTTTCCGTTCCAAATGGTTCTCAGAGGGTTAGAACATTTCATGCAAATTGGAACATAGAAAGACATTCGTTGTTACTTTTGACGAAAATTTCATCTACATTTTATTTGCAGTCACGTCTATCATTTTGTGCTTTCCTATATGGGAATTGAATATATTAAATTTCTCAAGTTATAATTTAAATTGAATAATATAAATGTGCATTTTAGCGTAGGAATTTTCTTAACAAATAGAATGCAAGAAATGAGCAGCTATATTGAAAGCAACTGATTTTTTTAAATGAAAACCGATTTTTCTTCACATTTTATTTCGCTTGTTTGTTATTAATATATTTTGAATCTTAAGTTAGGACTAAGAATATAATCTTAATTTCATGAAAACTTTTATTATCTAATTCTAGAAATTTCTCGTATTAACGATAATAAATGTATGAAATATTTCATTTTACGAGAGTTCGAGCGAGAACTCTTTATCTTTGCCAGTTAATTGTTTAGATTTATACAGTTTTATAAAAGGACTTAAATAGTGCAATTAATATTTGTGATATAATTTAATTTATCGGCTTTTTGCTTATTTAGTCTTTCTTTCTTTTTTAGAATTCTAAGTCTTTTTTTTTGAGAAATGAATCTGAACCACGAACGATTGAATAAGATCAAATATGTGTTTGATATTAAGTGAAACCCCAAAAGGAAAGTATATAAAGGAATTCACCTACACAGTAAAAAATAAGTACCACTATAATAGTAGGTAATTTTTGACATCTCTATTATAGTGGTAATTTTGGGAAAAGTGTATTTTTTAAAACGTGTAATCTTCAGCGTGTAATTTCTTTTTGCGTGTAATTTCCAGCATGTAATGTTTTTCGTGTGTAATTTGCAGAATGTAATTTCCAAATTTGTGTAAAAAGGAACGTGTAAACTTAAAAAACATGTAATTTCTAGCGTGTAATTTTATTTATTCGCAATTTTTTTCACATTTTTTCAAGTTTTTTTTTGCACTGCCGCCAGAGATTCCTCCATGTCCAGCATCAAATTGTCTCGTTGATTTAGAAGAAGGATGTGATTTTGGTGACAGATCTGTAAATTAGAAAAAAAAACAATCAGTTTTTCAATCAAACTTTCACTGGACCTTGGGAGGATCACTGAGCGATGGATTTAAGACTCTTTAAGAGCACAGGAGGCCCCACGGTGTAGAAACACTGAGGGAAATCGTCTATTCCGGGAATAGAATGTGGAATTATGACATGTTTTAACAAGTTCAATACCCGTTCAAATATATGCAGATTTTCACACTGTATTTCTTAAAGATTGGACTGAAGGACTGATGATCACAAGGGGTGGTTATTGTGGGGGCCACCACTGCCCTTTGGACAAGATTCCGAGGCAAAATATGCGCAAATAGAATGCAACTGAAAGTGACACCACGTAAATTTCAACACTGGATTTTTTCACAATCACTCATATAAAACATTAAAAAATACACAGTAGCAATAGTATTCCTCTTTTTTCTTGAGGGATTTGATCTTTTTCACAAAATTAGAGGCTATAAAACTGAAAAAACTAAAGAAAATACTCACCGAGGTGGATGCTTCCAGCAGCTGTCAAACTGTAATGGCGATTTTACACGTTTTTGAGTACATGCACCAAATTTTACACGTTGTTGAATATTTACCACTTTTTAAGTGACACTGTTCCACTTGAATAGTGGTAAAAATTACATGTTTCAATTACACGCTGAAAATTTTTACACAAATTATTTTTTACACAAAATTTACCATTTTAATAGTGGTAAAAATCAAAATTTACAATTTTTCTAGTGGTAATTTGGAAATTACACGTTATTTTTTTTTACACGATTTTTTACTGTGTACATTAATAAAAAAAAAACCATAAAAATAAATAAATGGTGGTAAAGCGTTTTATCTTCACAGAATGCTTGAGTACGTGACTTAAGTCCTGAAAATTGGTTGTGCATTAATTGTTTCGACGAATATATTTATTTAATGGTTCATTTCATTTAAAATTAAAAGTAATCTAGAGTACGAACTCTCCGCAAATTTCTTTCCACTTATTATTATTTTTTCAATTCAATATTTTACATGGTTTCAAACCGAGAAATCTAAATAATAGTTTATATGCTTATAATATTCTCAAATTCCGTATTCAAGAGTCGCATGATAAAATTATGCCCTTGAAAACCATTTAAGGGAATCATTCAAGGACATTACATCCCCCTACACAACATGTAAAACGATATTAATGCTTAAGTAAATAATAAACGGGATGGTAAAGCTTCCCAGGTTTTGCGAAGCGCTCGAACTCTTGACTTAAAAGCTATACCTTAAAAGTACTTTCGCATAATTTACCGTTCACCGGTTCTCAATCGATTTGAACCGATTTATAAATCACTCAAAACATTGCCATTGCCCAAAATACACCATAAGAGTAATACAATTGATTTTCTAATAAAAATTTATTATCGGTTTTGAATCGGTTTATTACAGGTTCATAGCTGATTGGAACCGGTTAAGTCTTGTCAGAAATTCCAAAACCTTTCCAACAAGCTCAAACATGAGCCAATTAGATTAAGAAATAAGCTCTTCAGAGTCTTTTTAGCCTTTCAACTTTTGAGAAAATATTATTGGCAATGATTCGACGTTATATTCGTATATGGCCTGGACAAACCCTAAAACATCCCAAAAATGAAAAAAATCGCACGACGATTCGTGAGAAAGATCTTGAAATTTCTGACAAGACTTACCCGGTTTCATTCGGTTATGAACCTACAATAAAACAATCTATAACCGATAACTAATTTTTATAAGAAGATCAATCACTCTTTTTTAAAACTTGGCGGTTGAAAAATTGTAAAAGACTTTTGAGATGCACTTATTAACTTTTGACTTTATTCCTGAACAGTCGGATGTCGAGAGAACAAGTATCAGTGTCGCCTCTTGCATCTCATTAACTACTAATTAATATCATTCGATATATTGCCTATATATCATCATTTCCCTTTTTAATAGATTTCAACTTCAATTCAAGATACAATTCAAAATCCTTTAAATTAACCTAAATTTAACTTCCCGAAACCGTTTTACATGTCAAAGCCATTTTGGACAATCCTTTGAGTAATTTATTAATCGTTTGAAATCGGTTGTGAACCGGTAAACGGTAAATGCTTCGAAGGTGAATTTGAAGTATATCATCGAAGTCACGAGTTACAGAATTTTGCAACGCTTAGAGTGCTTTGCCAACCTTTTTATTGATCAATAGTTATTTACTCGGTTAATGAATCCTTACATCAGAGGTGTGCAAGAACCGTTTGAAACCGAACAAATGTCAAATCAAACTGTACGTTAAGGATCAAAACGCTACCTGTACAAACTTATTTTGACGTTTATTCGGTTTCAAACGGTTCTTGCACATGCCTGCCTTACATGGTTTTAAGATAACACCTTTTTCTGTGAATTTTTTGAAATTCTATTACGCTTTGAATTTTTTTCTTTAACAAAATGTGTTAAAAAATAATGTTGGAAACACCCTAGCGAATTAAAAGGGTTTTGTTTTGTTACGGAATCGAATTTCTTTGAAATCGTAAATCCTTATGGCTCCTGCACACCTTTTAGACCAAGAAAATTTCATAAAATCGAAATTCAGGCCTCTTTTATTCCCAAACTTTTTGCATAAATCCATCCCATTCCTTCGCACTCTTCTTCTTCTTTAAAGCATTACACCAAATTCAATTTAGTTTGACCTAATTTTGAGAGCGAAAGGGTAAGATAAACTTACGCGAAACGTTTGAGTATGAAAGGGATAGTGAATTTTGATCTCATGAAATTACCTTGATCTAAAAGGTGTGCCGGAGCCATTAAGAATATTTTCAGATTTGCTGTCAGGATGAAGTCCCAAAAAAAGTTGTTTTAAACAAAGATTTTAAAAAAATCATCAGATTTATTACATGATCTTGTTGGATTATATTGCATTTTATTAAGAAACAACCTCAGAGCTAGAGTTACTGAAGTTTTCATATTCCTCTCGTTCATTAATAACGTTTTCGATTTAAGAGCTCTTTCCGGTTGAGGTTTTTCCTTTACCGATTCGAAGATATACCGGAGAGAACTTACCTAAAAAACCGTTGGAAGTTCGATCGATTAAACCGACGAGTTACACAAAAGTGAGCAAGTTCATGAAAAGGACATTTATCTTAATAAAATTGTAATTTAAACATTCTGCCATCCTGAAAATTTACAAAACTACACAAAAATTCACTTTTTGCAGCCAACGTTTGCACACTATTGTTGACATTGTTGACGATTGAAGTGTTAAGAACACCGAAATTCGAAATGCCAGAACAATCAGCGGTAAAGCGGCGAGCACGTGAACTTGCACTTTATGCTTTCGGTAGATTTTCGAATAGGTTTGCCTTGGCTTTGCAGTGGCCTTGTCTTTTCGAAAGGTTATTATTGAACGGAGCCATTATTTCCAATCTTTATGACTGCAAACTAAATCAGAAGAAATAGTTTGAAAATTGGCAGCTTAAAATTTTTCCTTTTTATTTATTCCAATATTTCATTCCATTTAAAATATTTTAAAGTATTAGTTAATGGATAGATAGAGCAAAAAGGTAATATAACTCTGAATACGCATACAAACCATTATGCTGTCATCCTCTTAAATTTCCAACAAAAGTTCACCCTAGAGCTTTTTTTTCCTATTCTCTCCATCATTCTTCCGCACTTCTGTTTTCAATGGGGTTGAGTGGAGGGCTCTCTTTTATTCCATGCCATACAAAATTGCAACATGGAAAAAAAATGGGGGGAAAGAGATGCTCCAGTGAGTGAAAGTGTGTGTATATGCAATAAAAAGATGAAGACAATGATGTCGTGCTTTTCGCCCATAAAATTATTTGTTCTTGCTTTTGGAAAATGAACGTGCTGATTTTCTCTACTTGTTGTGCCTAGGTTTTTGTACGCGCTAGCGTCTTCTTTAGCGTCGGCGGGCAACACTTCAGTGGGCAACCTGTCCAATATTCATACATGCCAGACAGCATCATGGAGAATGCTCGTGATGTCACTGTAAAACTTCACAACCGAATTGGCAAGTACTTGCAGGTTCACTTATACTTTGCACTTCGATGGATTATGCTGAGTGAAGTGTCATTCGTTTCAAGTGAGTATTATAAGCAGTTTCAGTTCATTTTTCTCTTCTTTTACCTCATCCTTTCTTCGTCCAACAAAAAGGGGGATGGATTTTTCCATGTACTAGACTTTGGGGGCGGGTATAAGCTCTTTGATGGGAAGTTGGAGAAAACTCAGGAAATTCTATACAAAAGTCGCACAAGTTAAGGTATAAGGTGTGAGATATATAGGTATATACAGGTCCTTGCATAAATATAGAATCAGGAAGATTTTTAAAGAATTTATGGTATTTCTTTTATTTAGAAAGTCCCTGTTTGAGACTCGCTTTAGAATTCCAATGATAGAGTTAGTTTGCTTTGGATGTTTGCATTATAAACTAATTATTTCTATTTATCAAATAAATTAAAAGCTTCATATATTTAAGAGACTCTAACTTGTACATGAAACGCCGGAAATTAATTAATAAAGATTCCTTTTGCGATTAATTTTATAAAATTTAAAACATGGTAGAAAGTTTCTTGAAACAATTTCATCTGCGTGTTCTACAACAGTTTTAAACGTTTTCCAACGAAAAACAGGCATGTCATTGTGGAACTATCTAATAGAAAGAAGAAGTCATGCCCTACAATGCATCAAATTATGCAGAATTTATGAGATTCCTTCTACTACTTCATTAATCCCTCAAACTTAGAATTTCTACTTTGTCTCCATTAGTAATCCAGTTAAAGCATTATATACTTAATAAGGGCTTGCTTAATAAGTTCTTAATTTCGAGTGCCGATCAAAATCACAAAATCTACTAGTCCGAAAGCTAAAATTCCGAAAGTCGAAATCCGGAATGGGTCAAATTTCTGAAAAGTTGAAATTTCTAATGGACTAAGATTCCGAAACAGCCAAAATCTCGAAAGAGGCAAAATACCGAATTATTAAAAGTGTCATAGCTATACTTCCGGGATTGTACCCTTTGTTGTTGTAAAATTTAAATTGTTTGGGAAATAATTTTACACATTATTATTCGGGATTTTGACTTTCGGTTTATGGCATTCAGGATTTTGGATCTCGGGATTTTAAAGTTCAATATGTCGGCTTTCATAATTTTGAATTTTGGCTTTTCGGGATTTTGACCTATTCTGTATTCCGACTCTTTCCGTACAGAAGTAGATCTTGAAAAATTCGAAAATCTATTTGAAAATCCAAAAAAGAGACTTTCTTACTTCTTAATACTTTCGCATGGTGGCGTAAGTTACATCCTGTTCGAATTTTGAAGTGCTCAAGTGTCAAAATGTGACGGTCTTCACATAATTGTGAGGAAAAAAGAGAACAACGACGTTTACTGTTCTTGCCCCAGTATTTAATCACTCCGCCATAATCACTGAGTAACTCTTTTGCCAGCTTTTTACTATGATATTTGATAAATTTTCCCTACCTTGTTCGAAAATTTAGAATGAAAATTCGAAATTGAATTTGAATTCTTCGAACTTCAACGACTTTTTGTGCAAATAGAGTTCCATTTACCTTTTATCCAAGACACTATTGGAGAATCAAAATTAACTTCTGTTTGGGCTTATTCTGGATTTTGACAGGCACCGCCTAACTTCATGACCTAATTTTGAGAACTTAACATCCAACTATACAAATAATATATTTAAAAGAAAAACAAATGTCATTGTTCTGTAGAGAATAGTAAAAATAAGATGACATAGCTTAGACTTAAGACTGATTAAGGCCATTCTTAAAGCCCTTAATTCTTTCCGTACAGAAGTAGATCTTGAAAAATTCGAAAATCTATTTGAAGTTCCAAAAAAGAGACTTTCTTACTTCTTGATAATTCCGCAAGGTGGATGAGATACATCCTGTTCGAATTTCGAAGTTCTCAAGTGTCAAAATGTGACGGTCTTCACATTGTTGTGAGCAAAAAAGCAGAACAACGAGGCTTGCTGTTCTTGTCCTATTACTTAATTACTCCATAATCACTGAGTAACCCTTTTGCCAGCTTTTTAGTGTGATATTTGATAAATTTTCCCCATATTGTTCGAAAATTTAATATGAAAATTCGAAATTGAATTTGAATTCTTCGAACATCAACGACTTTTTGTGCAAATAGAGTTCCATTTACCTTTCATCCAAGACACTATTGGAGAATCAAAAGCTACTTGTGATTAGGCTAATTAAGTAGTTTGTACAAGGGACATTTTTCACTAAGTACGAAATTAAAGATTTTGGACTAAGTATTTTTTAAGCGGTTGCCGGAATGGTTAGTTTTTTTAATTCCTCATTCTTTTTATTTTTCAAGAGAAAAACTAATAAAAGTATTTTTCACTCGTTCATCCCAGATTTTACTATTTTCGCATACAAATCCTCTAATTAAGGACTGATTTTATGCACTTCGACCAAGTTCAGGTAATTTCTTATTGTAAGACTTTTCAGTGCATAAGAAATTCCTCAGATTTTGCCTAGGCTCGCTTGAATCACTCAAACAGCCTGAAGTGAAAATGAAGCATATGTTTCATTATGTTGATCAATAAATATTTGTAAAGGTAATTGAATTTTGAAAAATTACTTTATTTAGAAGTAAATTAAACTGAACCAAGTCTTTGTTTAGTTTAGATAGATTGAGTTTAAAAGGCTTTTCAGACAATAAATTTAACGACTTTGCCGGGGAATTGAGTTCAGTATTTGGCCTGAAGCATCACTAAAAACAATTTTTCCTTCGATCAGGAAGCCGTTCAATTTGTCTTAACACCTATTTCCATCACTGTACAGACACTTTTGTGGGTGTGGAGACAGTATGGAAAAAAAAGAGAGAAAAGCGTGAAGAAAAATGTTTGAAATTATTTCTGGATCTTTTTCTACGACTTGAATATCAAATAACTCCTTAACGTTCTCCTTTTTAGAGTATTAGCGAGACGCCACTGTGAAAAAAATCACATAATCCGTCAAATATTTGTCACAAATGTAGGCAGCTTAAGGAAGGTGCTGCCGATGGCGTAAAAAAAAGAGCGCGAACAAGTGCTAAAGGGTGGGCTGGGTGCAATACAGAGATTAAAACACGAAGAGCAATTATGTAAGATGTCGAGTCAAATGTTTGGTGCATTTATGCAAATACTCTGTGGCATTTTACACATAAATACAGGTTGCTTGAAAAGTTCGTGTAGTGGAAACGATGAAATAGCAATACATTTTCTTAAATGATTTTACTCTTTGTAATTCCTTTTTTCAATGCACTTGACCCATGGCCCAATGACTTTTTCGGATTTTTAATTTATCGTGAAAATCTCTTTCTGGAAATACTGGAAAATATGTTTCTACGTCTCCAATCGCTCAATTATTCGACGGGAAATGTTCAGAAATATATGGGATCCAGATTTTTTAGATTCAGTGGATAAACAAAATTCGTACTTCATATGATTAATTTTTTAATTTTTAAAATAGTTTTGTAAGAAAAGGGAATTTGATTGATCGTCCTGGTAAAAAAATCTTCTATTTTCTCTTAAAAGCGGATCCTTTTTCACGTTTTTTTTTTCAAATAAATAAATAAATAAGCGTTAATTGTTTTACCTCACAGGCGAACCCTTTAAATGAGACCTTTTTAAAGATAGTCAATTTGCAAAACACTTAATAATTTGTTTATTCCTAAGATCAACATCCAGCTTTAGTTCAGAGAAATCGTTCATATTTCAGATTAGAATTATAGTGGTAGTACAATATCGGTTTTGTTCTTGTAAATACGATCCAAATTCATCACGTTCAGTAAAAACCTTCCCGATTTGAGACCTGTCTCCGGTTGAGGTTTTTAGTGTACCGATTCGAAGTTCAGGGAGAACTTTGACCTAAAAAATTGATAGAAGTTCGAAAATTTCTAAGTCGACGTGTTGAACTAAAATGAATAAGAAGAAAAAAAGTGTGCTTATTTTCATTCGAATTTAATTCGTTTTGCGACCTGACTTCTCTTTCTTAAAAATAGCACTTTGGGATGCATATGGAGTGATATGATAACTTCTTTTCGATAATATCGAAAAGTTATCATTTTACACCAGGTAGAAATCGGCACTCCTTGTACCGTTTCCTCCTTATACCGTAACCTAAAACCTTAGAATTCTTTTGGCAAACCTGAAAAAACAAAACAACATCGGTTCGCTTAACCTAAGAAAGTCAAAAATGGCTTTGCGAAAAATTCAAAAACTGTATTGTAAAACCAGATAAACCTTTGAAAATGTTTGATAATCTCGAGTAATCAAAAATTTTTGTCAGTGAATATGTTAATTAGTCACTTTTAGAATCATGTGCACGTCTTCAAGAAGACCATCTTTAAGGGTAACTGAGTCAATAGTAAACATGGGGTAGTTTTGAACACTGCGATTTTGTAAATTAAGTATTGAACATCAGATGACGAAACCTATATGAGTTCACAGGTACTATAGGGATCCTTGTTCACTGAAGAAATGATCGACATAAGTAGTTTAGACATAAAAATTATTGCTTACAACTACCTCAAGATTACTACTGCCCCAATTTCCCTATCCATTTGGAAACTGTGAATTATGAAGGAGTAGATGCATTTAATACAATTAAGACCTTGGTATAACGTCCATTTTTTTTTTATGTTTACATCCTTCTAACATAATGTCCAAATGTATGACAAACTTTAATTGGTTTGTACGTTAACCCTCTAACGGGTAAGACCGCGTCCAGGCGGTCTTCACAAAAATCACATTTACAGCGACAATAAAGGTTTTATTTATTTAAAAGTGCTATAGTGTCCTCGGTAATAGTCTTATAAACATCTCTTGAAAGTTTGAACTCATTTTGACTCTTCGTTTTGTTACTATTTCCAGTTTTGTGTGACAGATCAGACAAAAAGCAACAAAAAATATTTGTGCAAAAAAACTCATTTCCAATGTCCATAAAAATACCGATTTAAAGTTATCTGATTAAAATAAATTTATTTTTTACTCAAAGATATGTCATTCTACTTTGTATATTTTATTTAAAAAAAAATTGAAAAAAACTAAAAATGTGAATTTTAGAAGCAAAAAGGGTTTCAAAAAAAATTTATATTTTCTCACCTAGCGCATAAACTAAAAAAGATAATGAAGAATGGATGGTTTTTTCGACTTTATTGGATCATAATTATCCTAGAAAACATTGTTTTAGAACATTTTTTCGCATATTAAAGAAAACACCGTTAGAGGGTTAATTTATAAACAACGCTCCACGAACTTTTCGCGCAACCTGTACATAATGAACGAAATGGTATGAGAGAGACTGAGGAACTTAGTCTATTTGTACTCTTTGAGCTGACTTCCGTTCATTAAATTCTTATAAACTGACATGTCATATATCATCTGCAATTATATGGCAAAAAAAGACGCTCACACGAATAAATTCAATCTCCAGCTCGCACTCCTCTCGTCTAAATTTAGCTCAGTATACTATTTTGTTATTTTATATAAATTTGTGTACATTGACTCTATTATGTATTTTGTTAGTGATTTTTGCATAAAGCTCTATGGGAGGTTTTGCGATAAACTGCCATCTTTGTCGCGAGGTCATGAACTGGGGATTAGTCAGTGAATGTTTGTGTTAACTTGGAATATTTTATTATATGTGCAAGAAATGCAATCACACAATTGCCAATACACATTTTAAATTCCTCTCTAAAGCTAAAGCACAAAAAAATATAGGGTGAGTCTCTAGGAATTTCTCAATGGCAAAAGTTTTTTGCAACAAATAAAAAAGAAAGTTGAGATGAAAAATCAGAAAAATACATACTCTTGTTCATTGATCTCCTCCTTGAAGGCATATCAAGTATGTATTCACAATAAATCCACACACATGATGCAAAACGACATTGGAAAAATGCTGAAATAACAATAAAGGGGGTATATGATGTAAGTTTTCTTGCGATTTGAGAGGGGTAAGAGAAAAATCCATTGAATATTCCAAAAAAAAAAAAAATAAAAATTTGAAGAGAGAACGAAGAAAAGATGAGGGAGAAAGAGAGAGACTTAAGTGAAATTATTGGTGAATAAATCATGATTGTGTCGTATTTAATAAATATTTTACCTTTAAACTCAAAATGTTGCTTCACTGTTTATGTTCTCTTACATGAAACAATTCCTTGCAGTACCTGTTCTTGGAAACTTCACTGAGGAGATGACAAATGGTAGTTCACTGCCTCCGGATACATCCTTGGAATATCCACTACAAAGAGATGAAGTTCAAACAATCCAAACGAAAAGCAATCATGTTCCACAGAGTAAGTTTTGTATTATAATATTCCATCATACCTTTAGCGCCCATATAGCAAATGTTTTATGATGTATGGCATCTTACACTATTAATGCGCATGTAAGGCAGTGAAAGGTTCTTAACCAGGGAATATGGGAAGAATTTTCTACTAAATTCACAAGATTTGCTCAAGGAAGCAAATTTATGGAGTTATTAAATTTAGCGATATTTTCAAATACAGAATAGTAGGAAGATTGCGGTTAACATTATATTGCCTTCTTTGGAGTGAAAATCATAAATTTGCATTAGAAAATGTGCAAGAGCCCATCTAATTGTGCGAAAGAGCCACTAGTATTACTTAGTTAATTATTATGTCGTGGACGGTGAGATTCGTTTTAACTAAAGCATATAATACAACAGAAACTTACTACTAGCTTATACTTCCTTCGAAACTAATCATAAAATCCCATAATGATTACCATTTCGAGAAAGGGACCACAAGGGTTGAACCCTAGCTTTGTGTAGTAGATTGCCTGGGTATGATTTAGTTGCTTTAAACGGATTTTGCGCCAATAGGACTTATTTTATAAAATTTTACAATTTTAAAAAAATCAGGGGTGGAATGATAACTTTTCGATACTATCTAATCGATAGTAGCGATAAACCTATATCTGTTAGATTAAGCAAATGTCGGCTTTATACGCATTGTTGGACCATTCATTGTGGCATTCTTAAATGAATTTGACCTTTGATAAATATCTACAATAGCTACAAAAAGTGCAGACATCGTTTAAATTTTACAGAGTCGACAGTTGATACTACTGAAAATAAGTTATCATACCACCCCAGAAAAAGGGCTTGCATTTGGGATAAGGTGCGGGTAACTTTGACCCTCTTAAGGAAACATCACAAATCGACAATTTCTTATAAGAAACAACAATGAAGATCTTCACATTTAAGGATAAGGGTAAAATGATCGAGGTCTACAAGATGGCGTGGTCGCGGTGGTAGCCATCTTGATTTGACGTGTCTGTCCACCATTTTGAATAACTGTCAAAATAAAAATCTCATCCGATGAAGCTGAAATTTTAGTATGTTTAAGCTGATGTCAAGGCTTTTAAAGACCGTAAATATAATCCGAACTAGATCAAGAGCTTGCCTGGATACAGAGGCTCCATGTTGAAATTTTCGACACTTTCATTAATACAGAACTATGGGCCGCTTTCTTTATTAAAACAGTGCTATCGTTAGGCGATAAAATTTAAGAAAAGTGATATTTTTGCTCTAACAGCATATGATTTGAGGATCTGAAAAACTTTTCTTGCAAGAGGTTTAAAAAAAAATTAAAAAAATAAATAAATGAATTTTGCTTGCATTTTTATTTTATTTTATTAGAGTCTATGAATATCTAAAGAAAAACCTTAAGTATTTTTAGTTATTAACATGGAAATTCGTTTTAGCTCTAGATATTCAAGATTAAATAATAAACACCACGTAAAAATGATTAATTCAAAATATGAAACTTAGAGCCTCTCTATATATGTAATTGCTTGGCCTAGACCGGAAGATAGATACGTTCCGAAAAGGTCTTGATATCATCTACAACATACTAAAATTTCAGCCCAATCGGACGAGTTCTAAGCTTCCACAGTTATTTAACCCATTTAGTCAATGTACCAGAAATTCTTGAAAAAGAATGTTCATATTTTGGGATTACTTTCCTACAGATTAATAGATGAACTTTTTGAAATGATTTTTTTTTTATCTATTATGGGAGTGCGGGGAGCCGCAGTCAAACACACGTCTTACCGGTCACTGAATTTAAATTCTGTGCATTAATTTATTCCAAACTCTATTGTTTTAGATAGAGTAACTATCCAAGAAAATAAATTGGCAACTAGAATTCAAATCAGGAAATAGGAAAGAGGCAAATTTTAACAAATTCAACGGGATGTCAAATTTTCCGTTCGCCATTTTGAGCAAAAATTTAGCATGACCTTCCGCGAAGTAAGAAAACAATAACTAAATGTATTTTCATCTCTGTTGGACTATTTTTCCCAGGTAACTGAAGAACTAAAGATACTAAAAATCCATTCGCGACAGCAATTTGGATAAAAATTTCCCAGAAGTAAATTATCAAAAAATTACTCAATTTGCGTATAATACCATGGTAAGGAATGGGTTAAAATGGCGGACTGAAACGTCTAATCAAGATGGTGATCACGCTATCTTGTAGATCTCGAGCATCTCTTACACTTAACGATTTATAATTAAAACATATAACAAAATTCAAAGAAACAGAAAAATATAACAGGGCACAGACTTTATAACAGGATTGAACTCAATTTTTACAAACTTACAAACGTATGTTTTAGTAATTAATTTATGATTTCATTCGTTCTATTGACTATTCATATATAATCTTTATCTAGCTTTAGACTTGTATTTATTAGTATAACAGTTTTTTTTATCACAATAGAAAGTTCAGAATATTTTGTAGAAAGCATTCTGAAACATTGTTAACCCAAACAAACGTATGATTTGTAAGTCCTCTAAAAGCACTAAAAGAATATTTTTGTTCTTTTCTTTTAACATTCTTATACGATAACTATATTTTGAAATTTCGAACTTTATCTACAGAAACAGATAGTAAAACTTTATCTGCGTATTTTAAATTGTTTTTAATTAAAACAGTTAATAATTTATTATATACAGAAAACTTTCCCATGAGGCTGCATGAAACTGCTTCTCTTGTATTTTCAAGATTTTAAGCAAAATAGTAAGAACCATACCTCCAGTGCTAGACATTTTATATATAAACATGGAACCACTTGTAAATTATTACAATTATGTTAAGATAGATTAGGATTACTTCAGAAATTGGTCAAAACAAATCATATCAAATTCACCTTTATGCAGTTTTATAAAATCAATTGCACATCTCTAACAAAAAGTGTTCTTAAATTAATTATATGAATATTGGACCTAAGTACTGCTTTAGCAACTTAAAGGTTTTATCCTATTACTTTCAAAGACATAAAAAAAACTATATATGCAAATATTAACATTACCTCACCCTCCGCTAGATGTTTTATCAAAATTTATTAAAGGCATTAAAGGCATTCGATGCTTCATTCAATAATTTCGTAATTTCTTTAATACGAAATACGAAAAAAGAAATAAATTTTGAAATGAATTAAGGGATGTGTCAAGCTCAAAATTCAATACATTAGGCTTTAAAAAAATATGTCTTACAGACCCAAAATAATTTTTCTCAAAATATCCCTTATTTTCTTGAGGTCAGAATCAACATAAGCTAGTATCCTTAATAATCTAACACTCCCTTGGCCAAATATTCTGTTGGCTTGATTCTGAATGTAGATCAACCCTAATAATCTTACTGTTTGATTAAAAATACTCATTTTGTTTACTCTTGCGAATCTCAACAGTTTTAATCCTCGGAAAGATTTCAGTCTTAAAGTATTCCTTATATTTTCCCATGGTTCTTAGGGTTCTTAGAGTTCGTTGCAATTCCTTAAGTTGTTTTGTCCTTCAATTTTAATTAGGTCACTTCATATCTCTTTATTCCCTTCGTTACTGCACAATTTTATGTTTGAGGGAGGTGAATTGCTGTTTTCAGTGCTAAATTTAAACTTCCGTCTTGACTCATCTTGAATTTCTGCTAAAAAGAAACTCGAGGGATTACAATATATAAATGGCGCCCACGGAAATTGATCAGTAATAAAAAAGTTATTGCTTCAAGAAAATTCATAAACTCTTTTTCATCGTGGAAAATTTTTCTCAACATTAATAATTTCCTCTGTTATATTTATAATTATTTTCCAATTCTACTTCTGTTGTATTAAAACTAATTAAAATCTAAACACTGCTTTCCCCTTTTTTTATTTTTTTTGCACGAGATTTTTTTTAATGTTTTAAATTAACCGAGTTCTAGATCAAAAATTCTGCGGCAATTTCTTGCTCCAAATGAGCCAGATTATGTGGTAATTGGGAGGGAAAAAAAAGTCAGCAACTAAATGGAATCAAAGAAATTTCTCATCTAAATATAATCTCTCTATACCGCTGAGTTTTGCTACCCTCTCTTTTAGTACAATTTAGACTGTTTGTGACAATTAATTTGATAAAATTTTCACCCTAATCATTTTTTGCTGTGATGTCTTTTTTTTCTCTCTGTGTTCTCTTTACAGTCATTTCCCCCAAACCCATTGACCAAGAGCCAGAACAGAATTTTGTGGGTGTCATCATTGCGATATTGACCACAATTATTCTACTGTTGATTGCCATCATTCTGTTTATAATTGCTAAAAATAAGCGCAATCGTCGGGCAGATGTTCTCGGCACCATGCCTCACAGCCTCCATCAGGATGGACTGAACGTGGATAAAAGAGCGGCCAGCAATATTAAAGTGAGTATCTCTGATATGGCCTTCATCCAATCCCTAAATATCTGATTAAACCAAGGGGGTAATATCTGACAATTAAAGAATATAAATCATGAGTATAAAATAGAACACTATACAAGAAATCTTGACCTTTTCTTAAACAAATTAGAAAGCCTTTTAAATCTGTTTTTAAAGTTTTTCGTGCTCGTAAAGATTTACCCAGAAATGCAAAACTTAAATAAAAGCTGAATTACAGAAGAGAGCAACTACAATAAATGTGGCCATGAGTCTGATTTTTAAAAAAGTTTCCACTTATGGCCATACCCATTTTCTGTGATAACTTTTCAAAAATTTATGTGAAATAGATTAAAAAGAGAGCAAAGACATTTGTACAGTAAAATATTATGTTTCACTTTTGATCGTACGTAAAAAAAATTAAATTGGTGGGAAAAGACTTTAAACCATATCTAACTTATTAACTTTTCCAGTTCTAACAAAATTTCGCTGTTTTCATTCAATGACAATAAATATCAACTGATCGTCTTAAATAATCTATCGCTCAATCTTTTGCATCCAATTTAAAATGTAAGAAAAAAATAAAAAGACAAAGAACATACAGCATAAAAATTTTAAAATATTAAAAAAAAGCCTTTTGATTAAAAATGTTTTAACTTTCTGTAATAAGTACTGTTGTGTTTATGCAAAAAATTTAACAAGTTTATAATATCTAAAACAAAGTAATAAAAGAAATATAAATATTAACATGCTTAAAATATAATTTATTTTTTCCTTTGTGTAATACTCTAACTCGTACCTTATATGCTATACACAGTAAAAAAAAATTACAACTAAAATAGTGGGTAATTTTTTGCATCACTATTTTAATGGTATTTTTGACAAATGTGTAATTTTTGAAACGTGTAATTTCCCGCGTGTAATCTCTTGCGTGTATTTTTTTGTGTGTAATATGCAGAATGTAATCTGGAATTCTGTGTAAAGTGGTGCGTGTAAAATACAAAAACTTGTAAAGCATTTTTTTTAGTGGTAATTTGGAAATTAAACGTTATTTTTTTTACACGATTTTTTACTGTGTAACCTAAAAAATACCTTCGCATCATTAAACGCTTACAGATTCACAACTGAATTAAACCGATTTAAAAATCACTAAAAAGATCATTCAAAATGCATTTGAAGTTATGCAATCGATTTTAGAGTTAAACTTTTTTATAAGTTCATTATCGGTTCATAATCGATTAGAATCGGTTTAGATTTTTTAGAAATTTCAAGACCTTTCCTACGAGCTGAAGCATTAGGGTAACGTGTGGTATTTCGGGGCACTTTTTAGCACTTTCAAGTTTCAAACAGTTTAACGACCTCTTAAATTACTTTTTTCTTTGTTGATACAAATATTTATGTTCCTTATTCTATCCAGAATAAGATTCTTACCGAAAAATGTTGAAAAATACATTATTTTTTATTCAAAATAGCAAAAAATGTAAAGAAGTAAGAATGGTGTATTTCGGGACAATTGGGTATTTCGGGACAAACAAAAGTGGCTATTATGCAAATAAATTTCACTGAGCCTGATTATTTACCTTCGAGTAGAAGGTCCAAACTTCACTCTTTTATAAAAATTTTTCTTTAAATTTCATTTGTAAAGTCGCCTAAATCGAAAAAAAAACTCAGCACTGTTTGTGTTGACATCTGCAAAATTGGCGCACTAAAGATTACGCAAAATGTGGAATGTGGCACTCACGATTCACGCATATCTCACACTTTAAATTAAATGATACTTTAGAAATTTTATGTTTTTCTGATACGTAAAGAGCTCAATATTTTATATAGAACTTAAAAATAATAAGAAAACAAATATTTATATGATTTTTATGTGTCCGAAAATAACCATATTCACAGCAAACAGACTGGGCTTTTCTACATGGTCATTGCTTTTTTACGCCTTCATTGCTTTTTACATATGGAAAAGATAATCAAAAAATTGCGGCACCAAACCAATTTTTGCACTAATTTGATATTTTTTAAGCCTTATGAGACAATATTCTTTAAAAAGAAAATGATATATTAGTAAAATTTTCCGATTATAAGTACCTTGAGCAAAAAGCAATTGACCGGTCAATTGCTCTTTGCTATTTTTTCGAGGTGTTTAGATTTGGCAAATTTTACTAATACATCATTTTCTTTTTAAAGAATATTGTCTCAGAGAACGGAAAAAACATGAAATTTATGGAAAAATTGGTTTGGTTCCGCAATTTTTTGAGTATCTTTTCACGTGTAAAAAAGCAATGAAGGTATAAAAAAGCAATGACCATGAAGAAAAGCCCAGTCTGTTCGCTGTGATTATGTCCCGCAAAGCACCTTGTCCAGAAATACCAAACGTTGCCCTACAACATTCGGATCAGAAATACGTTTTCTCGGGTCTGTTTAACCTTTGACGTTGAGAAACCGTTATTATGAAGGATTCAACGGTATTTTTGTGTATGGTCGATATGTTATTGGGAAAGGGGAAGGATGGGGAAAATTAGGAGAATATTAGCGGTTTAATGACGTATGTTTATGGGAGGGGTTCTCCGAAGGACCCAAGGCCCTATCTCTAACTGTTTGACTGAGAAACGAACAGACGGACAGACACCCTGTTCGTCCTCAGAAGTTGTTTGAAATGCAAAGATACGATGAGAAAAGTAGTTCTCGGAAAGTGGAAATTTTGGGGTGTGATAAAATCGAGGAATAATACTGCTCTCTTTGTGGAGATCGAGCACTAAAATAGATGACTAGGTATTTTACCATTTCTGTGAATATGCTACAGGATTCATAAGATATTTACCATTTATAATCAGATATTATTAATTACTACTTTCTTCAGATCCTTCAGATATTATTCCCTTGAGTTTAAACACCATGTTCCCACACACAACTCATCTTATGTGTACACTTGTAGTATCGCCGAGGGGCCTGTAAATTGCATGCTTTTTTGGGGTCCCCATCCTGTTCGGAAAAAGGGGCTTGGGGGGGGGGGGGGGGGATGGAGTAGGGGATTTAAGGCCTCAAGTGTACCAGTGAGGGAAAATTTTACGCCAAATGCTAATGATGATGGCAATAATGGGGCTATGTGTGAAAAGCACTGGGGTAGTTTTTGGGGATGGTAAAAAAGGAGAGTGTGAAGTGAATGTGTGGAATTAATTAAAATTGCGCCGTTTTCTCCCACATACAAATCATCAACACTGATATCCCTCACATTCACCACCTAATTTGCAGATGGCAATGGACGACAGTGAGTCGATAGATAAGAGCAGCTTGTACCATGAACCCTTCAATGTCAATATGTACACAAGTGCGGCAAGTGGCTGCTCCCTCAATGATATGCAGCGTCATCATGTGACTCCGGATTATACTGGTTAGTACTTCTTTAATAAATTCCACCTTATAGTCCTTGTCACCCACGGCTAATCTGCATGAGAGCACTTTCCAGTGCTCCAGAAAGTACCCCACATAAACCCTCTATTTCAGAGAAAATCTGAGCTTAAAATTCCCTCGAAAATTATCCATGCTATATTCCGATCGATAGTAAATGGAACAGGAATTGAATAACAAGAACACTTTGGTCTTACCGACAAATTAGCAAAGTCAGGGAAAAAAAAGAGAGAGAACGGAAGAATTGTGTCTGAAAATAGGGGCTAATTGAAAAAGTAAAATATCTTGCGAGAAAGAGAAAATGTTGGAGAGATATTTAGACAGAATCACCCTGAGAGGTATGCTAATTAGTAGAAATGCAATTAAACACGATGTAGCAATGAGGGTGTGTCATACATATTAAGATACTGACAAGCTTCCACACTGACACCACTAAATCATACCCTTAATTTACTCTCAATGGAGGATTCTGGTAGCACAAAGGAGTAATGAAGGATGGAAACAAACTGTAAATTTTTAACGAGAAATTAGGTATTGAAGTTTAACTACATATTTCCAAGAAGTGCAAAATGACTCAAATACAAAGTTTTAGTGGAAATTTCAATTGCAAGAGTGTCAAAGTAATTCTTAGTGAACAATTTATTGTACGAATTGGATTAGAAATATGGAGTTTCTTGAGAATAGTAATTTATTCAGGATATTTTTAGACAAATATTAGAAAATTTTATTGATTTTTTTACTGATACAGGAAGTGAGGCTACATTGAGCTGAGGCTTCATACAAAACGCTATTTTTTCGCATATTTTTAAAGGAAGTTTGACCTACTTAGCCATAATTTAATTTATTACACTAAGAAAAAACCTAAAAAGTTCAAACAACTTTATGGCAGATATGAATTAACTTTACGAATATCGATGTAATTGTTATCTCATTCGTTGTAAATTTTAGTAAATAGAGTTGAAAAACTCCTCGTGCGAGTTGAATTAATTCGTCGGATATCGATGTAATTATTACTATTCTCCGATGTAAAATTTCATCTCGACTGAAGTATATGCTTAAGTGTTTTCGTTTTAAGAATATACTTCAGTCAAGAAGATTTTCGTGTGACAAAGTTCATATGGAACATCAACTAGAAATATGCCTAATAGTGTTTCATGAAGATACATGCGTGCATCTTACGTGATAGTTGGCTCGGAACATAGGGAACTTGAGGCTAAGAAAATATTAATAAAGAAAATGATAAAATAAAAAAAAATTAAAATTGCAAAACATATTCATTTTGGGATTTGAAAGAGTTATTTTAACTCTAAAAAAGATTTTTTTTTAACTCTTGAAACGAGTTATTTTAACTCTTAAAATGAGTTATTTTCAGTCTTAAAAAGAGTTATTTACATTATTTTATCATACACTGAGAAAAAAAGAGGGTGCGATTAACTTTTCTTCCTCATAACTTTAACAAATTTTAGGTACAAAAATATATCAAAATTCTTTATTGTTAATCTTACACCTTTCTAAAGGTAAAATTAACATGAAAAAGGGTAACTTTAATCCCCAATACACCTAAAAAGGGTAATATTTACACCGATTTTGGATCAATACTGCAGGGTAAAATTAACATTTCCGTAATGTTCTTTTAACTTTTTCGGATTTCTCTCAGTGTATAAATTTTAGGACAAAGAAGTTAAAACAATTCTTCCGAATATTACACCTAAATAGAAGTAAAATCAACTCTAAAATATAGTTCATCGAAAATCACAACGAAAGAGATTTAATTAAACATCGATTCGAGTAAGTTTTACTCAATTATTTTTGTAAGTGTACTTAATTGTTATGGTTCCGCCTATCTAAATTACGTTACACTGAAGCTCAGTTTCCCCTATAAAAACACAAAAAATAGCGTTTTCAATGTAGCCTGAGCTCAATATAGCCCCATGTCTCCCTAGAGTACTTACCTAGATAACGAGAGGTCCGCAGGTCAATCTTGTGATGAGGCAAGAATTTAGCTGATATTGTTCTTTTACTTTTTTGGCTTTTTTTTAATTCTAAGATTGAAGGAGGATTTTAGATCATTCTAAAGTTCCCTTATGGTCACTTGACCACTTTTACGTAATTCAATTAAAGTAAAGCTTGCGAAAAGCAGTGGTGCGAAGTCACCTGCATCTAAGATATCACTCGTTTGCTTGTCTTAAAACGACAAATAGGAAGGAATCACTCGAAAAGCTCAAGGAGTTATCTTTAACCGTTTGGCCTCTACTCTCATAAAAAATCGTTCTTAAATGTCTTGTGAAATCTTTTAATCCCACATAGAAAAGTAACAAAATGTTTGGCTATCTCTGTCACCATAGGGATTCTTGAAAAAAATTTTCATTTTCAACAAAATATTTTGTTAAACCAGACCAAACACAATTTTTACACATATTTTACAAGATCTTGTAAACATTTTGTCTATATTCTTTTTTTATTCATCAAAAAATGTCGATTTTTCAGTCGGGAATGGTCTCTAAAGTCCTTTTTGATCATTTTCTGTAGACAGCATGCCAGCGCATAATTCCTAAAGCTTGAAAATCATAATAATTATCACCACAAAATTGATAAAAACTTTCAGAGAAAATATTCCAACGCCATTTTGAGAGAAAGACGTAAAAGTGACAGGAAAAACTATCTATTTCGCAGTGCCATCTACTGACAAATTTCCAATAAAAGCCAGATTTTGTGAAAACTTTTACAAGAATTTTATGTAACAATTTTTGTTAATTCGGTTTTAACAAAATATTTCGTTGAAAATAGAGAGTTTACAAGAATCAGTAGCAGGGGTAATTAAACCAAACATCTTGTAACTTTTCATGTAAATCAACTTGTTTTACAAGATATCTACGAGATTGTGTAGGGGAGACTGGAGCAAAACTTTAATAAAAATTTCAAGCCTCAGTCTCTTTTATTTTAGAAAATAGTGAATATTGAAATTTTCGTTTTGACAAATTTTGCCCCGGTCTCCCCTATAATATATTTTTTAGAGTAGTTTTGTTTACTGCCAGACGGAAAAATACACAATTTCTTCGTGGAAATTCAAACAGAAATAAATATGTATATAAATATAGCTGCAATGTACGTTATCTATACTTTTGACATCTAGTTCCGTTGGCGAAATGGACCCATTAAAATATGTTATTTTGTTGAAATTACAGGCTTCCGTTCATCGTAAATACCAAAAAGTTGGTCAAAATCTCGATGAATACAAACAATACCGTTCTAATATTACATAAATTCCCTTTAAAATATTTATCACATCAAAGTCCATGAATTGGTAGCATATAGAATGTCCTCGGAATATTTTGCTGCAATTATGCAGGATGCGGAAATATTTTATTATACACTGGATAATTAGGGACTTTAGTTATAATCTGTACTGAGCGATTTATGTGCATAATCTGGAAGCTTGCTGAAAAATTTGATGAAATATATTAGGATTTAGGATATCATAATCTATACTACAATTTGTTCTCAGATTCAGCGAAAAAAAAAACATGAAACATTGCTCATAGTTTCATCTTATTTTATTTTTCTGAACATTCCTGAATTCACTGGAGATAGAAGCAGGGAGAAGTTGTGCTGAAGAAGCATTTCCCTAGAGTCACCACATGATTGAATATCTCTTCTATTGTGCCTTCATAATTCCAATTGAATTTCATATTGCATGTCGTTCATATATGGCATCTTTTTCTCTTTTTTTTTTCTTCAATTTTATCGCAATCTCATGCGACACACAACACAGATGTGCCGGACATCGTGTGTCAGGAGTATGCAGTGCCCCATATGCAGGATTTGATACCAAAAATTCCCGGTGGCTACTGCAGTGTTCGCCTAACGCCACCACCGCTCAACAACATCTTCCCAAAGCCACCCCCTATTCCTCCACCCCCATCTGAAAAATACTACGCCGCCACGGCGATCTGCAAGCCCGCCACGCCCACGACACCATCCACCGCCATGAATGCCTACAGCGATGTGGATGGCATCTCAACGGATGACGACTACCAGCTGCAGGAGTTCCCGCGACAATCTCTGGGCATTGTAGAGAAGCTGGGAACGGGCATCTTCGGAGACTTCCATCTGTGCGAAACGAAGGGAATCAAGTAAGTGAATCTCTTTCATTCTAGCACAATTCCCCAATGTGACACCTTCCCTCTGCAAAGATTCTCCTCTAAATTATGAAAACAACTTTGAAGTAGGATACAATGGAATAATTTTATTCAGAATCTATTTTTTAATTTTGAGACTTCCTCAAAATTGTTCTTCTTTTTCTTTTTTGCCTACTTGAAACTGTGAGGAAATCTTAAAATACAAAAATAGATTCTGTTCAAAATTACCCCATATTTTACTCTAGTGAACTGCCTTTTATACTTCTTAAATTAATTCCGATTTGAACTAAACTTTTTGCTTTCATTTAAAAGAATCTCAAAAAATAATGTCGCTGGCACACCTTTTCAATTAAGTGAAATTCAATCAATTGAAATTTTCCCTCTTACTCTTTCAAACTGAAATAAGATATGTTTGTCTCTTTCTATCAAATGAAAATCGAAATCTAAATTTCGTTTTCAATTTCAATTTTAATTTTCATTTGACAGAAAGAGACAGCTATATCTGATTTTAGATGTAAGCATCATAAAAAAATCCAACTTCTCATCTCCAAGATCTTTGTATTTAAGAATTTGATAGTTAAAACCATTAACACAATTCATCTCTTACTAAAATTAATTTTAACATCATATTACCATCGTTAAATAGATTTTGCAAAAAGGTAAGGTATTATTCAGATTGTCTTATTTCGATATATTAAGGCTTTACATTAAACTAACTAACGCTCCCTTCCTGTTCGTAAGCTTTTCCTTAAGTCTAACCTTGAGTCTAACTCTTAAGGATGGTCTTTACCAGATATGGTAGATCGTATCAGTAAAACCCTTCCTTAATTATTAAAATTAAGGAAAAGTTGGCAAACAGCAGGGAGTAAAGTCACCCCCGGAAAACCAAGTTACTCGCATCCTTTTCGGTATAGTTTTCCTTTTAATAATCTTATTAAAGTTTAAGATCATAATAATTCCATACGATTGTTTTCTAACGATCTACGTTTGAAAATATAATTAAGATGTTTTTTTTTCTTCAAAAGAGCAAATTCTAAAAATAACGATTTTTGGACCGGATCATATGTTCAGTGTTTATGAAGTGATTTCGATTGTATTTTAATATGCTGTATTTCAGATAGAGATCAATGGATCGCATTCGCCCCCACTCCACCTCAATATACCCTGACCAGGACCCTTTCTCTTAACTAGATTCTATCTATAATATTTATTAACCAATTTCAATGAACTTTATTTCTCTTTTATTAGTCTTTTGTACTCAAAGTACTTGGAGTATCGCGAAGGCGTTTTATAGTGTTCCAAAACAGCTTCCTAGACTTGAGCCTTGTATTCGAAACCAGTCATACAAAATCGAATGTGCCGTTTCCCATTCTGTTATTTATATACTAAAAATTTGACACCTCGGTTCTAGTCTCCATTTTGGGGTTCAGTTTTAGGGTCCATTTTCCGAAATATAATTGCTCTCTATTAATAGATTCATATCATCATCATCATCATTTTCAACCGCTTATCCCTATATGGGGTCGCGGGCCCATGACATCCAAATAACAGCCCATGCTTGTCAATCCTCCGCCACTTCAGGAAGATGTTTAGGTTCGATCCTAAGGCGTTCCAAGGCAAAATTCTGAATTTGATTCAGCCACCTTGTTCTAGGTCTGCCTCGAGGTCGATGCCTCTTTACAATGGCTTGCATAGCTTTTCTGGTGAATCTTTTTTCTATCCATGCGCTGAGCATATTCATAACATCGGAGTTGTGATCTCTCAACCCGAAGAAGCAACTCCTCGACTCTTAGCTCCTCACGAAAGGTTACGTTTTCTACTCGATCTCGACGAGTGATTCCCTTAACCGCCCGGAGCTTGTACAGCTTGCACTCGCGATCTTATGCTTTCGGTCATTACCTAAATCTCATGACCATAAGCGAGAATAGGAATGAACACAGATTTGAAAGCCAATAATTTAGCCAAACGACTAAGCTTGGCTTTCCTCACCACGCTTCCGTCAAGCTCCCTTATTACTACAGATGTTTGACCGATTCGCGACGATATAGTTCGGTATGAAACTTACCATCACTCGTGAATAACACCCCGAGATACTTGAACTTCTCCACCCGTGTCAATACTTTTCCATTAATATGTAATGTGCATTGCACAGGCTGTTGAGAAATCACCATTATACCTCTGACTTCCCCACGTTCCATCTCCATATTAAAATCTTTTTAATTTGGTTTGTGGTATATCACAGGTGTACGGATTAAAATTACTGGATCCATGACCAATCCCTGCGGGTGTCCGTTGTTAAGGGTTTTCACTGGCCTATGTTTTCCACCAAGTAAAATACCGATACTGAGCAAGACTATCATCAAATTTATGATTCTTTTGCATGGAACACTTTTAGTAAATTTCAGGAGAATACCGTGTCTCCAGACAGTGTCATATGCAGCTGACGGGTCCCGGTCAAAATCTCGAAAGCCAAAATCCCGAAAGCCAAAATACCGAATTGGCCAAAATCCCGAAAACCAAAGTCCCAAATTTTTAAAAGTGTCATGGCTACTCTCACGATTACACTCGCTTTTGATGGAGGCAAAGGGAAATCTTCTGTGTCTTGGGAAGTTATTCTGAACATTTTCCTCCACATAATTTCATCCCTTTCAGGATTTTGAACATTCGAGATTTTGGCTTTCGGGTTTTTGGCTGCCACCGGCAGCTGACAAGTCAACAAACACTACTGCCGTTCTCTTCAATTTTATTTTAGAAATTTGCCTCTAACTGGAATGTAAGAGCCAAGACTTGCTCGCAGTAGTCCTTTCCACTCCTAAAACCTGCTTATTCTTTGAGTACGGCAAGCTCAATGAGTGACTCTGTACGGTTAAGTATAAGACGCACCAAAAGCTTGTAGCAGATGCACAGCATGGCAATAGGTCTAAAGTGGTTTTGCTCGGTTCCGTCTTTTCCTGTTTTCTTGATACCAACAACCTTGCTTTTCTTAAAAAATTGGGGTACAGAACCCAACATTAAGAAGTCATTGCAAAACTACATAAGTCAAGGCTTACATTTAACACCATTAATTTTAAACTCCGCGGATTTTTCCGAGGAATTTCTGTAGAATTTCTTAACAAAATAAAATATCTTAGAAGTTCATATTTGAGGAACTTGACTGTAGTCATAAGCCATACATTTCCTGAACAAATTAGGTCTGATTTATTAATGGAATATGGGAAAAATATTAAGTGTTCGAAGCCAGAGTGTAAGCGAAGCCTGAAAGCTTTCCCCAAAGGGCCTTGACAGACTTGAGGATTAACCGAGAGGCGGCTTTTAGAGTAATTATATTCGAAATAATGGTTAAACCATATTTCTATAATTTTTCACTAAGCCGTCTCTCAGCTTAAGTCCTAAGTGTGTCAAGAACTTAACAATCATAAAATGACATTGCATTTTTATGATTTTTCGAAATCTGTTTTTGGTAAGAACTCAAGATTTTTGTACGGTATCGATAAGTGTATATAACTTGCTTACGTGATGATTCCATCCCATATATTGCGACTTGAGAAGGAATTGCAAGTAGAAGAATCCTACTTGTTTGGTTCTCATAATTTTCAGTAGAGTCCTTACCGCCAATCCTCCTTTAAACATACGTCATGGCTCAGAAACAGAGAAATTGTGCCGGTGATGTGTTTTCTTTTGTGTATCTCATAATATACCTTTAATTCATAATACACAAAATAATCTCACCGTGGCGATAGTTTGCAAATAGCATTATGTGATCTGACGAAATAAGATTATAAGGGGTGTTCAACTCCTGCAGTTTGTTATTCACACGGTGTACAATTTCATAGAATTATCTGAAAGATGCTTACAAATATCATTAGGGTTGTTTCACGATTCCCCAGAATGCAATGTGAATTTTCCAAAAACATTCAAAGGAATTACAAGTACAAGTATTTGATAAATTTCTCTATGTAGTAATTTTTGCTAAATAAATCTTACCATGATAGTTTACATTGCATTGTTAGTTCATAAGGGGCTTTAGTATTTGGGAAATTAGAGCGTAAATAATTTTCTTATGACTTTAATATTATTTCAAAATATAATGCAAGGTACAGAATGGCAGAAAAAAGTGAATTGATAAATTCGGGAAAATATATTGTGAGTGAAAAACAGAACAAAAAAAATACCAGAATTTCCTTTAAGCTATGAGGGCAAAATAGAAATATTCTTTATTTGAGAAATGCAATAAAGAATTATTTTACTCAGTAAGAATTTCTCTTATCTCTTTGTGAATATTCTAATATACAATTTTATGACATTTGAGAGTATTCGTCATATAGCCATATTTGGAATTTGAAAAAAGTGCCTTAGGAGAATTCTTTTGGAGGATTATTAGAAGCCCAAAATTGAAAATGAAATGCTTCATTTGAGTACCCCTCGTGGGATTTATTTCTTGGTGTTTTTTTGCACGCGTTGCCATTCAAGTGGAAGTTTCAACGTGCTTTTAGGCACTTTGCGCCATTTGAAAGTGAAAATTAATAAAATATCATGAAACACGTTGAAATGCTACACAATAAAGCCTGGGCAGAGTTATTATAAATGTTGCGATTTAACAAGATGAAAAAAAAACTTAAGTCTTCGATGGCGTTTGAGTTTGTTATAAATAACAAGATTTCATTTGCTTGGAGCGTGAATAATTGTAAAACTCGAAATGGCAATGCGAAATCTTAAATATCAACAAACGAAAGATAGAGAGATTACTATCTAACTAAGTAAATGGTAAACTGGAAGAAATTTGATCTCAATAGCTTAATGGGCTTGTTAATGACTCAATAAAGTATATCTGTGAAAAGAATATTGCGTGAGAATTCAAAACAAGACATTCCACGTTACGATTGGAATCTATTTTCATAATTAATATAAAGTTACACTAAATTGAATTAAGCTTGGTGCGAAAACTAGTTTTTTTTGTGGTTTATGTTTGCATATTTACATTTTCATCTATTAAATCTATACAAATATTGTGAAATTTCACAAATTTATTATGGATATTTATCTAGAATAAACACACAAATAATTATCCTTTTGCGATCAATTAATTTGAACTCGTTCAATAAATTTACTTAGAAATAGTTTAACTATTGCAAGGTTTAAATATTCCGATAAATGCATGTATTAGTTTGAAAATCAATTGGTATAAGCAGCACGAAATCCAGATAGAAAAGCTTAAATTGATTTATCAAGCAGCTTTGTTCATTGGGAAAACTTTTAAATGGGAACACTATATACAAAGTTCAAAATGGGATTTTCTGCTTAAACTATTATTTTCTTTTAATTACATATTTTCAAACTGGGTGAAAAAAAAAGAAAAACAAGCGTAAAATCCTCCCTTCGTAAAACATAGGATTAAGGGATATAGAAAAAAATGGAGAAAAAATGTCTACAATTACTTAGAAGGGGATTAAGAAATAAAACAACATTTCGCATGATGCGAATAAAGTCACGGAAATAATTGAAAATATTAAAAAGGATGAAGGTAGCAACTAAAACCTACCTTAACAATTTAAAAGTCCATTTTTTTCTCAGAGAAAATCTCCATGGAAAAGTAAAATTAAATATACTTTGTAAAGCAAAAGAAAGTAATGCATATGGCATCATAGCAAAAGAAAATTTTCTGAAGACAATAGTTCTCCATGGACAAAAAAAAACGAATTAAAACATTTAAAATTATGCGACAGAAAGTTTTCACTATCAGCAGCTGCAAGGAAATGATGTCTTAGCGATGAAGTGCATTTTCCACTCCAAGATGCAAAATGCGCTGCTGAATTTCTTATGAGGATATGAGTGGATAATATTTGAAGATAACTTTGTGAAAAACATTCATTCATACTTTGATCTTTTTAACTCATTCACCGTGTCACATGCAGAGCAATCTCACATATTTTCTACAGTTATAGTAACTTAAAATTATGTTTTCTGAGAGAAATTCGAGAAAGGGTATATTTGTTTAAATCCCTACAGTAAACCAACCTAATTATCCAACAGATCTTTCAACACAACTTTTTACAAGTTGTTTAGTATTTAGTAAATACAAACTTCGAGTTAATATTTTTAATAACGCTTTATGTATATTTTAGTGAGGATTCGAGGACGGTTTTTTTTTAAAACAGAGGGAGTACAATTTTTACCTTTAAAATATTTATTTTTCCGTATTTATTTCGAAAGTGTCACTAACTGACTTATTTTCGCTCAAATATTGACATGAAAGTATCTTTCTTCATAATCAATTCAGTATTTGTGAAGCAAATATATTTAATTGATATCATAAATTTTTCAAGAAAATTAATGAGCATCGATGATCCACTTCCGATAATAAAATTGATTTTCAAGCAATTTCAATTAACGCTGATTAAAACAACTTTATACCGCTATTTTCTTTACGTGAAATAATTCCAGCTTTATTTTAAATAATAATCAAAACATCTTAAAAATCAATTCACCGATTTTTATACCCTATTTAATTTTTAGACAAAAAAATAAAAGGACCTTTGCAGTCAATATATCCTTCTGAAATGTCGGAGGATGAACAGGCGTAGGTTACTAACCTGGATGTCCTAAGCCCGTGACCCCAATAGGGATAAACATCTGAAAATGTTGAAGATGATTTGTAATCAATGGCCTGAATTCTGAGACCAAGATCAAGATCAAGAAAATTTCAAGATTTTGGTATTCTGAAATCAAAAAAATCAAGATCAAGATGTCAAATCTGTCAAAGGTCTTGGAATCTTGGAATCCAAGACAGAAACCGTGTGGATATCAACACTGAGAGAAATCCGAAAAAGTTAAAGTAACATTCCGGAAATGTTAATTTTACCCTGCAGTATTGATCCCAAATCGGTGTAAATATTATGCTTTTTAGGTGCATTCGGGGTTAAATTAACCATTTTTTTATGTTAATTTTAACTTTAAAAAGGTGTAAAATTAACATTAAAAAATGTTGATATATTTCTACACCTAAAAAGAGTTAAAGTTATGAGGAAAAAAAGTTAATCGTACCCCCGTTTTTTTCTCAGTGAAGATTTTCAATTCTGGAACCAATATTTCAAAACTTCAAGACGTCAAATTTCTTATTTTCTTGAAATAATTCCAAGAACCTCTCGGAGGTGCTTGGAATTTTCTATATACTGACAATTTGAAGAGTTTCATACGGAAATGACTATTGATGAGGAATATTTCTATAAGAGGTGGTACAAAAAGAGAATTTCTTTGAAAAATACTGTATTTGATTTTGTAATTTAATCGAAATGATACGTATTTTTAGATATATATATCGAAGTACACCACCCTGAGGATACCTGAAAAATAATCCACATCTTGCATAAGCATTTCTTGGTTTATCATGGCCACAAGTTTCGTTTGCGCTTTCTGTACTGTCGTGTATGGCCTGTCATTTATTCTTTAATACGTCCTATAATTAATTTTCTAAATTTATATGAAGAAATTTCAACAAATTTAACAGAGGAATGAAGATATTTGTCAGAAGTGACGTTTCGTTAAGTGTGGAAAATCTTGAAATCTTGGTTCTTAGCTAAGGCATTTTAAGTTCCATAAATATTTTGCGTCAGAATACGAAATCTACCGCGACCCCAATAGGGATAAGCGGTTGAAAATGAATGAATGAATACGAAATCTTGATTTTGGAAATATTTGACAGCTGAGCTTTGCTGCTTTGATATTCTCGACTACAAAACAAAAATAGATAAATTTTGACAGTCGAGACACTTCGAAATTCTAACAGAAAGTACTTCAGCTGCCACGTGGACGAAAAACAGAAAAAAAGAAAATAAATAAAAATGTCTTTTCTTAGGCTTTCGAAATTGATTTTCATTTTTTTTTAATTCCCGCTGTAAATGAAGCAAATTCCACCAATTTGAAAGACATTTCTAAGTAAGACATTTTGCGCCTAAAGAGGTCATTAAAAATCATGTGCATTATTTAAAAAAAGAATAAATCATTTGAAATGCTTCACAAACTAGTTCAGTGAGTGCAATTAAGCAGTTTAAAAAAAAACCTTTTAGAATATTTTATGAGTATTAAAAAGCACAATATTTGTTGTAATAATACAGGGCATCAATACCGCAACTTCTATAATTATGCTTTATATTCAAACAAACCATTTCGATACTTAATAGTGTAGCAAGATTGCTACGGGTCACACCAGAACATACTCGAGCACCCTTCATCACTTTTCTCCGGGAGTGAGCCCCCATTGCCCATTCCAAGAGAGCCACGAATCTGGCGTCCTCCTCGCTTCATTGGAGAAGACCGACTGAAGAGCAGATTCTATTGTTCCTTCGAGCACTCACAACCATTTCTAGCGGAGTTGTAGCAATATCGTAACTTGAAGTTAGCCGCCGTTATAGCACCCCTCAAGTCACTACCGCAGCTGAACAGTAATTGGTACCGTTGGCTTAGAAGAGCCTTCGTCTGGACGGGCTTTCTCTCTCTAACCTCTCTAGGCTCAACATCAATAGTCCTAGTACACTAGTTGATTTTTCGTTTTAATGAAAAATATTACGTATGAGTATTGTAGTTTTTATTGCCAAAAGGGTTTTGCTTAAAAAAATTGGAAGTATAAAAAATAATTAAAATCAATTATGAATTTGAGAATTTAAAAATTCGCCATTTTTGAGCTTAAATATTTACTACATAGCAAATAGCTAGAGACTTGCAAAAAATACTCTAGATTCCTTCAACCTTCTACTTTACAATTATGTATAATCATTAGAAAAAATAATTTTAGGTAGTAAGGAAAAAAAAATTTCTTTATGGGACACTGGTGTTCCAATCGTCCTAAAAGGGTTAAAAGAAGAAACATCTGGAGAAATGTTGTTGAGCGATTAAGAATGACAAAAAAGAAAATAAATTTGTGAGATATAAACCTCAACGAGTTTTAGTGCTTATTGAGACTTGTAATTTAAGCCCCAAAAGAGATAATCAAAATTAAATAATAATGCCTGGGAGATATCATAATTTTAAGGTTTTTAATTTTAAGCCTCTGTATCCAGGAAATCGTTTAACTTATACCGGATCAGAGATACAGGTCTTGATATCAGCTACAACTGAGCTTAAACTAAATTAACTTTTAATTATCTCGAAAAAATTAGGATAAATTCACTGGTATTTACTGCTCGAACTCTACGTAGAGAGCAGTATATATAATCCTTCGATTTTTTCACCCCCCCCCCCCACAAATTTCCACCTTCCACCCCCGGAGACCACTTTTGTCAACAAATCTTCACGTTTCAGACGATTTCTGAGAAATGTCGTCACGCTGTTTGTCCGTCTGTCCGTCCGGCTGTCATCAGCTCTAGAGGCCAAACGGTTAGAGATAGCGACTTGGGACCTAAGGGAGACCCCCCATAAGTCGACCCAAGGATCGTTAACATGCCCCTTATTTTTCCCCCATCCTTCCCCTTCCCCTCCAAAACTATGTTTTTTTTTAGGATTGCTCGTAAACGCGTCTTGCGATTTTTTTATTTTTGGATATGTTTTAGAGATTACCCAGGCGAACATTTCGTCCTTAAACGAAAATAGCGTTGAATCATTCCTAATATCTTTTTTTCAAGGTCAAAAGTTAAAAAGACACTAGAGAGCGCATTTATTAAGCAAATGGGGTCATGTTTGGGGTCGTTGGAAAGGTCTTGGAATTTCCTATGAAACTGAACCGGTTCCAATCGGTTTTGAATCGGTAATGAACCCGTTTCATAACCGAAAAAAAATTTTTATCTGAAAATCAATCCTATTACTTTTAAAACTATTTTAGGGTTTCTTTTTTTTTAGGTATATCATCTAAGTCACGAGTTCGAGCATTTCGCAAAGCCTAGGACACTTTGTCACCCCTTTTTAGTCTTCGTAATCGACGTACCTAACCCCTTAATAAATTCTTTTTCAACATCGTTAGTAAAATAAAAAAGCATCCTTCAATGTCGAAGCTTTCAAAACTAATGACAACAAAAAAAAAATCCAGAATGATAGAGAGTTTCTAGGAGAAGATAATTACACAGAATATACTTACTAATTTATTCTTCCTTGAGGGCAGTGAGCTGCTGAAAGAACTAAAACTGAAATTGACTTGACAAAAAAGAATCTTTTGTGAAAAAGAAAATGAGTTACTAGTGAAAGGAAAAAAAAAGTTCACATTAGCGTACTAAGTTGTGTTGTTTTCATCCCCCGCATTTGTTTCTCACCCCTATATCCCTATCTCTTCTGGATTATCATCTTGTCCAGCATGATAAGCATAGTGGGCAATTATGAAGAATAATCCGTCTGTAATTAACATTGCAGTTCTAGTCTGGTTGGTGTCGCAACCCTTCGGTCGAGTGCACCTGAAAATGTTAAGAGAGACTTTCGAGCAAAAGCCAGACACCTGGGACGCCTGAGTGATCCAAATGTGGCCAAATTACTAGGGGCATGTCTACGAGATGAGCCCGTCTGTGTTGTACTAGACTATAGCAATTGTACAGGGGATTTAAATCAATTTCTCCAGGAGCATGTTGCGGAGACAACTGCTGTTGGGGTACAAAATAATTCGCTCAGGTGAGTGATGAATTTTCTTCCTATGGTATCTTTGGATTTTGGGGTAGTGTGTGTATATGGGTATCCAGTAAAAGCCTTTATACGTATGGGGGGGGGGGTAAAAATGATAGTTGTACCAAGTTTATCTAACTCCTATCATTATTTTGGTCTTTTCCAGTTACGGCTGTTTGATCTACATTGCCACACAAATTGCCTCGGGCATGAAGTATCTGGAGCAAATGAACTTTGTACACAAGGATCTAGCAACGAGGTTAGTCTTTGCTTTCCATTTTTGCCTCCTTCCATAGCCCCCATCAAAAGCCATCCTCCCTTTTAACACTGGGGAAACACTCCATACTATGTAGCAATTCAGGTCAACTCAATATTAATCTACATTTTCCCTCTTTCCCGTGTATGAAGTCATTTTTTTTGTGCTTCTTCTATATAACTCCCTCGTCCACCCACAAACATGAACATTTTTGCGGGCAAGACAATATCGTGCCATGACATGGAGGAAAAAGATGTTTATGGTTTGAGGGAATATGAGGAGGAGAGAAGTCTAAGTAATTTTTTTTCTGCAACATACTCTCTGTTTTCCTCATTTCCGGGGCAAGAGGAAGATGAAAATAAAATGTTAGAAGCAGCCTCTTCCATCCCCTCCCACCCCCCAAAACAAGGAATCGCAGGAGAAAGTGTAAAAGTGAGCGTGACATGGTGCTCAAAATGAATTTATTTCCTCGTTGCCTGTCGCTAATTTTTTCCCTTGTATGTTTGTATTTTTAAAGCCCTCCGGTATCTAATTCAGAAAATCATTTCCCTCTTCTTAGAAGCACTGAACAGATAAGAGCGGAGAGCTGCTGTGGGTCTAGAGTTGAATAAACATGTAGATATGAGATTGAATCAGGCCATTTATGGAATGCTAATAATCTTTCCTTGTTTAAGCACAGTTTCGGAACTGTATGTGGGTTAATGGACTGACTAAAAATACCATCGTCTGCATTGATTTTTGTTGTACCAGCATTTTATTGTTTTTTGAGTTCTATTTTTAAAGTATGTCATTAAAATATGTGAATAGTTAGGGAAGACTAGGGCAAAAAGTCACAAATTGAAAATTTGAAAATTCAATATCTTCCAAGATAAAAGAGATATAGCGGCTTAATTTTTTTCCCATAGATGACCTCCATAGACCTTCTTCATTGTCGTAAGTTTCTTAGAATTCGAACAAGGAACTTAGAAAATAAAAAATATTGAAATTTTTAGCCCTATTTTTTAAATATTTTCCTTACAAGAGATATCAATTATTACCTACTTATTTTCCAAAATTGATGCACTGGTAAATATTTCCTGAATGATTGTAATAATTGTAAAACTGCATAAATCCTGGCATATACGATCTATGATTCAGGGTTTCTGCCGTTTACCTGATGAGATCGGTCGTGGTAAGTCGGCGGCAGACGCAATCAAGCATTAATTGAGGAGAAATATATAAATTGAATTGATTTGGATTCTTTGAATACGAAACCACTATCTATTTTAGAATTTTACAAAGATTCTTTTCTCCAGAAATTCATTTTATTAAAAATTACCACTTGGGGTAAAAAGTAACAAAAGTTATGGAGCAAAAAGTAACAAAGCCCGAAGCAATTTCTTATGTCTCACGGCAAGAGGAAACGTCATTTCCATGTCTCGCCGCTTTTTGTTTGCATTGGTCTAACAATTAGCATTCCCTTGTGTGTTTTTTCTAAAATAGCTTGAAAAGCATTTTTCTCGTTTAGATAGTGAAGACTGTGTTTTAAAAAGCTGTGGAGGAATAAATTTTCTATGAAAATATGTCACCTTAGCTATTTTTTTTAAATTTACGAAATCCCGTAATAATGCAAATCAAAATGTGATAATATCCCATACCTGGTACTATTTGCCCCAGAATTTTTGAGAATGGTCACAAAATTACCTTTAAGAAAACAGCTCTATAAATATATTTCCTTACAAAATAGAGGAAAATGACTTTCACAAAGTTGTAGAGCAGTAAATTTCCTATAAAACTGCAGTAATTAGATATTTCTGGGGCGCTCGAAAAGCTTGTAAAAAAATACAATATCCGTTTTGTTACTTTTTGCCCCAGTCTCCACTATATTTTGCTAGTGGTACCCTTTAAAGTGCTAAAAAAATGTTGATTTTTCATAGGAATAGCACTGTAGATGTGGGTGATTTTGCACTACGCCGGAGGTGACTGCATCCCTGCTTTCCATAAGCTTTGCCTTAATTCTGAACCAAAAAATGAACCGTTCAAACGTGATTAAGAATAGTTCAATGATCATCTTTAAGAGCTAGAATTAAAGAAAAGCTTAAGAAAAGCAGGGGTGCAGAGTCAACCGCTGAGTGCAGTCACTTGCATCTACGGCACCATAATTCAGCTTTAGATATTTTATATAAGACTTTTTTCATACTTAAAGATTCTAGTACAAAAGAATCTAGTAAAACGGCAGTAAAAGTCACAATGAGACTACTCTCTTAATTCTTTGACAAATTTTTCAGTGTTAAATCTTTAAACAATGATAACTTTTAACAATGATAACTGGTGGAATGATAACTTTTCGATACTGTTGAATCGATAGTATCGATAAATCCATATCTCTTAGATTAAATTAATGACGACTTTTCACGCATAGTAAGACCATTTATTGTGACATTATTAAGAAAATGTGACTGTTGCTAAATATCAATATTAGCTACAAAAAGTAAAGCTATCGTTTAAATTTTTCAGAATTGACAGACGATACTATCGAAAATAAGTTATCATGTTACCCAAAGATTGAAAATAATTAATTTTAACTCTAATTGTTCAATTTTGAACAATTTTAACTTCAAGCTTCCTTTATCTCAGAATTAAGAAGTATATTTTATAATACGAAAGCTTTAGCTTAAATCAGATCCATTTCCTTCCTTGGATTGCACAATTAACATAAGTCAAATCTCTCAGAAAGACTTTTTTTTTGGTAATCTGAATTTTATAGCCAATAAATTCACATCTTTTATTGAGATATTTGATGCTTTCACTTTTGTATTATTTTATTTATAACCAGAAATAAGTTATTTGACTGCAGCAGATTAAACAGTAAATTCGTAAAAAATGGTCAGTAAATAATAATTTTCAAATATTATTTGTGAAATATTGTTGGCAATAAACATCTTAAATATGGATGAAAGTCATCAACTTCTAAATTATATGACATAATATTGCAATAAAGCGCAAATAAAAGAGCATTAATATGAAAAGATGTGTAGTGCGCCAAAACCCTTAGTGTAATAGTTACAATGTGATCAATAACGAGTTTTTGCAGTCTCCTTTGTTGGACTTTTTTTCAAAACTTCTTAATGAAGCATAAATTCTAAATGGACACGCTTATTTGGTCATGAACAGTGATCTAACCACGCGAATTAATGATTTTTATTGAGAATAGTTATGCAAAAACCAAAATCTGTTTGAAATTGCTTTAGAGGAACAGTATCAAATTTCAGCCAGCTTGCAATTTCGACCACTTATTTTGTTCTTCATATTTACACGAATTTTTAGTTTTTGAAGACTCTAGAAAATATTATAGTGCAAAAAAGTAACAAAAAATGTCGCTTGGACGAAAAAGATGATCTGAAAAAGACATTTGGAACAAGTTCGTAAGGGCAAAGAACTATGGAAATGAAGGTGGCCGAAATAATACCCAAAGATATGTCTACATTTATTTTAAAAAGTATTATGAATGATTTTAGAACAAAAAGACGGTAAACGTTCTTCAAGGCTTCAAAGAACACTCCTTGAAAAAAAGTAACAAAAAATTCAATTTGTATTAAAAAGATTAAATTAAAAGAGTAAAATTAAAGATTCCGAAATTTGGTACAGCTACAGTTACCCTAAATATCATCCAGTACCTCCATTTTTCGCTGATACTGCTGGTCATTCTTTTTTTCATACTGCTGTTTAGCAGTATTTTTCTTCAAGAATTGCTAACCGCTTAGCAAATTCATTTAGAATAAGTAGGGGAAGTAGAGCACCTTTAAAATTAGGCTGTTTTATGATATTTTTAAATGGAAGTGAGCCATACCATGATATAATTAGTGCTCGAACTCAAAGTGAGAGCTGTTATATGATCGACCTTTTTTTAAATCCTGGAGCTTAAACTGTAAAAGATATCAAGTTCCGGTCTTCGGTGACCCCCAATGAAAATCAATATCTCCAGACGTTTTTTTCTTTAGCTCCACAAACGAATTGAAAAGCTAAATTACGTTATGGTAAGACTCAATCCCATTTAAAACTAGAAGAAACATGCCCTATTTTAAAAGAGCCCCAATTCAAAGATGCCCCACTTCCCCCTAAGTGAGAAAGCATTTGTTTATTTTTTTGTACAAATAAAATTTAACAAATAACGAGATATTTAAATGTGTAGTAGAGAACCTATAAATTTTACTCTAATTATTCAAAAAAAGAAGACTAAAATAAATTTATCAAAAAATGTAAAACCCTTATTTTAAAACCCTATGAGTTAAACGGTTCGTTGGACGCATTTTTTATCACACTTAAATGGATTGCAAATGTTATTACTTCAACTTTAGACCCGCTTGAATACCTCTGAAGAAGCGCAATGACACATTTTTTCGTTAATTGCTTGATTAATGTAATTGCTGATGAGATAAAAATCTCTCATCTATCGTCCATGAAGTGTCTAACTCTGGTGTGAGGGTGCACTAGGGGTGAATGTCATCAGTATGTGAGAGGTTGAAAGGGGACAGCAGCTGTCCCTTCCTGTTGATTTTAAATTAAACTTATGAATATTTAATTCAATTTGTAATTATTTTTATTATTACACTCAGAGAACCCATGTGAAAATACAAAAGCCGCGTGTTGTACAATGGACATTTATATATATATATATATATAAATATATATGTAGTTTCATTGCAGAGGCGACAAATAAAAAGTTGCACGGCGCGACAGCAATATTGCATTCTGTGCGTGTGCCTCCATTCCAATGGCGTCACATAATAATTATTTGCTATATTTGCTATGACCTGGACCAAAAGGGGATGGGATGAGGGGTACTGTTGATTCGACAAAACAAAGTTGAGAGGGTGGAGGATCAAGCTTTAGTGTGATTGTTGAAATTTATAAAAAAAAAATTAATTTTACACCAATACACTTTTGTCACCATTTGCGGAGAAAACAACAGCACATTGGTTTTGTGAATTTTATTGTATATTCAACTATATGGCACGGCATTTACCGTTTTCCTACCACCCCCAAATATGAAGGGAATTCCGAACAATTTTCTCCCGCTTTTTTTCTCCCACTATTGATGATATGTTTTCTGTTCACTTTTGCAATAATACACATTTCATTTTTCATTTGTACATTTCCGATTCGTTTTGCTCTTTGTCGACATTCAGACTGGGGCGTTTTGAAATGTGTGAGACGCAATATTACATAAGGATGTGATAAGCCTTAGGGACTCTACAGATAGTGCTGATTCCCAATTCAGACAACTCTAATAACTTTCCGTTTTCAAGAACTTTTCTTATGAGACAATCGAAGTGTCGCGCATTTAAAACATACAAAAGAATCAAAAAGAATAATTGTAATACAGAACAAAGAATAAGATTTCATAATTAAAAATCTTTAATCAAAAAAACCTTAAGACCTGATGAAATTACTGATACAGTTGGCAAAGTGTATCCGCTTTGCGAAATTCTCAAAAGAAAACGATTGAGGGGCATATAGATTTCAGATAAGCTTTCTCAGTCAGCGTAATTATAATCCAAATAACGATTAAACTATTTCCACAATTTTTTCACTAAATACTACCGATTGACTAATCTTCAGGTTTGTCCACGCCTTAATGCCAAGCGCCTGGCAAGTTGGCCTTTTTATATGGAGCTATTTGAAGCCAATTCCTAAATTGATCTCGGACTCAGCTCACAGTGCTCCAAGGAAAAAAATTATTTAAACAAAAATTTAGTATATTTGTCCCTCCATACGGAAAGGTATCTTATAATACGGAAAAACTTCTCACTTTTTAAATATTTAGCATAACGATCACGAGTGCAGAACAATTCCCATACGCATTTGTATGTGAAAGTAAGAAATTGGCTTCAACTTCGAAGGCCATTCGCCAACTAGCTTAATGCGGACTTCAGTTTTTTTTTCATTTTTGGATTTTTAAAATTCAGTTATCCTGTTTGTTATTTTAAAAGAGACTTTCGGGAGCTGGACTAAATCTCTACTCATCTGAAGACAATTTGACGTCCAACTCAAATAAAAAATTGTTCTCATAATCTCGATCTTGCTCGTTTTCACATTTTTTTTTTTTATAATCCCCGGTTCCCAGTAAATTTTAACCGATTTATATATCACATAAAAACTGTCCTAACTGTGTAGAAAATCAATTAAATTTTCGATAGGTAAACTAATTAAAACGGTTTCAGTGTTACCTTGAATTTTAAAACCTGTTTAGTGAATTTAAATTTGCCAAAATCGGTGCCATAAAGAAATACGTTCTTTATGGTTCCGGCGTAGGATAATTTCATAAAATCAAAATTCACATCCCTTTCTTTCTCACACGCTTTGCATATGTCTATCTCATTCTTTCGCATTCCAAATCGATTGAGGTATATTGAACTTGTTGTAATGTTTAAAAGAAGAAGAGTGCGAAATAAGATAGTCACATGCAAAACGTGTGAAAAGGAAAAAAAACCGAATTGCGACTTCAGAAAATTTTCCTGATCTAAAAGGTGTGCCGGAGCCATTACAGCTCTGTCAGACATTGAAAAAGATATGGTAAAGTATCCCAGACTTTGCGAAGTGCTTGAACTCGTGACTTAGATGCTATACCTAAAAAATACTTTCGCAACATTAACCGTTTACCGGTATTCAATCGTTTTGAACCGATTCAGAATCACTGACAAGGGAAGTACTCGAGTCATCAAATTCATATAAATCTGGGGTTTTGCTCAACTACGCAGAAAGGCATCAAATTAAACGTGCTTTATTCAAAAAGTGCGAAATTTGGTTAGTTTTTTTTAATTCCCCAAAGTTGAAAATGTGCAGCACATAATAAAGAAAATTAGAATGTGACTGCATGCAGCGGTGGCTCAGTGGTACAGCGCAGGACATTCAACGGGAGTGCCGCGGGTTTGATCCCTGGCTCCGTCTGTTTTTTCCCTTTTAATATCTTTTTTTTTTCAATAAAAAATTCTATTCTTTATTATTTTTTGGGGAATAAAACGTTTAATTTGATGCCTTTCTGCGTAGTTGAGCAAAGCCCCAGATTTATATGAATTTGATGACTCGAGTACTTCCCTTGTGAGAGGATTGCCCAAAATTTTTAGCAGTGATATAAATGAATTTCTTGTATAAATTAGTTATCGGTTATGAACCGGTTTATTACCGATTCATAACCGATTGAAATTGTCTCAAGCTTATCAAGAATTCCAAGACCTTTCCAACGAGCCCAAACATGATATCATTCGCACGAGAAATACGCTCTTTAGGCTTTTTTTTTAACCTGTGCCTTTGAAAAACCGTTATTATGAATGATTCAACGGTATTTTCGTATAAAGACGAAATGTTCGTCTGGGTATGAAAAAACGCACAACGTGTTTTCGAGCAATCCCAAAAAAAAAAACAATGGATTTGGAGGTTCCAATGTAGACATATGGAGGGGTCATCCGTATGTCACAAGTTTCTATCTCTAACCGTTTAATATCTAGGCATGGCATGGTCGGATGAATAGCTGGACAAACGCGTCAAAAAAGCTCAAAACTTCAGATTTTCAAATTTCTTTTAAAATATGGAGTTCGTGTGATATAAAATTGTATTGCTTAAACACTTTTCTATTATTTTATATTTAATAAAATACACAAAATCAAATGAGACGTCCGTTTTAGACCAATATGAAAGTCTCTGTAATATTCAGAAATATTTTGAAATAGATTTCCGCTTATACACAATAGCAGTCATCTGAATGAATTTAGAGTGCTGAAATGCTTTAAAAATATCCAAAAAGCTTCCTTTATATTGAATTATTTTAAAAAAAGGAAAAATATATACATTAATACATATTTTCTATGATGTACCGGGTTTTTATTGCTATTTTGCATATTGTTCATTTTACATTTTTTATTCGGTTCACAATGTGTATGAGAAATATGTCCCATAAAACGTTTCAATCATTTGCACCGGGCGGGACTCGAACTCACAACTGTATACAATAGTGTAGGGAGTCACACCGCCCAAGAACTGAACGCTCTTACCAATTGCACCTAGAGTTGGTAAATTTCATGAAATTTCATGAATTTCCGCCTAAAGTAGATGGCGGCTGCTGTGAAATTTCTGAAATTTTACCATCTCTAATTGCACCATGGGCATGGACCCCTTAACTCTTTCGCGTCTTTAGGGTAATGTCATGACTCGGGGAAAAAAGTTTTTTTTGGGTATTTACATTAATTGAAATCTATCTGTTCGTGCACGACATCATAATAGAAGGATGTAAGATTCTTGGCTCATTTTCTCAAGACTCCAGTTAGATTTCAATTAATGTAAATAGCCAAAAAGAAACTTTTTTCCCCGGGTCATATATGACCCTAAAGACGCGAAAGAGTTAATGTACTGATGTAATTTGCTAGTGAAGTTCACTAAATTAGTATAGAAAATCGAATGATGACTTGATTTCAAATATGCTGAATTGTGCGACAGACGCTGAATTCAATTCACAAGCATTGATTTACATAAGTAATTTCAAAATTAATTCATGAGAGCTGAAGTAGACTCAGGCTGATCTCCGATAACACTTAGCCAGTAGAATTTGGCAGTATAAGATTTTCTAAAGGAAATTTATGCAAAAGTTGTCTAAATTATTTTACTAAGCCGTCAGTGTACGACAGTTTGAAATAAGTCTTTACAGTCAAGTTTGGCAGGCCAAATATTCTCGAGGATCAACCTGAGTTTGTTTGGGTTTTTTTTAATTTTTTTGAAATGTATTTTTTTTTAGTAATTTCTTGCTTGTGAATTTAATTCAGCATCTGTCTTTAATTCAGCACATTTAAATACTATTCAGCGTTTATTTACATTTTCGTGTGCTTTCTCAGTAAATTACCGCCATTATATTTTCCTTATTGCGACCAAATAGATTCCGGCTCTCTGAGAGAAATCCGAAAAAGTTAAAATAACATTCCGGAAATGTTTATTTTACCTTGCAGTATTGATCCAAAATCGGTGTAAATATTATGCTTTTTAGGTGTATTAGGGGTTAAAGTTACCCTTTCCATGTTAATTTTACCCTTAAAATGGTGTAAAATTAACATTAAAAAATGTTGATACATTTTTACACCTAAAAAGTGTTAAAATTATGAGGAAAAAAATTTAATCGCACCCCCGTTTTTTCTCAGTGCTGATGCTTGAAAATAATTACCCTTTAAAATTTGGAAGCAATTTATCTTAAACTGTCATACTCTGAGGACTTAGTGTAATGAATTAGAGGGCATATGCATAAGTTTCTTTTATCTGTTCCTTTACTGCTAAATTTTAAAGTCTAAATATTCTTAAAGATCATCAGTCTGAGTTGAATTTAGTTTACATTAGTTTGAGTTTATAAATGCAAATTAAGCGCTGAATAGTATATAGAATTGCTGAATTTGTTAATACATTTATTTTACAATTGAGAGAATTGTGGATTTATTAATGATAAGTCGTATTGAGAATGTTAATAATCACACTGACGTGAATATTAAATGATTTTTTGGACCGTATGCTTTTTAAGTCCTAATTTCTTAAAATTAATAATTTTCTTTATTTGCTGACAAAGCTTTTTATTTTTCATGAACCTGCTGAATTTGAAAAATTACTTTAGGATTTTATTTCTTAAAGTCAGCGGAAGATTTCAATTGTAAATTTTTCATGGAAAATATCTTTGAAACGTATACCGTCGTTTGTATCAACTGTTATCGTACCTGTATCATATTCTTTTTTTTTTGCTCTATTTTTTGATTAATTAAATATTCCATTGCATTGAACAACATTAAAAACAAAATCCCTAAATTAGGAAATCACATTGAAAGGAATTACTCTATTAAGTTAATTATTAAAAACTAAAATCCAATTTAGCCAAACCTCTCATTCGCTTTATGTTTCATCTGCAAAGCACTTAAAATCACTAATGAATATATAAATTGTCATATAATACCAACCTGTCAAATTCAGCAGGAACCATGATATTTTAAAATCCAAAGGACGCCTTTTAATTCGTAATCCCCCAAAATTTCTCCCCTTTTTGATGACATTAGCATTTAGCCTTAACCACAAAAGCTGTGAATTCCTGATGTCAAAAAGCGATATTGGGGGAAATAGGAAGATATGGGATTTATGAAGCTGTGTATTTTCTCTCAGTGAGCTTTAATCCTATTTGAGATTAAAGAATCTCACTCATAAGTCTAACATGTGAAGCATTTTGGAAGAAGAGCGTATAGGGTTGGATGTGAGAAATTACGGAAGGAGCTGCCAAGGATTGAAGCTAAAGGAGATGGTGTAAGAAAATGGTAAAATGATTGATATGCTAATACCATTTCTGACGCTATATCTCACTTGATTCTCTTCCGGAATCACTTTGATCGACCAAAATTGGAAGGATGGGTAGGAAAATAACCCCAAGAGTAGTCACTTCTGGACGATTCTTTGGCATATAATGCTTAGACACGTGCACCCTAATTTTATTCTTTTTCTCTCACAAACCCTCCTCATCTCATTCTACATGGAGGAGAGTGGCCAAAACAATCCAAAGAGAAATCATAGGGATTTGTAACATTGAGGTTCCAATATCGTTTCGGTGGCTTTGACTGTGAAATCCACAGTTGCAAGTGTTCCACCACGGTTGAAATTGTGCACAAAAGAGGAGGAAAATTCGACACAGTGTCTCACAATTCAATAATAGCATGGAAAATTCATATCGATTGCATTTGAAATTCAACAGTCTCTTAATTAAAATTGGTGATTTCTGAATTGCTGGTGCTTCGGGCTATACAATTATTTATTAGTACGCATGACAAAATCATAAATTTCATTGCTGATTAATCTATTTGATTAGTTCCTTTTTCCTAACATTCATCTAAGATTTTCATCAACCATTTCCTGATAGTTTGGATATCGTAAATTTTTATGAAAATCGTTTGTCAATATCGGTTAATTGACAGTGTGATCGTAAATTTGGTAGAAAACAATTTTTTATTATAACTTTTATGCTATAAAATTTATGGAAATTGATTCTTGGCCAATAATTTGATAAAATATTTCTTTTAATTAGGAATTTGCCACTCACACTGGTTTCTCAAAGGTTTGTCTTATGATGAAGATAGTAATCTGAAATCGATAAAAGATAAATATGTAAATTATATTCACGAAAGAGCGTTGATTGGCCAATTGATATTTCATTCCACTGCTACGCAAATTTAATTTTGGTCTCTCACAAGAATATTATTCCTCTGAAGCTTTCTAATGATTTAAATACTTTCAATTGAAAACTTTATTATCATTTATAATTAAAAGTTATTGCAGCTATTTTTAACTTTAAAAAATCAGCCCAATAAATATTCAAATTATCAATCTAATTTACAAAATACTTCAATAACATGTTATTTAGACAAATATTTTCATTTAGATTTTTTTGGATTTTGTTAGCAGAGCGCAACAAGTGATAGTTGTAATCAAATATTTTCATTTTCATTTCAATTAGAGCAGAAAATGCAATAAAGATTTCAGACCTTTGAAATGGCATAATTAATTAATTTTTAATTTGAAAAAAAAAATCAATGAGGTGGTTTTTATATCAGTGACAATAATATTAAAAGCAAACAATTTAATTTTGTCTGTGTATAAATTAAAAATATCATTAATTGAATAAATCTACTTTTAATTATCATATTCGTTTAACATATTGTCGTTGCTATCACCTGCTATCGTAGCTTTATTATGTTAGATTAAAAGTCCTGGTTACACTTGCACTAGCTTCTTTATTGTTGTTACTCCGTTGAAGTACAAAGCGACACTCACTCATTGACTCGATAATCAATAATATAATATACAATAATTATGCTTATTAAACAATATAGGCGATTCGCCACATTCCTCCCCCCTTAATTAAACAGTGGTATTTTTCTTAATTTTAAAGTTCTTACAGCTATTCCAATATTTATAAAGAATAAAAAGTAATACCCCAATGATAATAGTTATATAAATAATATAATGATATACATGGTGTTTTGTCATTTGATCACTGTACTCTAAACCTTCTGCGATATGGACTTTTTCAAAAAGGTCTTTTAATTCCTTCCTACTGCTCAACATAATATCCTTTTTTGATTCAGTTTTAATGTTCGAAATATTTAAGCTTCTGAAATTACTCATGAATACTTCTACTTTCCGAGATAAATTAGAATAAACTGACAATCCAGAATATAGTGACAAATGATCATTGTTTAGTTTACATTCAGTGTTAAATTTTAAAACACCACGTTTATTAATGTTTTCTTCAAATTGTTTATTTAAACAATTGATTATGATTTTTCTTGGAACTTTTTGGACATATACAAATGTTGCGTTATCGATTTCAATCCAAATGTTTTCTGAAAGATCAATTTTCAATTTACGACAATGTGAAGTTTCATCTTGTAAAATGATTTCGCTTTCACAAGTGTGCCTTCCCACCTTATATAGAATTCTGGAAGAACACATATGTAAAGTTTCAATAATATTACATTTTGATAAATCATTTTCAGTTAATGCAAGATAATTGTCTCTACTTTTATCAATAGCAACAGCTGGAAAATCGATATGGATCAGTTCATATCCCTCCCCATTTAAGAAAGGAATAGGCGAAATTTGGAATAAAGTAAATTCATTATTGACACACAAGGGAATTTTGATCACTCCAACTAATTTGGCATTTAGAGAATAGAAGGAAAGGCTTGAGACTTCGTATAAGGATGCTACATCGTTATCAAACGGAATTACAACATCTTTAGGCAATACAAGTGAAATAGATTTTATTTCATTTAAAAAATCATTAGGAGGTAGAAAGAACGGATGAACATGACCAAATGTTGCAGCATGTAATACCGCCAAAATTTGTTGTTGTTCATGTTCCAACTGTTGCATGTCCAACAATACAGTCTCTCCAAGATCGTACAGATCATTCATTATGTTTTGAAAATTAAATTGAGAATCTATTTTCTTCAAACTATCATGAACTTGGAGTACAGCAGTGTCTATAGCTTCTTCGGTTCTATTAAGTTCACTGAGCATGGATTTTACAATAGATAATTGCATATTTGTTTTTCTGATGAAAGTATTAGAATTATTTCGAAAATTTTCCATGACACTTTGTATTTCATCATAATCGTTTTGATTCATAGTTCCGAATAAAAATTTTGATACATCTCCGACAACATTTATAAGTCCTCTTTTATCTCTTCGAGGACGATGTAACTTCATGATTCCTTTTATCATCAGATTTGTATTATTCAGTTGTCTAATTCTTATATTCATTTTAATTTTGCTGGATCTACAAGGCATGTCCTCTATTTTAACATTTTTAGAATTTTTTAAAAATGGATTAATTTTCAGTGTTTCACATAAATCTTCGAATCTTTTAACATGTTCAGACATAATTAAAATACCATCACTTAAAGGTTTAGTATCGCACGCAACTATAACAGTCCATTTTGAGTGACTTATTAATAATTTTCCCAGGGAGTGCACGTGAAAGTTAACGTCCTTTGGCAGTGGCACGATTTCGTAAGGTCGCTCCGCATTTGTCAGAAGAAACAATGACAGGAAAATTGTCAAACCGAAAACAAACCCTGCAGAAAAGAAATTTCTATCAATTTTACTCGACAAATTTCCTCAATAAATTATTATGCACGGTTTTAAATTTCTTCCCGACTAAAATTCTAGTATTTAAAGGCGATAAGACATCAGTGACTATGTAGGGTCCTCTTCTTTTTGGCAAAAACTTTGATGATTCTCCTGGTTTAGATGGAGATTTGTTTAGCAAAAAGACCTTGTCTCCTATATCAAAACTTTCGGCGTTTATATTCTTATCATAGTGATTTTTAGAGTGGATTTTCTGCTCCTTTAGTTTCTGTAACGCAAGATTCTGAATTTTTTTGAGTTTCACTTTCAAATCAAAAATGTAATCATTAAACGTGTACGCAGGTTCATCCTTGCGCGCTGTCATTGATGGGAATTCAAATTTTGTCCCAAAAATAAGTTCATGTGGAGAGAATCCATGTGCCGAGTGTACCGCTGAATTATAAGACGCAATAGCTCGAGGAATCCACAAATCCCATTCCGAAGGGCATTCTTGAACGAAACATCTCAGATAATCTCCGAGAGTTCTGTGAAATCGTTCAAGAGCCCCGTTAGTCTCGGGATGATATGGAGTAGATTGAATTTTCGTAATCTTAAGCATTTTACATACTTGTTTAAAGACTTCTGAGAGGAAAGGAGTTCCTTGGTCTGAGCATACAATAATTGGCGTCCCGAAAATACAGACAAAGTAATTCAAGAAAGCATTAGCGATGGTAGTAGCAGTTTGGTCCCCCATGGGAATGGCTACTAAATATTTAGTAAGATCGCATTGAATTGTAAGAATATACTTGTTGCCCATAGAAGACATCTGCAAAGGCCCTACTACATCTAAAGTCACCTTATAAAAAGGGGAAGTGGAATTTGTCGTTAATGCCATAGGCATTTTTGTTGCTTGGAAGATCTTACTCTTCTGGCAAATCTCGCATCTACTTATATATCGACCAATAACTCTCCGCATATTTTTAAACCAAAACTTTTCTTTAATTCGCTGATAAGTAGATGTTACTCCGCGATGACCACCTAGAGCCGTGTCATGATGCTCCTTAATTACTTTTTCTATTTCTTCCAAATCAGTTAATCGTTCAATTTTATTAAGAAAAATTTCCAAAATCATGTCTGAATCGCTAAAAACGTAATTTATAATTTTCTTAATTAAACAAAATTCGTATTTCCCTCGACATAAATTTGCCTTGTCAAGAATTAGACTGTTAATATTGTGTCGTTCACAGTATTCTCTTAATATTTTGAAAAATTGAAAAATATTAAAGTACTGAACGTTGTTAATTAGAGGAATTTTCATTAAAATGAAAAATGTGTTTTGCGTTTGTAAACTGCTGATGGATTTTATAGGAGAGTTCTCAATAATATTTCGTATTTCTTTCGATTCGATGAAAGGATAATCCGAAGGATCGCTTGTTTCCGGAATCAAAAGAAATAAATTACCTTTAATGTCGTTCGAAATACATTTATCCTCAACCTCAACAAAAACATCACTCAGTCCTGAATGATCATTCTCAATAAAGGATTTAAAATCCTCATCAAATTCCTCGTATTTCCCTTTTTGAATGAAAGGATTGGCCTTGGCCTGGGATCGAGTTACTGCGTTTACAGTTTGAGGAGTCGCTTGAGTGTTGGATATGCGACTTAAAGTATCAGCATTAGGGATAGTACTACCTGCTTTATACTTAATCTCAAATTCAAAATCAGACTCAAGTTTTATTCGCCAACGTAAAATACGGTGAGAGGGATCTTTAATACTAAAGATCCAAGTTAAGGGTTTGTGGTCCGTATAAATGGTAAACTTTCTCCCTACTAAATACTCTCTGAAATACTTACAAAAATAATACTCCCTCCGTTCCGAAATAAGTCGTACGTTTGGCGAAAAATTAGGGATTAAGGAATGGTTTCAGAGAATGTTTTTGTTATTTGCAAATATCTTGTGTATGAACTATCCTCCATGTTCAGGGATAATATCGGGATCCTATCACGATGGTAAGTTGAGGAATTCATAAGGTGAAGTTGTCCATTTTTCGCGTTTTTTTCAAAGAGCTCCGGTAGGTAGTTAATTACTACATAATGGACTGTGATTAACATTACAGGCTAGAATTTGTTCTAAATTTTTTGTATGCACAAGTAGAACTCAACAGTTATTACCGATATGACATTTTTTATATCTCAAATTTTGCAGAATAAGCAATAAAAAGAACATCCTTTTTTATGTGTTCGAATATCTGGATGCAAAATGGTGAGAGATAGGGACTTGGGACCTTCGGCGGACCCCCCATAAGTTGACCCTGGGACTATTTATATGTTTCTCTAAAACATATCCAGAATTGAAGAAAAAATCGCACGACGTGTTTTCGAGCAATCCCAAAAAACATGATTTTGGAGGGGAAGGGAAGGAGTGGGGGCAAAATAAAGGACATATTAATGGTCCCAGGGTCAACTTGTGGGGGGGTCCCCCGAAGGTCCAAAGTCTGTATCTCTCAGAATTCTGCACCTATTTTAGATTGAAAATAAAACGCCAAAAATAAGACATTTTTAAGACATTCCTTCTTCAACTTATCATAAAGACTGGACCCCAATTTTAGTTCAGGACATTAGCAATAGTTCCTTATAAGAGATAATTGTTGATACACAAAACATTTACCAACAAACTTTCCCTTAATCCCAATTTTTCCCAAACGTATGACTTATTTCGGAACAAGAATTTTTCCCAAACGTACGACTTATTTCGGAACGGAGGGAGTAAATTGACAAAGCCTCCTTTTCTATGGTACCATAGTTAATTTCGGCTTTGTTGAGCGTCCGACTCCCGTAAGCGATCACGTGATCACCTTGAGATAATACCGCTCCAATTGCGTATTTCGAAGCATCGGTAGTTAAAGAAAATTCCCTGGACAAATCTGGAAATTTAACCACGGGATATGTAGTCAATTTATTTTTCAATTCCTCGAATGAATTTTGACATTCGATTGTCCATTCGAAAGGCACGTTCTTTGCTGTAAGTCGTATTAGAGGATATGCTATTTTTGAAAAACTGGGTATAAAGCGTCTGTAATAAGACGCTAATCCCAAAAAGGATTTAACCTCTCGAACACATGTAGGTCTCGGAAATTCTGCAACAACTATTACTTTACTTTTATCGACGGATAAAAGTAAAGTACTTCTGACACCACTGTTAGATTAAAAGTCCTGGTTACACTTGCACTAGCTTCTTTATTGTTGTTACTCCGTTGAAGTACAAAGCGACACTCACTCATTGACTCGATAATCAATAATATAATATACAATAATTATGCTTATTAAACAATATAGGCGATTCGCCACAATTAATGATTATTGTGCATTACACTGGAGAAAATTATAAACAATTTTTACAATTCTAATTATTCTAATCAGGGGCCCATCAAGCCTAATTATTATTATTATTATTATTATTATTATTATTATTATTATTATTATTATTATTATTATTATTATTATTATTATTATTATTATTTATTTTAATCAAAGCTGATAGGGTCCGCCCCTCTTACATAGTTTGATTAGAGGAATAAAAAGAAAGTTACAAACAAAGACATATAAAATAATATGCAAAAAAAATCAGAAATCCAAGATTAGCCCTACTCGATCTGGTAGAATCTAGCAATGCCAGCAATGCCTAATAAAAAGTGAAAATATTTTTCACTTTTCCTTGTAAAAATTTTGCAGCTATTGCACCGCTTTAGGAAAAAAATTGCCAATAGTCTTCAGTGCCTCTATGCAAAAACGTATGGAAAAATGAAATGTCGAGAGGCCCCTTGTTCTAATAATATTCTCTTTAGAGCTCACTTTTGCGAATAAAATGATTAAAGTAAATAAAATTATATTCTTGAAAATTTATAAATGCAGATAAAAAATATGCAAACGGCTGTACCAGCCTGGTCTTTGTCTCTTGTTGTCATCTCCCACAAAAAAAAATCAACAATGTACCCTATATTTGTTAATAAGAGCTTATACAATTCGTTAAGGAATTTTTTCGTAGTTTTACTCTGGAGGTTGGTTATCGACACTAAGACGGCGATGGGCGCATGGGAGGTGTTTGATTTTTCAAGATGAAAAATAATTACAATTCAATAAAAAGCCGATAATGGATAATATAATCAAGAAATGTTGGTCAATTGAAAGCTTTCTCAGATGTCAAGATATTGTAGGACATACTTACGAAGCGTACGAATTTCCTATAGTATAAAAGTAATGACGAGTAATATTTTGAGTATACAATCAGTCTTACGTATTAAATTTTTTAAAATATTTTTTTTCCTTTAAAATTTGTGAAAAAGTATTTCCACCGTACAAAAACTATTATTAAACCTTGAACTCTTTACTTTACACTGCCACTGAGCTGTTAATTGAAAGTTATTGCTCTATTTTATGCACTTATTTCATCATTTAAACCATATTAAACAATGCATTAAAACACATAATAAAAACGCTATAAAATAATAATCATTATAATTAAATTCTTGAGCTATTTTTAAAATGTTGTGGTCATCATTCTCATTTTGATATAGCAGATATATTGAAATTCGAAATGGATTAACGTAGTGTTTGATCTTGTTGACCACAGGTGTCAAAGTCCTTTTACTCTTAATTGAAAATGTTCAAAAATTATACAGTTATTATTAATCGTATCGAGATATTTATTACAAGGTAATCATTTTTACAATGCGTTATATCCCGTGTTGGAAGAATCTGCGAAGTCCATTGTAGACCGCCCAGGAGCGCCTTCCCGCAGTATGGTGAATGCTTCTTCCATGCTCCCGGAGTTGTTGGGCGAGGCGGTGCATTTTTATTACGTTATATCACAGTGAAAATGTCTTTTTCTAAACATTCAGATCTTTGCACCGGGCGGGACTCGAACTCACAACAGTGAATCGAGCCAGGGAATCGATCCGCCCAAGAGTCAACGGTCTTGCCTATTGCGCCACTGATTCCCCAATTATACAGTAATTAAATTTCAATTCACAGATTTTCAAAATTAGGAGGTAATTTGGGTAGTTTCTATTATTTCGGTTTTTTTTATTTTTTTTGGTACACGGGTACACCTTATAGTACTTTTAAAAATAATAAATGTTTGTTAAATATTTGAATACAAAAAGAACACTAAAATCATAGACAAAATTAATAAAAAAAACGTAACAGAGCGTGATCACTAAACGACTTCAAATTCCATAGCTTTTATTCTTTTTTTTTTAAACAAACCGCTCAATTTGTTTTTTAGGTTAGCTAAAGCAATTAAATCTTAAACTGCGATATTAGTAACAATATTGTTTGATAATTTTGATGTCAATTAACAGATTGAAAAAAAGTCATTCGCATTTTTCATTCATTGAGAAAGATAATTTCTAGATCAAAAGTGTCCACTGAAAAATAAGTGTTATTTTCATTTTTCAAAAAGTATTTATGAAACTCATCTCCCTGAAGCTGAATTTTTAAAATAAAAAAAAAAAATAAGAAAAAAGTTTAAATGTTGTACTTTAAGTTTAAGAGTTTGAAGTAAAAAAATATTGTGTTGAAAAAGAAAAAGAAAAAAAATGTTTTTTTTTTTAAGTTTTCTTGAGTCACGTAACTCCTTTACCTAAGTTTGACATGCGGTATAATTTCTTTTTCTTGAATAGAGATTGGGTTATCACATCAGCATTATTTTTTGCATATGATTGAAAAACGTTTCATGCTAAAAATTTTTAATGACCAAAAGGAGATTCAAACTCAGGGCATTTGCATCATATAGCGTGTACTCTATTACTTCATCTGTTGTCGTTTGCATCGACCATTGTCGTATCTGCATTTCTTTCAACCGCTTTCATCTGCATTTCAACCGAGCAAATTCATAGCTAAAAATAATAATAAGTACCTTGGATACATATTTCAAATTATTCACTTTGCTTTAAATTATATGAAGGATTTAATTTTCTGGTTAAATTAGAGATTTGACAATCGAAATGTTTCCAAAATAGCTTTTGGGATTATTCCATGAGCATTGTCCGGGAAAGAAAAAAATCTATACTTAAAGTTAAAGGGGTATCCTGATCTCCAAGGTCAGGAACTATAAAGGATTTTTTTTTAATTCAAACGACAAATTAAAGCATTTTCGAAGATAAAAAGACGAAAACGAAAGTAAAGGTGCACCCAGCAGATTTGCAAGCGCTTCGGCTGACTTTGAATTTAATTTCATGACTTTGAATTTAATCGCGTTTTTCCCGTTTCCCTATCTTCTAATTTTTATGATTTCGTCTAATTGCCCGAAAAATATCGTCGGTTGGATCAGAAACTTTGCTAATTGAATTTTCCTTGCATCTAAATTTAAAAAAAAAAAACATTTAAAAATATGTTTTATTTTCTACAGCATGTTAAAGTCAATATATTTTAGTCCGAAACACGCCCCTAAAAAACACTTTAAAAATGTTCCGATTTCACGTTTTTTACCGGTTTTTTCTTGGTTCAAGTTCAATCATGAAACACACTTATAAAATTTGATATTTTTATATTAGTTTTCTGCACAATAGTTATAAGCTAGCGAGCTAGCTGCACATTTCACGCTAGTTAGGGAAAGCTGCGACAAGGCGGTTCAGTGAACTCTTCATTAGCTCGTCATTTTGTAAATCTTTTTTTTGTCTAGAAAAAAATTCTTGAAATACTTTAAACATGTATAAACTTGTGTCAGCCAAAATCTTGAAAGCTAAAATCCAGAACGCCAAGATCCTGTAAAGCCCAAATCCTGAAGGGACAAAATCTCGAATTGGTCGAAATCCCGAAGGGGTAAAATCCCAAAAAGCTAAAATCCAAAAAAGACCAAATCCCGAAAATGAAAATCTTGAACGCCAAAATCCCAAAAGCCAAAATTCCGAATGGTCAAAGTCTCCAAAAGCTAAAATCCTGAGATCCAAAATCTCAAAGGCCAAAATCCCGAATAGTCAAAATCTTGAAGGGGACGAAATGAGACGGAGAATTATGTGTAGAATGATTTCCCAAAATACAGAACATTTCCCTTTGCCTGAAACAAGCACGGGTGCAATCGTGGGAATAGCTATGACACTTTTAAGAATTCGGGACTTTGGCCTTCGGGATTTTGGCCAATTCGGGATTTTGACTTTCGGGATTTTGGCTTTCGGGATTTTAGTTTCGGGATTTTTGCTTTTCGAGATTTTGGCTGTCGGGATTTTGACTTTCGGGATTTTGGCTTTCGGAATTTTGTCTATTCGAGATTTACCACCCATTTGGGATTTTTGCATTCGAGATTTTCCTTTCAGCATTTTGCCGGGACCCGTATTAACGTGTAACATAGATTTATAAAAGTTTTATCGTATCCTTTATCATATCAAAAAATCGCGTAACACAGTCAAATTTTAGTCTCATAATTCAGAGTCCCTCCTTAATGTTTTTTTAGATAATTAATTTCCCCTTAATATTTAAAATAAAATATTACATTTCATATGAATAAATTTAGATTTATACACGCCTAAAATTTTTCTGTATCACTGACTTTTATTTAGAGCTCATAAAGATCATATTTATAATTTCTTGCATCTTAAGTCGAAGAGGGCAAAGTAATAAAGTCATGTATTGGCAATTAGAAGCAACAAAATTGTCTGGAAAATTTGAATAAATTCATGAATATTCATTGCAGACTTTTTGAAGATTTCCTGCGTAGAATGATGAATCAATGTATGTAATTAAAAGTTTGATGACTGGGTATTGTATCTCAATTTAGCAGCAGACAGTTCATGGGCCTAATTTTACTTTCACATCTGATCAAAGTTAAGGGCAAAAAGTTAGTCTGTAAACGACAGCTTTTTTTTCTTTCATTTCCATTGGTTGTGCGCTCGTGAAGGCTTTTCCACTGATTTTATGAAGTATGAAAAATTGTTCATTGTTTACAGTTCTTCAAGAGTCATATGCACTCATTTTTTTTAAATGTTTATGTCATTTTGTACATGAATTGTGATTAACTTAGGGAATGCTTTTTGAGTTGGAGAAAAATCACTCATAAGCTGACAAAATGCAACGGAGGGTTGTTTTTTTTTAGTGCCTTTCTCTCTGTCTCTTTGGGTAAAGGATCTTACAGAGACAAAAGGGAGTTTGCATGTGCAAATCTAATGTGGTTGCAAGGACCCCTCTCTTGTGGAAAATCCTTCCCAAGAGTTCTGGCCAAACATACTCGCCCTTTAATCAGGCACTACCATGCAGAAGCACATACTCACAATGTTTCCATTTGGGGTTTTTGGTAGGGTAGTAAGTACACATATAACGAACCACAACCCTAATTCCATTTAAATCCACTTGAGCAATAATAATAAATAATAAAAATATTTTATAAAATCGAGTTTCCAACCGTCAATTTTTGAGGGTGGATGTGTGGGAGATGTTGACAAAAAAAAGGAGAAGAGAGGTGCAATAGAGATGAAAATGGAGGAGGGTGGATGGGAAAATGACAAAATTGTCGTAATAAATGTAATTTTGGTGTAATGTTTTTTTCACTCTCATTTTATCCTCTGCTTTCTCCCCTTTCTCTTCATGCCTCTTTTTCCGGTGGCTGCCACAAAACGTGCGTTGAACAACGAAAGGAGCTGCATTATTGGGCCACATCTGGAAGTAAAAATCTGCACTGTGGGTGCGGTGATAAATCGTCTCCAGTATCCAGGAGATTACTGCCATTTGGAGGGTGCCGCTGGTCGACAATCTCAACCAATGCCAATTCGCTGGATGTCCTGGGAGAGTGTTTTACTGGTAAATTGAAGCATTAGTTGTTCTCTCCTCTTTTTTTTACCTTTTTTTTTGTTGCTGCCAAAGTACAATCCATGAGACACTTTAATTGAAAAATATGAACATGTTTGGAAATTTATCTTCCTTTCCAAACGGCCTTATGTCTATGATTTCGCAGTCAGACTTTTCCACGTTTTTCCTGGCTGAAAAATGAAGAAGAGTATTTGTCATACTTATCTTAATTCATGGTTTCATTAAAGCATTTTAGAAAAGAGTAAATATTGCTATATCATTATAATTTTCTTTTGTTTATCATAAATAGGGGAAAGTACTCTCCCTTCGAATGTTCAGGTCTTCGAATAATATGAATTTCTTTTACTTTTCCTACAAAGGAGAAAATATTTTGTAAAAATGTTCGTAAATGCTTGTGAATTCCTATAGGGGAGTTATGAAATGCTCGTGAATAGTAGAACCCACAAACATGTTCGTAAAAGTTTGTACTTTTTTCACAAACATTATTCGTAACATGATCACTTGACGGGCATTTTTTGTACTTTTACAAGCATTTGTTCGTAAATGTTCGTAAACACAGAAAAAAATGTTCGTAAATTTTGTCATTTGTTCGTAAATGTTTGTTTCCCTGTCGAACCTTTACGAACAAATGACAAAATTTTACGAATATTTACGAACAAATTTTTGTAAAAGTACAAAAAATGTTCGTCAAATGATCATGTTACGAACAATGTTTGTGGAAAAAGTACAAACTTTTATGAACATGTTTGTGGGTTATACGATTCACGAGCATTTCGTAACTCCCCTATAGGAATTCACAAACATTTACGAACATTTTTACAAAATATTTTTTTCTGTGTAAGAGATTTCTACATGATTTTCTCATAATTATCAATAATTGATAATAAGCTAACTAATATTTAATAGAAATGTTTAAGTCTCTTTGGTAAACTTAAAGAAAATTCACATTATTCGAAGGCATGAACGTTCGAAGGAAGAATACTTTCCCTTAGTGGGAAAATTATGGGAGCAGTCAGCACCTTTGAATTAGTATGTTTTCTCCTATTTTTCAATAGAATTGGATCTTACTATGATATAATTTGCTTCAACAAACCAATTGTGGAGCTAAATTAAATTATGATGAGAGTCGCTTCCATTTTAAAATTAATAGGAGAAAAGTCCTAGGGGAAGTGGGGCACATTTGAATTGGGACAACTTTAAAATAAAGCTTTTTTCTGCTAAATTTTAAATAGAATTGAGCCTTATTATAATGCAATTTAGCTTCGGAATTGAGCTGTGAAGCCAAATATTCTTTCCGTGCAGAAGTAGATCTTGAAAAATTCGAAAATCTATTTTAAGATCCAAAAGAGCCCAAACAGAAGTAGATTTTGATTCTCCAATAGTGTCTTGGATTAAAGGTAAATGGAATCTGTTTGCAAAAAAACTCGTTGAAGTTCGAAGAATTCAAATTCAATTTCGAATTTTCATGCTAAATTTTCGGACAAGGTGGGAAAAATTCATCAAATATCACACTAAAAAGCTGGCAAAAGAGTTACTCAGTGATTATGGAGTGATTAAATAATGTGTCAAGAATAGTAAACGTCGTTGTTCTGTTTTTTTCCTCACAACAATGTGAAGACCGTCACATTTTGACACTTGAGCACTTCGAAATTCGAACAGGGTGTAACTTTCGTCACCTTGCGAAAGTATTAAGAAGTAATAAAGTCTCTTTTTTGGATCTTCAAATAGACTTTCGAATTTTTCAAGATCTACTTCTGTACGGAAAGAAAAGAGACTTTCTTACTTCTTAATACTTTCGCAAGGTGACGAAAGTTACATCGTGTTCGAATTTTGAAATGCTCAAGTGTCAAAATGTGTCGTTCTTCACATTGTAGTAAGGAAAAAACAGAACAACGACGTTTGAGTAACTCTCTTTTGCCAGCTTTTTAGTGTGATATTTGATGAATTTTCCCTACCTTGTCCGAAAATTTAGCATGCAAATTCGAAATTGAATTTGAATTCTTCGAACTTCAACGACTTTTTGTGCAAATAGAGTTCCATTTACATTTTATCCAAGACACTTGGAGAATCAAAATCTACTTCTGTTTGAGCCCATTATATCACGGTAAGATCCAGTTGCTAAAATTTGGTGAAAGAGGCTTATTTCAAAGGTGCCCAGTTCTCCCTATTTCAAGAGTGCCCAATATGCCAAGGTGCGCCACTTCCGCCTTTTCAGAATATTTTTGTAAATTTGATAAAATTACTTTAAAAAAATAAGTGAATAATTGTATCCTTTTAAAAGTTTGTCAAAAGGATGTCATATCCCAATCTGATACTACTTTTTTCATGTTCAATTTAAAAAAAAATAAATAAATTTTCGAAATAAATTTAATTGCAATAAAAAGACGCCCTTTTACCAAACTTTAGGCATTCGCCAACTACACTTACAACACTTTTCCATATTCTGAAAAAAATCTTTGTTTTTTAACAAGACAAGTTTGTCAAAAGGATATTTTTCATTTGAGAAAACTTTCTTACCTGTTTTAGGGGAAGTGCTTATAATTTTGGACAGTCTGCATATAAGCATCGATATCCTAAGTTTGAAGTGCCATATTTTCAATACTAATTGACTTTTCTTGTTACTCTCTTTTCAGAAGGATTGTTTAGAAACTTGGCAAGCTATTTATCATCTCATTTTTACTAAAATTAGTTTTAATACGTTTAAAAATGAATTGATATGTAGAGGTGAATTTGACTCTTATTTTGGACAACTTGGTTATTAATTTTTACAACTTGTCTGTAAATTTGGACAGATAATCCGCCTCAATAGGATGCCCATTATTCTTCATTTTATGAACCAATCTTACCAAGTCCTCTTCCTGGTCATGTAAGGGAAACGTGGAATGTCACAAGAAGCCCAGAAACTTTCCATATCATTCATTAAAGTGAGTTGACTTCGGTACTCCAAGTACGTGCGGATTCGCTCATTCCCTGCCCTTTCCGGGAGCCTTTCAAGACATTTCTCACTGCATCTCTTTCGTAGAGATGATGCTCCTTCATTTCTCCAGGCATTTGTCCAACCTAGTCATCACAAAAGCTAAAACTTCACGAAATTTCGTGAGAAAAACACCTGTCCAAAATAAGAATCATCACCTCACTGGTGAATGTCTTAAAAAATTTCCCATTTTTCACATGAAAAATATAATTCACAAGGCAAATCTCACTTCAGGTCAAATGTACAAATCATCAGTAACGTGAATCAACACAATATTCAATGAATATTCAATAATATCACTCAAAAACAGCGAACAAACTTTGTTAGTACTTCACCAAAACTAAATAAGACTGAAGTAAGCCACGAAGTTCTGTCATATTTCTCGTAAGCAATTGCTCAAACTGAATTTTCAACAAAGCAATTTCAACTCAAATCATATTCAAATTTTAACGTATTTAGTGTTAAAATATTCCAAAAAGAACAAATATTTAGATAGAATTCATTATTCATCAAATATTGGAATAAAAATCCATCATTTTAATCAATTTATTTTTAGTGTCCAATGTTATCCTCAAAGTGTCCAAAATAAGAAACTGGACAAAATTAGAAGCATTTCCCCTATATGGAAAACTAAATTGAATTGAAATTGAAAAAAAACACCCTTTTGAGAAACTTTTATTAAAATTCAGGTATCTTCCAAGTAAATTTACAAAACTCTTCTACGGTCTTTTAAAAAAGTTTTGTCTTTTTAACAAAATAAGTTTGTCGAAAGGATATTTTTTCCATACTAATACTAATACGCAGGCAGACCTTTTCAATCGAATTCCTCGTGTACTAGGGGAAAGCGCGCTACCTTCGGACGACTCAAGATTCGGATAATTCAATTTTTGTCTCTATGTTCTTTATGGATTTCACCCATAGTTCTTTTTTTAAAAATTTGAAGTATTGGACTACCTATTAAAATATTATATTGAAAAAAAAATTTGTGCGAAGCATAAATCGTCTGAAGGTACCGAGCTTTCCTCTATAGGGAATTCGAACTCGGGACACTGGCATCACAGAGCGAATACTGTATCATTTGACCCATTGAGTGCCCCAATTAAATCTTAACCGAAAAAAAAAGATATTGCACATTAGACTTTTCTAGTGCATAATAGTGATATTCCAGTGAAGAATGAAAAAAGGAAATCTTTCTCCTGAACATTTTTTTAGTACATGATTGCTCTCATGTACTTCTGCGTATTCAACTTTTCTTTCTATTGATTCCTGTCACGACTGTTTGGTGATTTTGGAACACGGCGAGAATTGAGGAAAACAGTCGTTACATGAACCTACACAAAGAAAAGTCGATTACGCAGAAGCACATGGGAGCAATCTTGTACTAAAAAAAAAGTGTACAGGAGAAAAACTTCCCCTTTTCATCTACCATTGAGATAGCGCTTTAGGCTACTATCCCAGTGAAAAATGAACATGATTTTTTTTAGCACTTTACTGCTCTCTAATGCTTATGCATTATCGACTTTTCTTTGCGTAGATTTCTGTCTCGACTGTTTTCCTCGGTCCTTACTGTGTTCTAAAATGAGATTTTAAAAAATCTTAGCTAACCACCGTAACAACCAAGAAGTCGTAAAGAGAACCAATATAAAGAAAAGTCAATTATGAAGAAGCACTTGAGAACACTAAAGTGCTAAAAAAATATGTTCATTTTTTCATTGGAATAGTACCATAACTCATTTTGAGAAATTATCCAAAGCAGAATAAAATTCATGTTGTTGTAAATTATTATTTTAACTAATTATTTATTTATTGTTTATTTAAACATTAATGTGAATATCGAAATTTTTACGTTTTTATCTTTTAAAATCTTATCGCAATATTGAGCACATTTTTTTCTAGAATTAGAGTCACAGAGGAACAAGTACCATGAGTTGTATCTTAGTATCACAAACATTTATAAACTGTATTAAAACTAACTAAGTCCAGCTAGATATTCTTGGTTATTGGGTATTGCAAAGTGTTTAACAAATTTTTGACTAATCAGTTTATTATCTAAAACCAAGTTGTGTTTTCGGAAGTAATTTATTCCTAAAACTGACCCACACTCCCCTATACATAAAAATCGCAAAAATGGAATTGTGCCCCTGTAAATTCGACAAACGATATATTTCATAGTATCTTAATTTTATTTCCACAAAAAATAAAATGACTAAAATTATGTAAGTAAAATTTAGAATACTTTAGCGTCTTTTTATTGCAATCTGGAAAATTCTAGGCGGATAATTCCTTTTTAGTTCATTCATATTCTTAATTAATTTTAGGTATAAATCGATTTCTTGCATTTAAAATTATTTATTGTTTTCGTGTAACAAAGAAAGAAAAAAATCAAGAAACTAAATTATTTTGAAAAAAGGAAATATTCGTTAGCTTTTTTTTTTGAGAATAAAATTCATATTTTTGTTTGCAAGTCTTCAGAACGTTTCCTTTTCATAAATATATATATTTTTAGAATTCAGTAGAGCTTTGAATGTGATATACTATTTGCTTACCCCAGAAAAAAAATGCAATTTTTCATTTTTCTGTGTTTTAAATAATTTTAATCAACTCTTGGGGCAGCTCTAGCAATAATTTACTAGAGAAAAATAAGCACACAACATCCGACACTTGGAAAATCCAACTCATTCATGCATTATATTTTCTGTGACATATATTCTCATGTGTATTCTGCAATTTTGCCGTCCACAGGGAAAATTCACATCAAAGTCTGATGTTTGGTCATTTGCAATAACGCTCTGGGAGATCCTCACATTCGCCCGGGAGCAGCCCTTTGAGAATATGAGCGATGAGAAAGTAATTGAGAATATTGGTCACATCTATCAGGATGATAAGAAGCATGTAAGTCACCGTCTATTTATTATTTATCCCATATACAACAAACTTTTAGACCAAGTCTTTTATGAACGACCATCTCTCTTGTTATTTGGAATGAAAAAAAAGGGTGAAAGGAAAACTACAAAAAAGGTAGAAGGATGACATTGTGCCATGAGATTTTAACATTTCCTCCCAGGAGAACGTCTGCGGTATTGGGGAAACTATTTGCACGTCTGTTTTTAATTTTTAGTCACTCTCTGTTCATCTTGCTTGTTTTGTCTGTGGTTTTTTTCTGTCCTTCAATGTTTGCTAACGACAAGGCAGAGAAAGGAGCGACAAGAGATTCCCATCCTCCTCCGCAATTCTTTCCAATTTTTTTCCCTGAGTTAATTGCACAGGCACGAAGAAAACACAAAACAAGCATAAAAGACATTTTAGTAGATTTTTTTATATTCAAGGGGGGATAATATGGTAAAAAAAAATGTACACCACTTTCGGTATTTTCACAATTTGTATAGGATATCCTTATTCAAACTTACAATACTTTAAAAGTGTTTCAAAACTCAAATAATCCTTCCAAAACTTCTTTCTAATTCATTAGTTATATTTTTAAGAACAGGTACTCCTAATTTTGCTAATTGATTACGTTTATATTCATATAATAAATAATACTAGACTAAAAGTGTTAATCCGGATAAAATTTTAATCTGAAATTTACTTAAATTTGTTTAATAAATTTATTTATTCGTATTATTTCATTTTTTCCATCGTTTTGAAGGTAATTTTCTTATACAGTTTTTTTTTGTCCTTAAGGCTTAAGCAAATGACTAAAGTCTTTACGCCAATCAAATGTCTTGACCTATCAAACGCTTGACGAAAGAGGAAATTGAAATTTTTTTACGAAAAAAAAGCTCAACAGTGTTGAACTAGTGTTTTTTCGTGTTGTAAATTCAATGAGAAAAACGGTTCTATGAGAAAAACCTGGGGTGACATGTTAACTTGTTTTTCGATACTATCGACTGTCGATTCTGAAAAATTTAAACGATAGCTGCACTTTCTGTAACTAAGACAAATATTTATGAACAGTCACATTATTTTAAAAATGTCACAATAAATGGTTCAACAATCCGTAAAAAGCCGACATTCATTTAATCTAACAGATATAGACTTATCGATACTATCGATTCGATAGTGTCGAAAAGTTATCATTCCACCCCTGCAAAGTTTTTTTTGTGGTGGGAAAAATTTTCGGAAGAGTCGGAATCATTTTGCTATAAAAATGTAAATAATCTCAGCTAAAATGCATTTGACTGATAACTGAATGACAGTAAAATTTGTAAACAAAACCTTTATTCTCCAAGAACAAGAGGCCACTATAAACGTAGTTTACGGATGGATTTTTTGAATTTGTTCAACGTCTCGAAAATAGAATACAGTTTTTTTGTAGAATTAAAATACAAATTCTAAAGAAGATAAAAAAGACATAATTAGAGAATTCTATGATATTATACTTCATTTATTAAACAAAAACATCACAGAATAAATCATTTTCATTGCTGAACACATATGCATACATGACCTCAAAAATATTTTAAATGTAACCGTTGATAACTTGTCCGGATTACGCCGATCCGGATTAGAGAACGGGCACTGTATATGCATTTTGGATAGAGATAGGAGCCATACATCGATGGACTATCGGAATGTTGCCAAGAACGACAAGGCATTGCAAACTGAACTCTTCTTTATTTGCTTTATTTTAATTTATAGGACTGTCACATTCAAAAAGATCCATAGAGCCGAAACTGAACTAAGAATTGTTAACAATAAAAATCCTCAAATTTACAATTGCTATAACATGGCGCCCTCATGTTATAAAAAAGGTTCAATATTTTAATGAGTCAAAACATTTGATCGGCCTAAACCAGAGGTGTGCAAGAACCGTTCAAAACGAATAAACTTCAAAATAAGTTTGTTTTGACCATTGACGTACATGTTTCATTTGACGTTTATTCGGTCTCTGGCTTAACATTTTGGTCATTTGTTTAAGTCTGAACTGGAAATAAAAATGTCAGCTAAGAACTGGTACCGACTTTTCATGTAATAAATTTAACAATACCAAAAGTGTTTGTGTTTAGTAAAATCGTGATTATCTAAAGGAACCCAGTAAGAACTATAATGAGAGTGCATTAATATAAGCCTTATCATATTATTATATTTACAAAAAAAATCGTTTTTTTTTTGTAATATAAATTAAAACGATAAAAGGAATATACCACAAATTAAAAAATAATCATTTAACCCATTAAGGACGATTGGGTCACCGGTGACTCAAAAATGACATTTTTCCTACGATCTTCTAAAGTTATGCTTTGCCCTAAAAAGTCAGAAAAAGTGATTTTTCTAACCCCCGATTTTTGACCTTCTCGTCCCTAAAGGGTTAAGTACAATAAAGTTTCTCAAATACGAACGATAATTCAATTCAAAATGAAGAATTTGTGGTTATGCGAAGAAAGGTTTGCATAGAATCGGAATTAAAATCATTCTTCTTTAGTGCCCTCTCAATAATCCTATTCTATGATCTTACTTGACGATATATTCCCTAAATATTATATATTTTTACTCATTGAGAAGAGTTAAGAACAGTCACGGCGAAACCAGAAACAGTCGAAACATATATAAGAACAGTTGCGGCGAATTGGGAATATTTTGATTTAGAATGTCCTAACTTCAACCTACTATTTGCATAGTAATTTTTCAATTTATTCGATGCTTGATATAAATCTGAGACTGACTTATCGTATAAACGTAGTCAATAAAGTCGAAGTTGTCTAAATGACAATGTAAAAAATCTTAGCTAAAAAATCATTATAAAGAAATAAAACATTTACAATAGGAATTATACTAAAACTTTAAGTTAAAAACTCGTTATTAAAAATCAAATTTTTTATTATGTAAATTTTGCTTCTTCTTTCCATTCACTTTCAATCATAATGCATGTACACTACGTCTAATCATAATATCTCCCCCTTGATTTATATATTATGTATTTTTTCGTTTATATTTTTAGTTGTTGCTGTTTTTATGCGCGCCTCTTTCCATAAATGCGTGTAACATCAGGAATGAGAGCAAACCCGACATATAAAAGTTACTACAAGAGAAAACCATAAAAATAAATGTCAATATGGTTTTGTGATGATTTTTTTCCCTCCACATAATGATTTACTAATTATTTACGTGTGCCTTCGCAGTGAAATATGAGACCAAACCAAAAATTTTATCCCTTAATTTTATCCTGTTGTAAATTTTTTTTTGCTCCGCCATCCACTTCCTTTTTATGTTTCTAAAACCATGTTCTTTATCTTTTTCTGTTTGTATGTATGCGCTCCAAAAGTGGATGAAGAAGAAGTTTTTTTTTTTCCAACATAAATTCTTTGTTAGCAAAATATAAAAGATGCTCTCTTGCGTACATTCATATCTTGTCTGTTCTGCCTCCTTCTTGTGTGCTCTATCAGGGAGATTGGAGGACACAAAAGATGACAATTAAAAGATGCTTCTCCTTTTTTTATGCTATTTGGATTACAGAGAAATTTCAATTGAGATGTAGACAAATATATCAGTCATTCTGGGGGAAAAGTGTTTTTTTCAAGTTAAGTCAGTTGACAAATAAAGTTAAATGACAATAGCATTGGAGATTAGACATACAGGACCTCTGGATGAATTTGTAGAATAAAAAAGGAACAATAAAAATTCAGCATTAATCGGAGCTTTAAATAAGTCATTCTATGATCTTAAAGATGGGAGTATATGTATCGTTTTCAAACTAAAACTGAACTTTAAGCACTCAAAGTAGGGGAAAGTGCTCTTCCTTCGAACGTTCATGCCTTCGAATAATGTGAATTTCTTTTATTTTTCGTAAGAGTTTTACACTAAATTATTACGTAATTATCAAGAATTGATGATAAGCCAACTAATATTTAATAGAAATGTGTAAGTCTCCTAGAAAAACTAAAAGAAAATTAACATTATTCGAAGGCATGAACGTTCGAAGGGAGAGTACTTTCCCCTACTTTAATTTTCGTTAGGCCTAATCTTTGACTTTGTTTTTATGAATTGAACCACTAAAGATCAGCCACATAAAAGTTTAATTAAAATTTCTCTATCTATTTATTGTTTTTAGTTCGTTTCCTTAATTCCTTATATCGACCACTCAGAATATAATACGACTAACTCGCGAATGGCCAACTTTACAGGAGAGTGATTTAAAGCTGAGATTTTACATGCTGATCATAGGATTTTTAAGTATCGGAACCGATATAACTTTGGGAATAATTAACTTTTCGGTATAATATTCACAGGGAAGGTAGAGGGTGTCACGGAGTACCCGAAAAGCGAAAAAAACGAATTTTGCAAAAAATCGAGTTAGTCGCATTATATTCTGAGTGGTCGATATGTAGTTAGATATTCCTAATTTAAAAAAAAAACTTTTCCCGGCTTAATCCTAAAACGTTTGCTCGCATTTTGAAGAATATCGATATTTTTCTGATTTCCTTCACGGAAAATTTTCCTAAAAGTTTTGGAATTGAAGATTTTGGAAATCTGTTGTTTTAAATTTTTGTGTTTCTAAATTTACCATGAAGAACAATCCCCAAAATATATATTTTAAACTATAAATTAAAAATTAGAAAATATTTTTGATCAATGGAAAGTCTAAATCTTTATGAAAATAATTATTTTTATTTTTATATTGCTAAAACATACATCCTCACTAGGATCAGCAATTCATTGTTGTAACTTATTTGTTACCTAAACCAGCAATTCTTCCATATTCTATGAATTTCCATATCATTAAAAGAAGTGCTGTTAGAAGTAATAAGGAAGCTACGACAACTACTGATCCAAGCGACAAATTACCCAAGTAACAAAAGATGCAAAGGTCATAAAAGTGTTTTGCGTAGATTATTGGAATAACTTGGGAGAGTGCCAACCTCTAACTACTTTGGGACTTCATTACGTTGCAAGGATCAGGACGATCAGGCAGTAATAAGCTCTCTTATAAGCCACTTAAAGCAATTTTAATAGTAATTTTAATAATAATTATAATATGGAGGTTATTCCCGCTGCGAAAGACTAACGCACGTACCTGTGCCCAAATATTTACCATCACCATACGATGATAATAACACAAATTTCCAAACCTAATTAAATATAAAGAAAAATAGTGAAAAAAATTTCTAAACAAAAGAAAAAACGCCCCATGCTGGTGATAATTTTCCTGATCAAAAAAATTTGACTAATTTCTGAAAATCGCAAAAACACAATTTAGTCCAGTGACTTTTGAGATTCACTCAAGAAGGCCCATATTGGGACCGAAAGCTCTCGCCAAGACCTCTTTTTTTGGGTGACAAGACAACCTTTAAGAAAATTACGCCAGTTTTCATCGATCAGATGGAAATAATTTTATAGTCTCTACATTTTGCTAGATGGGTATTATCCTACATCAATTACGACTCCTTACTATACTAGAGAAGAACATTAAGGCAAAAACTTACGTAGACCCAAAAAAGAAATGTAATGGATTTGAACAAAATTTTGTCGTCCGGCTGTGAACTGATAAGCCTGTCTGCTATTTTTTTTAATGACAAAGTACTTTGTACAAAAAGTAGCCTAATTACTACAGTTTCGACAAGGGGTAACACAAAATCAATCAGAGCCGCGAGGTCCCGGTTGTCCGAAAAAATACGTTCTCTGAAAAAATATATAGTATGATTTTCCCCAGGTTTTCTGAGAAAGGTATGTGTTCTCTGTAAGATTCCTGAAAATTTATGAATTTCCTAGGTTCTCCTTGAGCTCCCTGTAAAATATATGGGTTCCGCGAATTCTCCATCGGTTCCTTAAAAACAAACGGTTCCCAGGTCCCCGAAAAATGTATGAGTTTCTTGTGTTCCTCTGGTTCTCGCATGGGTTTTTTTGTGATATTTTTGTTTAATAAATGAAGTATATTAGCATAGAATTCTCTAATTATGTTTTTTTTTATCTTCTTTAAAACTTTTATTCTAATTCTGCAAAAAAAAACTCGTATTATATTTTCGAGACGTTGAACAAATTCAAAAAATCCATCCGGATAACGAAGCGGACATCTGTCATATTGTCTCCCAATCATCCGAATAATGAAGCGGTCACTGTACACAAAATTCTGAGTGTCCCAAGATTTTTTTATATTAAGTATAGTTCTGTTCTAAATCTCAACTGTTTTTCGAAATAATGAAGTGAATAATTTTTATATGAATTCTACTAAAATGTCTTTTTGTAAGCATAATTTTTATTCAGATTAGTAGATATGTCAGTTTTTAATTCGAAACTGTCATTAAAAAATTATAATGAGTAAAATAATCAAGTGATCATCATAAACCCGAAAACTTTTAATTTTCTCAACAAGTAGGGGAAGTGCTCATAATTTTGGACAGTCTGCATATAAGCATCGATATCCCAAGTTTGAAGTGCGATATTTTCAATACTAATTGACTTTTTTTGTTACTCTCTTTTCAGAAGGATTGTTTAGAAACTTGGCAAGCTATTTATCATCTCATTTTTACTAAAATTAGTTTTAATACGTTTAAAAATGAATTGATATGTAGAGGTGAATTTGACTCTTATTTTGGACGACTTGGTTATTAATTTTTACAACTTGTCTGTAAATTTGGACAGATAATCCGCCTCAACAGGATGCCTATTGTTCTTCATTTCATGAACCAATCATACCAAGTCCTCTTCCTGTTCATGTAAGGGAAACGTAGAATGTCACAGAAGCCCGGAAACTTTCCATATCATTCATTAAAGTGAGTTGACTTCGGTGCTCCAAGTACGTGCGGATTCGCTCATTCTCTGACCTTTCCGGGAGCCTTTCAAGGCATTTCTCGCTACATCTCTTTCGTAGAGATGATGCTCCTTTGTTTCTCCAGGCATTTGTCCAACCTAGTCATCACAAAAGCTAAAAATTCACGAAATTTCGTGAGAAAAACACCTGTCCAAAATAAGAATCATCACCTCACTGGTGAATGTCTTAAAAAATTTCCCATTTTTCACACGAAAAATCTAATTCACAAGGCAAATCTCACTTCAGGTCAAATGTACAAATCATCAGTAACGTGAATCAACACAATATTCAATGAATATTCAATAATATCACTCAAAAACAGCGAACAAACTTTGTTAGTACTTCACCAAAACTAAATAAGACTGAAGTAAGCCACGAAGTTCTGTCATATTTCTCGTAAGCAATTGCTCACACTGAATTTTCAACAAAGCAATTTCAACTCAAATCATATTCAAAATTTAACGTATTTAGTGTCAAAATCTTCCAAAAAGAACAAATATTTAGATAGAATTCATTTTTCATCAAATAATGTAATAAAAATCCATCATTTTAATCAATTTATTTTTAGTGTCCAATTTTACCCTCAAAGTGTCCAAATTTAGAAACTGTCCAAAATTATGAGCACTTACCCTATATTTCGACCACTCAGAATATAAGTCGAACAACTCGATTTTTTACAAAAAGCATTTTATTCGCTTTTTGAATACTTTTTTATACCCTCTACCTTCCCTGTGAATATTAGGGGAAAGTGGTCTGCCTTTGAATGCGGCAGCCTCTGAATATTGCAATTTTTTCATTTTTCTTTAAAGCATAAATTTTTTCTATTAACTATTAGATAGCTATTCATAATCCTCACAAGTCATCAAAAAATGCAGACCCTAGCTCTTATTTTATAGGTGCCAGGGCAAAAAAATGAAACTGAGCTCTAAACTGTAATTTTGATGTTACACAATTCATGTGTTTTTTCATCATCTAAATAATTTTTCGAACAAATCTTCTATTGTGAGTAATAGAAGGTTATTCTTGGATGGTATAAAGTTGGATGGATAAAGGTTTCCAAATATTGCTCTGCGGCAGCCTTTGAATCTTAATGTTGTGTGCCTTTGAATCCTCTCTTTCCATACATTGAAACATCTGACAGCTTCCTGTCCGGGAGCAGAATAGAACTCCTACTTTGGTCTGACGAATGTCATACAAATACTTATAACATGCTATCTTGCTCCAGCTGGGATGTTTCAAGTTGACAATTGTCAACTTCAATGGCGTTTTCTTATAAATTTTTCAGTGAAAAACAGTGCTTCAGAAAAATGTAAAAAATGTTGTTGTATAATGACTTTTGACTACAGTGATGGTTTTATTGAGTGCATTAGGGTTCATGCTAATTAATTATGGGCCGTTTCATGTTATAACCCTAATATTCTCAGTGAAAAATTAAGATTCAAAGGCTGCCTCAACTACGTTCAAAGGCAGACCATGCAGGCTGCCTTTGAATATATCGACATCACATTTTCAAGTTCCTCACCAGGAAAAACTGAGGACTTGCGAGTCCTGAATGGGGTAAGCATAGAAGCTTAATGAACAAGAGATTTTTTGGTGTAGTGCAAAGTAAAATTCATGTTGTAGTTTACTCTGAAAAAAATCTCAAATTTTGAACATCATTTTTCGTTCAAAGGCAGACCACTTTCCCCTAAACTTGAAAGATAATTATTTTCAATGTTATTAAGATTTTAAATCACAAAAAATCCTATACTCTGTATGTAAAAAATCTCAGCTGCGAGTTATTCGTTTCTTATTCTGAGCGGTCGATTTCACTATTTTTATTATGACTAAATTATATTTCAACTGATCATATTTTTTACTAAAATACTGCCCAATCTGCTACACCTTTTTTAATTCGCCATCTTTGAGTTATTTCTGAGTTATTCTTACGTTAAATAGCCTGCATATTGACCTACATATTTGCATTGACTTTCCGTAATATTACCCTCAAATGACTAAAAAGAAACTTTTATTTGGAATCCAGAGCAGGGAAAAGTGCCCATGCTTGATACCATTGGAAGCTTCGTAATGACTAAATTTTCTATATGTTTTACAATATTTATGTGACTCATCGCAACCATATTTTAAAAACTACGGGAAATTGGCCAGTTTTTAAAATACATTGCGGAGTCACGTTTATTGAGAAACATAGGAAAAATTTAGTCATTACGAAGCTTCCAATGGTATCAAGCATGGGCACTTCCCCCTACGAGTATAAAATGCTACTTGGGGATCTTTTCTGAATTCAAAGTGAAAATTTTCTAGTGATAGCATCACAAATTTGATGGATTTCTCCGTTAAACGACTTGTTTATCTTGATCTTGATTCAATCAACCAACTGCATCTCCTTCAAATACCATTCTTTTCCTTTCCCCCTGGTTTTGAACTTCCTTCTCGTCTTGTGAGCAATTGTATTAGATTTTGTTGAAAGGGTTATATTCTTTGGTATTTTGCTTTTTTTTCTTTTTTGTAATGTACTTGCACACAAAAAACACTCCTATTTGATGGTGAGTATATTTAATTGCACGACCCGAAGAGAGATGGTCGGGAAATGGGTATTTAATCGATAAAATAAATATCAATTACTGCCAATATTGAAGTCCTCCTCCCATGAAATGGGGTGGACGATAAAAGAAGTGCGGTGTATGTGACTCTTTTTCACTAAATTCTCTCTCTATTTTATTTTTATTTTTATATTTTTTTTTTTGCGTTGCTGGATGTTTGCTGGATATTCTAGGCACTGCCACCCATTCCGATGAACTGTCCAAGAGAGATTTATGATCTAATGTGCGAATGTTGGCAGCGAAATGAGCAGAACCGGCCGAATTTCCGTGAAATTCATCTGTTTCTACAACGAAAGAATTTGGGATACAAACCGGCCACATATTGACAGGAGGAGAAATTCTGACTGGATGATGAGGATATGGAGGAGAGAATTTCATGGGATAATTAGTGATGTGAATGTGTTGTGTGTGTGGGGTTAAGGATCACATTTTCATGATTAATTTTCTCTCCAATTTCAAGCTTTTGGCTCCACAACACAGAAAAAAAAACTGCGTGAAGAATTTGCCAATCAATTGAACTTTTGGCTCTCTTCGGTATCGGATGTGAATATATTTTGTGTTTTCGACAATATGAGTTATTGTAAATTAATTTCGTATTATATATAGCACATTTTGGAAAGTGAACTAACGTGAAATTGAATGTGAATGACAAGCAGACAAATACCACGAAGAACAATGCTGGAAATTTTCCTCCTCCATCACCAATTTAATAATTATAAAATAGCATTAGTGGAAGACACAATTGTGTACATATGGAGTCTCTTAGTGAAGTAATTTAATATTCATCAAATTAATTATTATAATTGCTGATATAATATTTATATACACCTTCCCCTGATCCCCCCTCCTCCTGCTGCCCCATTAGACATAATTATGGATAAATCTGTGGGTTTTGTGATCAATCAATCAATGATGCTCTTCTGTGAAAAAAAAAACGTATAAACCCTTTTTTATCGTGTAAAAAAAACTATATATATATATATATTAATTAAAAAAAAAACATTACAAGGAAGTGACAAAAAAATCGTACTATAAGTGTTACAGAAATCATCAAAAGCACATGAAATTGTAGGAGAAAAAAACCAATTAAAACAAATCGAACAAACGTTTTAACCAAAACACAAACACCATCCCCCAAAATGTCGCAAAAACTGCAATTAAATAAATTAGTGACCGTGAATAAATTTAAAATTAATCAGATAACATCCCAAAAATCATGTCAAGTAGCGTAATACATTGATAGCGTATTTGAATTTATTATTATGCGTATAAAATGGAATTAATTAGTGAAAAAAAAATTTTTTATGGTAATTAATTCATAATCACTCAATGAACAGTGAATTTTTGAAATAACACACAGGCTGAAAGTATAAAAAAAAAAAATAGCATGAGGAATCATAAATTAGTATGAAATTGAATTATTTCCACTCCGTATTAATTATGTAAAACATTTTAATCTCATTTTCTGAACTCGCTTCTTACCGTACAGAAAAAGCTCTTATTTCTTCGTTTCCAAGGAGAAGTTTTTTTTTGTGGATTTTTCACGGAAATTGCAGATTTTACAGGAAGATTTTTTTTTAAAAAATATATCTTTGTGAAAAATCTATTATTGAAACATTCTGAGGTAAGACTTTAAATCCGACGAACAGAATTCGATGAGGAAATTTCTAAAACAAGAGGTTATGTTGGAAAGTGAGGTTATGTTAAAGAAAAAACCTGAATAACGTCATAGCACAGGTTAGGGGAAGGTACCCATGCTTGATACCATTGGAAGCTTCGTAATGACTAAATTTTCTATGTAATATAACATATTTGTGACTCATCGCAACCATATTTTAAAAACTATGGGAAAGTTGCCAGTTTTAAAATAAATTGCGAAGTCACGTTTGTCGAGAAACATAGAAAAAATTTAGTCATTACGAAGCTTCCAATGGTATCAAGCATGGGCACTTTCCCCTATTAATTTTCTAAGAAGTAAAATAGCTGCCCTTATAATGAGAGGGCACTCAATGGGTCAAGTGGTAGAGCACTCGCTCTATGATGCAAATGTCCCGGGTTCGAATCCCCTTTAGGTCACCAGGAATTTTTCTGGCGTTAAAGGTGTTCGGATTGCATCCAGTGAAGCTTCACTGCACTTGATTCCACGGGCATGGGATTGACAATTTCATCCGGTATAAGAAAAAATAATAACACTGAGAAAAAAGGGGGTGCGATTAACTTTTTTTCCTCATAATTTTAACACTTTTTATGTGTAAAAATATATCAACATTTTTTAATGTTAATTTTACACTTTTTAAGGGTAAAATTAACACGAAAAAGGGTAACTTTAACCCCTTATACACCTAGAAAGCATTATATTTACACCGATTTCGGATCAATACTGCAGGGTAAAATAAACATTTCCGGAATGTTATTTTAACTTTCTCGGATTTCTGTCAGTAGTGAATGCATTTCTAGAAATCCCCTTGCGGGAAGGCCTTGTTCCTTCATGGAACGTTGTGCCAGCATTATTATTATTATTAATATTATTTTGAGAATTTTGTGTTAAAATTCATGTAGAAGTTCTTAAGCCCCTTAACAGTCCAACTCCTGCTGATGCTCGAGAATATTTAGCCTGTAAAACTTGGAAATAGAGGATTAGGTAAAGGAAACTTTTGAAAATGATCTCTAATTGATGGTCCTAAACCCTCACTGTATCACAGTTTCGGATAAAACTTTATTGGTAAATTTTAGAGGCTAGATATTCTCGAGGATGAGCCTGAGTCTATTTGAGCACTAAGACTGTTCCATTTTTCCTTTTAGTAGTCTCAGTGGCGGAACCAAGAGCTCTAAAATCAGATTATTGTAAATTTGGTTCTTTTAAGCTTTACTTAAATATCCTACAAGATTATTTTAAGAAAAAAAAAATCTTAGGTTTCCTAGAAGGAAAATCTTTCAGTTTTTGAGGTTATCATTGTCATACGAATAGGTGAAAATTACTTAACTGAATTAGAATGGTCTACTAGAATTTCATCATCTGCAGTATTTGCAGATTGATACTTTTTAAGTGTCTTTTATTCAATCCAACTTGCTTAATAATTGCAAATAAGTTCTTTGAATCCTTTAAAATTTGAGGTTAGGATCGTTAAACCTCCTCCATTGAAGTAAGATGTATTACATTCCAAACAGATTCAATGAAGGTTTATTTAGACTTTCATTTGACCAATCTTAATTAAAAAGGAACGTGGATATTCTACTATGTCTCCCAAAAGTTGAGGTTAGAATCGTAACATTTTCCTTCGCGAAAAATAACCAAGCTAATTTATAAAGAAAATCAGCTATTACACTTGAATTTTTCATTTTTATTACGTCTATGAAAAATTGCTAAAAGACAAAGTTTTATTAAAACCTTTAGAAATTGACGTTAGAAACGTTAGACAGCCCTCCGTGTTTAAGGGATGTCAAACTAAAGATTTCAATGAATCCTACAGCTAATCCTGTTAGAATCCACCTCATTTCTATTCAATAAACAAGAATCTAACAATTCTAACCTGAGTGTCTGCAGGATAAAATCAAATAAATCTATAAAAAGGTGAATATTAAATTCTTTAAGCACTAAAATTTGAATAACCAGAATTTAAACTTTGTATAAGATTCACTGAAATTTTTTATTTGATTGATTTTACTAAAACTGACTCAAAACTACAAATATATTCCATTAAACTCTTCAAGCATTGAGGTTAGAATCAATAGGTCTACCTTCTCTGAAATTTATACACTGAGAGAAATCCGAAAAAGTTAAAATAACATTCCCAAAATGCTAATTTTACCCTGCAGTTTTGACCGAAATCGGTGTAAATATTATGCTTTTTAGGTGTATTATGGGTTAAAGTTACCCTTTTTATGTTAATTTTACCCTTTAAAGGTGTAAAATTGACATTAAAAAATGTTGATATATTTTTACACCTAAAAAGTGTTAAAAAAAATGAAGAGAAAAAGTTAATCGCACCTCCATTTTTTTTTCTCAGTGTAAGTTGATTTCTAAATGAAATTAGTTGTAGAATTCAGTGAGAACTCTTTTAACTCTCATTTGATCGAATTTGTCCCTTTGCCGAACAAATAACAGAGTTCTATTAAATTATCAAGAATTGAGGTTAGAATCATTAGACCTTCTATAATTGGATTAAAGTGGGGTATATTCTGGATAAATATGCTTATGGAAGTTACTTACGATTCCGTTTCTTTTTGATCAAGATTTTCTTTATAAAAAAATAAGATATTTGGTGTAACCTCTTAGAATTGAGGTTAGGGGAACTGCAAATTAATGCAAATTACTGCAAATTTAAACAAAATTCCTTCAAATTTTCAATATATTCGAATTGCAAACTGACTTATTACTCATAATTGACTCGCTAAGAACAAGAATCGATCATTTTAATAAAGAAATGCATATACGAAAGGCTCCTTTACAACTAAAAAATGATCAAATCTGTACAATTTTTAGGTTAAAACTAGTCAGAATATCTCTGATGTCTATATAAAAAAAAGACTTCCTTGGTCTGTAATTGATAAAAATAAGCAGGAGTATTGATTACAAAATGAAAAAAAAATCAAGGGAGAATAGTTCTGAGTTTGACGGTCAATTGATTCTTCAATCCTTACAAATTCTATTATTTGTGGTTATGTGCAAGATTTCAGAATTGAAACCTGAGCACAAGGGTTTTTTTAAGAATTGAATTGAATTGAATTGAAATAGTTTGTCAAATAAAACTAAAAAGAACATATCTGTGGTTATGTTAGAATTGTTAAAATACATTGAACATAACCACAAATTGATAAATCCAGAACTCACTTGCTTTTTTGATTTTTGCTGAATGGGTTGTCTATGAAATCAATTATAAAGCCAAGATTTTTTTTTGTTACGGACATTTTCTTTACATTTTAACTCCAAGCGCTCATAGCCATACTAGTGCCGAACCTAACCTCTAAAACAAAAAGATGGAACAGTCCTTTCTGTAGCTGTAAATTTTTCAATCCAGAATTAATTCAACAGGGTTACTTACAAAAAAAGTTAGGTATTTCCAAAATGAACATTTAGAAAATGTTTAGAAGGTTTAATGAAAAACCTATAGATCCTCTTGTTGAGGTTATGTGATTTTAAGGTTATGCGTCACTCTTACAACATAACCTCTTGTGTACTTAAAGAAATTTTCTACACTGAAATTCTTTCAATTTAAATAAATTCTAGAAGAAATTATGGACTTTTGAGGACTGAAGCTCTAGTAAGGGCTTTAGCCTCGTAAATTGAGTATTAAGTTACGCTGAAATTTGAGTGAGATATATATTTTTCTTCGAATTGAAAAATATGAATCCCTTCTTTGGAATTTTCACAGAAACACTAAAAGAAATGTGCATAAAGTGTCTAAAAGAAATCTCACTGAGCATTTCCCCACACGAGAATTTGTAAATCTATCTTATAGAGAAAATACTTTAATTATATCTATATACTATATGTATTATAAAGAAAAAAAAAAGGAAAAGAAAGTGACATTGTACTCACCTCTTGAGAACTGTACGAATGATTTTTGACAATAACTACGATGATATATCTACTCTAAAGACAAGTAAATGAAAAGAGAAAAAAATGAGATAAAATTTGAGAAATTGCGAACTTTATATAAAGAAAAAAGAAAATAATAGAAATTTCCGTTTATTTTTCTGTGTAAACCTGAATGTAAATGAAATGATAAAGACGATGTAGTTAAATCGAGATTGAGAATTAAGCGAAAAGTGTAAAATTGTGCTGTAAAATTTGTATAAACTCTTAGTTTTCTTCTATCCCTTTTTGAAATTACTACCTTTTTGACTCCCAGAAAGGAGCATTAAAATGGAAAGACTTTTGAGATGATTTTTTTCTTGTATAATTCATTATTCATTCAGTTCTTTCTGCCACTTGAAGGACACCTTCAATTAACTGTGTGAGAATTTTGCAAATCTTCCAATACCTTATATAAAAAAAAGAAGTGAATAAATCCATAATGTCTTATTTTTATATCTTATAGGAAATGATAACATAGGAGTATCACTATGAAACCTCAGGAATTTCCCGCGCTTTTTAAATCTATATAAATCGATCTCCGAGTATCTCAACTCATCGCTTTTCGAAGAATTTTTCTTGTGGCAGAAAGTTCCTCAGTAACAAAACAAAAAAATCTCTCTCAAAGTACATTTTTTATACGCTTATAATTTAAACTTCTTATCTTTTTTCCTTTGTGAGAGAATGACTGTGTAAAAAACAAGTAAATCATTTGTAGAGTTTTCTGCAAAGGATTTGATGTGAAGCATTTTCGAAAGAATGTATAATTTTACATTATCTATAAAATGCTTAAGATAAATCATCAATGTACAAATCCATCTGTAATGATTTGCATCAGACAACCCTAATTCTAGTACTTTTGACATTTAATTTTCTTTCCAAAACTAGAAAGATTTCAGGATATTTCAAATAAAATTCTTAAATTGAGTGCTACGAAGAAGAAACTAAGTTTAATATTTAGGAGCATTTGAACTAATCATTCTTCATTCTAGCAGTTTTGACATTTAGGTTTTTTATGTAAAACGAGAGAGAAATACAATCTTTTCTCTATCGTAAACATTTCAAGCCATCACTTTTAATTTGGGAGTTTCGGAGAGTAATTTGTAATTTTTTCAAGTATAAATTACATCAGGTAACTCATTCTAGTACTTTTGATAATCGTTCTTATTGAAAACCTATAAAGAATGCAAGTAACTGTTTGTAGTGTGAACATTTACAGTGATACTGATTTACGAAGGAGTTCTAGTGAGCAACTCATAGTTACACTAAAAACACACATTCTAGTAGTTTTGACATTTCGGTTTTTTGTGTAAAGCGAGACAATCACAATCTTTTCGACCTATTGTAAACATTTCAAGCCACTATACTTAATTTGGGAATTTCGGATAGCAATTTGTAATTTTTTCCAGTATAAAATACCTCAGGTAACTCCTTGGGTAACTCTCCTTCTAGTTTTTTTTTGACATTAATTCTTATTGAATACCTAGACAGAATTTAAGTAACTGCAGTGACTGTGTTGTAAACATTTAAAGTCAAATTGATTTATCAAGGAGTTGTAGTGAGCAACTCATAGTTATGCTCGTTACGCTGAAAAACATTCTAGCAGATTTGAGATTTATGGTTTTTTGTGTAAAGCGAGAGAAAATATAATCTTTATTTTCTATTTTAAAAATGTCAAGCCACCACTTTTAATTTGAGAGTTTCGGAGAGGATTTTGTAATTTTTTCAAGGATAAATTACCTAAGGTAACTCCCATTCTAGTAGTTTTTTATTGACAATCGTTCTTATTGAATACCTGGACAGAATTTAAGAAACTGTATTGTGAACATTTAAAGTCAAATTGTTTTACCAAGGAGTTCTAGTGAGCAACTCATAGTTACGCTGAAAAACACATTCTAGCAGATTTGAGATTTATGTTTTTTTTTGTGTAAAGCGAGAGAAAATATAATCTTTATTTTCTATTTTAAAAATGTCAAGCCACCAGTTTTAATTTGGGATTTAATTTGTAATTTTTTTTCCAAGTATAAATTACCTCAGGTAACTCTCATTCTTGTAGTTTTTTTCGACAATCGTTCTTATTGAATAATTAGACAAAATTTAAGGAACTGCAGTAACTGTATTGTGACCATTAAAAGTCAAATTGATTTACCAAGGAGTTCTAGTGAGCAACTCATAGTTACGCTGAAAAACACATTCTAGCAGTTTTGACATTTATTTTCTCAGAAAATAAATACAATGATTTTGTTTCGTTGGAGATTTCAAACGAAATTGATAGGCTGAAAACTATTTGAAAGTTATATTTTAAATGAAGCATTAATTTTCTATCATTTTTATCAGAGTAATTTTTGCGTTTATTGTATTTCTACAAAAAGGATCTTCTCGAAAAGTTCATTAGAAAATAACTATTTTTCTTATTTATTATATATTTCACATAAATTGTTAAACTGTTAGTGTTGCGGAGTAACTTACATTTATATACCGTAGATGCTTGGGACTTTGCCCTCCTGTTTTCTCAAGCTTTTTTTTTTTAATTCTAGCACTTAGGAATTGTCTTTATTGATCGGACATAGTAGATCGGATCGATGAAAACCATTCTTGACTACTAGAATTGAAGAAAAGCTTACAAAAAGCAAATGTGCGGCAAAATCACCTGCATCTACTGTTTGAAAATCCATCAGACAATCCCCATTCTAGCAGTTTTTATATTTGTTCTTTTCTTAGAGCTTAGTAGAAACATATCCTCATGGCCATTTTTCATGTGATTTGGCTAGTTTGACTATCACAAAGGTGTATTATACAATATGTACTTCAATGAGAATTCTATTAGGCAATCCTTATTCTAGAAATTTTGAAATTGCCCTCTTCAGAATTTTAGTATATTTTTAATTTCTAGATTAGTAGAAACTTAACTGCTATAATGAAATCTTGCACAGTAAAAATAGTTTCATCAATTTTTGGTAGATCCTTATTCTAACAATTTTACCATTAGTTCTCGCAAATCTTTGCAAAATAATCTTTAATGCTATGATTGTTGAAAACTGATCTGCTAGATGGAGGGTTGGATAAAGGCATCTACACATTGGGAGCAATTTTCGTCAAAAATTGAGTTTTGGAAAGAAATCATTTAACTGTTGTAGACTGACCGTGGTGTCACATATAAGATTAATATTAATATTAAGAAAAGCCACAGAGAGAGGTATATAGTATCCAAAATTTCAAATGGAATATCACGTGTGTTAGAAAGAGTACACTCTAGTGGAGTAATATGATGAGTAAGACTGTTCGTATTAATTGCTTTCTGAATCGTATTACAGGTAATTCGAGTAATTTTCCATGAGTGCCAACTGTGATTCGGTCAGTTTTCGAGTGAAACACGAGAGAGCGAGAGAGAGGGAAATTAAAACGTTTGCTATCCTTTGTTGGCATTCTCGCAGTTCAGAAAGTATTAATCTTAATATTAATCTTATATGTGACATGGTCATGAAATGTCAAAGTTCTTTCAAAAATGCAATTTTTGACGTAGAGCAATTTTTGTAGAGACCTTAAGAGATAATAAATTACACAGGCAATCACGTATTCTAGTAGTTTTTTCTAGTAGAAGTATTAGATTACAAAAAGCATCTACAAAACTCATGACGGCTTAAATGCTAGATTGAGAACCCCACAGCCTAACTGGAAATTTATTGCACAGAAAAATGCGAATTCTAGTAGTTTTGGCGTTTTTCGTCTTGTTATTGCTAGACCGGCGAAATTTCGTCTTGAAAGTGGAAATTCTAGTAGTTTGCTCAATTTATTGTGCATGAAGTGGTTGATGGTATACAGTAGACTCTTTCTCAATTGGGCATTTGGGGCAAAATGTCATCCGGTTTATCGATAGATTTGGGCGTCAAATAAATAAATTCCACAAAAAGCGCTCAATTGTAAAGAATCACGATAAAATAGGAAGAACTGCAGTGAATTTGGGCAAATTAGCTTCATAATTAAACGTGAAAATTGTCAACAAAATTTTTCGCCTGATCGAGACAGAGCCGATTGAGCGAGAGTTTACTGTACTCGAAAAGTAGGCTTTTCGGAGACATCCATGCAAAATACCTCTATCAGTCGTTATTGTAGTAGTTTCAAATTTAATTGACATTTAATGTCAAACTGCTGAACTAGGGCTGTCCGATACGATTGTAACACGTTAAATGGTTTTTTACATTTCGATTTATTAGCATTTGCACTATGAGATTTTGCATTCGATTAAAATTGAAAATGCTTTGGGTAACAGAAAATTCCTTTTGCTAAAATGTATTATAAAAGAGAAATTTTCCTGAGAGAAGAAAAAAGAAGAAATGAATAAGGGAAAGTTTTTTTGCTCAAAAGAAGACCCTTTAGGATAGTTTCTCACCCTCTCCCCAAGGGATCCAATGCAGAGTCAAAGAGATAAAATCCCCTAAAACTATTGCTAAGAAAAGCAGTTCGTATAGAGAATTCATTGAAGTGAAAGAAACACAAAGAGAGAGGATGTATAAAATAGACATCGAAGAATATTTGTTGCCATAAAATCAATCAATTACTAATTGTGATAGTTAAAAAAAAAAGAGAAAAATGAAAAAAAGAATGCATTTTTGACATTAAACACACACATACACCATGAAATTTTCATAGTGAACACTTTGGAGCACATATTAATTAATTCATAATAATTATGTAAAATGGGTAAATGAAGCTGAATAATTGATTATGTGTCCACCACGAGTCACTCTCTTTTTCCCAATTTTCCACCACCCAATAATGAATGAAAAAAAAAACCAAGCCCCCCCACTAACGCTACACGCTCTCTATAATGGCACAAACTCTGTCACTAATAATGATATAAATGATGTTGGAGCTACAAGAAGCCATCGACATCATCCCCTTTCTACGCGAGCACTAGGGAGAATCTCATAGCCTTATACGTACGAAAAACTTTTTGGGAGGAAGAGAGAGAGCAACCAAAAAAAAAAATGAGCGAGGGGTGAATGTCTCGCGGGCATTTAGCATTGAATGCATTTTTGTCTCATTTGAATAATTCATCATCGTGTTTTTTTTTTTAAACCATGACCCGCCACTGCAGAATATCAATACTCGAGAGATGGGAATGTGATATATTATTGATATTTTCAACATGTCCCAAACACTGCCAGTTAAAATGTACAACAGGAAGTTTTATACATAGCATTTAACTCTATATTTTACTAAAATTTTGGAATAAAAGCAAATGAATTTTTTAGTTGTAGTTTTTTGGTGAATTTTTGATGAATTTACTGGACAGAAATCTCAGAAAGATGCATTTAAAATTGTAATGAACAAAAGACTTTATTAATTAATCACTCTGAGAGATTGATAAGAGACTTGGAAAGGCTATTCAGGACTAAATATTCTTACTGTGTTATCACACTTGCACATTAAAATTTTAATATGATTCAAAATTATTGTCGCTGGTGAGAGTCCAAATGTGTAATTTGTGTGCTTGAATCATTTTATATTCAAAATTTGATCTATTTGTTAATAAAAAGGTAGACTTGGCCCGCAAAATTTGATATAAATTGATTTATAGCATTAATGCGAAAAATTAATGCGATTTTCTCTTTAATTTTTTAATGTGAAAAATATTTATGCTTTAGGTAAATTTAAACTTATTTTTGCAGGCCAAGTCCACTTCCTTATCAATAAATTGAAAAACCCAAATATTAAGTGACTCAAAGACACAAATAATATATTTGGATGCTCACAAGTGACAATTAATGTGAATCACATTAAAATTTTAATGTGCAAGTGTGATAACGCCGTTACAGTGACTTTTGCTTAGGTGAAATAGAACATCTTTGATATAGGGCTTTTTCCTGCTATTTTTAAATGGAACTAGATTTTACCATGATGTAATTTAGTTCAACAAACCAATTGCGAAGCTAAATCACATCATGATACGGCTCAGTTCCATATTAAAAATGGGAGAAAAAATCAATTCAATGGTGGCGGACTACCCTCTATATACAAAAAAACGTTCCTGTAGGGAAGTTTCGTAATGGCGTCTACACACTAGAAACAATTTTCGTCAAAAATTGCCTGCTTTAAAAAAAATTTTGACGTTTCTGCCTACGATGATACGGGAAATTTTCTTTAAAAAAAAAAGCATTTAAAAAATGCTCCTAGTGTGTAGACGCCTTAAGACTATGGCAATGTCATATAACAAATTGCGTTCGAATGTCAAGAGAGCTGTTTCGAAAATGTGATTCTATAGCCGTGACTTTGCCATTTGAGCTCACATGACAATATCAGAAGTCTTAGATTTTAGACAATTCAAATGACAATGAATTTTATTAAATAAATTAAGCAAGACGGTCTGTAATTGCAAAATTTCGTCAAAAAATCAATTAATTGCATTTTCAAACTCATATAATATAAGAAAAAAGCTCGATTGGCATTGTCAGATTACGAACTAACGGGTGACAGTGCCACAAAAATTATAGAGTTCCCCTACTAGAAGCATGTGAGAGAATGGCTTTTTATTCGTAACATCTATTTTGAAATATTCGAAATATTCTTTCAAACCAAGTATCGTACCAAAAAAATGCCCTTCATAGGCCCAGCCTGATCATCTACAATATTTAGTCCATAAAATTTAGGAATAAAAATACGGCCAACCCATCACGTTAAGGGCAGAATCACATTGTCAATAAAATGCTCGCCGCAGCTTCACCGTATTTCGTTAATTTACGCATTTTCATTGTAATTCTTACGCAAATTTTCTATTATCGTATTACCTTATCTTATTCTCGGTGGCAATAGGTGAAAATAATATAAGAAAATCAAAGAAATAAAACGAAAATACGATAAACGGTGAGCAAAAAAACTGTAAGAAAAATTAATCGTACATTTCTTCAATTTTCTTATATTATTTTCACCTAGTGCCATCGAGTATGAGATAAGGTAATACGGTAATCGAGAATTTGCGTAAGAATTGCAATGAAAATGCGTAAATTAACGAAATACGGTGAGCATTTTACTGTCAATGTGATTCTGTCGTAAAAGCTAAACGTCGAAACGAATATTAAATAATTCATAGATGATCTGCGTTTATTTTTAAAGTCTGCACGTAAAACAGAGTAAATTTAAACAGAGGATTAACGCTTTGGTGTCTACACACTAGAAGCAATTTTCGTCAAAAATTGCCTTTTAAAAAAAATCTAACGTTTCTGCCTTAAAGGATAGAGGAAATTTTCTTTAAAAAGACATTTTTTAAAGAAATTGATCCTAGTGTGTAGAGGCCATAAGGGGACAGCCTGAATTACAAGGCCAAAAGTGGCCTATATTTTTTATCCTTTAAATCGATAAACTATCTAAGAATATACCATAAAATTCAGAAAGTCAATTCGAATTATTTCTAAAGATACAGAGACGAATTCAAAAGAGCGTCGAGTAGATTTGCATGCACTTTGGGTGAAAATCCAAAACTTTAAGGAGCGCTTTCTCCATTTCTGAATTTTACAATTTTGTCGAATTTGCGAGAAAAATAAGAAAAAACTTATAAGGGAAAGTACTCTCCCTTCGAACGTCCATGCCTTCGAATAATATGAATTTCTTTTACTTTACCTGAGAGATTTCCACATAATTTTCTTATAATTATCAATAATTGATAATATGCTAAATTCACATTATTCTAAGGAATTAACGTTCAAAGGGAGAGTACTTTCCCCTACACCGATTTAAATTAATAAAAGCTTATTCTAATCAGAATATAAATTCTCTTCTATTTGAACCTGAATGGTATCTGAAAAATATATTTAATATCTTTTACAGAGTGTTAAAGTCCATATTTCGTCTGTAAATATGTACTTTTTTATTTCAAACCCCTTTAAAACGTTACTTATTTCCCAATATTCTCCGGTTTTTTGGGTTTAACTATGAAATACACATTTGAATATTGAAAATCTTTTTAAATTTTTTTCTCAGTCAAGAACTACGAGGTGTAGATTTCCCGGCAATTAGGGAGTACTACTACTAGGAGGCGCTCTAATGAACACTAATCTTCAGGCTGATGCTCAAGAACATTTAACCTGTAAAATTTAGCAGTAAAGGATCAATTAAATGAATTTTATGCAAAGGACCTGTAATCGATGATCCTAAGGCCTAAGATAATTGGGAATATATATATACTGCCAAATTTTACAAGGCAAATCATCCATTAGATTCTGAAAAGCCAATAAAATTGCATTTAGGATCTTGAAACATTCTGGAACTGGACTAAACTTCTAGTTTGAATACCGCTTTAAGGTTTAGCAATTTGTTGTACGATTTAAGAGGTAATTAATCTTGGGAAGAAAAATTTTCGTAACTGGCTTCAAAATTGAAGACAACTTGAAGATTATAGTCTAGTCTACGTCGTAAGCTAGAGATGGCTTGATGAAAAATTTATAGAATTATACTTTATTCTTTCATTAGTAATTAAATCACCGTAGATTCGAGTCACTTTGCCCCTTCTCTTGCTGTTTGTAAGCTTTTATTCATTTCTAACATTTGGGAATGGTTTTCACCGATCGCACAAGGTAGATCGGATAGGTGAAGATCATTCTTGGATGCTAGAATTAAAGAAAAACTTGTGAAGAGCAAGGGGGAAAAGTCACCCGCATCTACGGTACGTTAAATCCGTCTCTGGGTTAATCTTCAAGTCTATCAAAGAAAACTCGCACTTTCTTGAATGCCAGAATACAATCGATTTAAAGGCGATTTAGAGATTGCAAAGTTAAAGATTTGGCGTAGAGAATAGAAAGAATTTAACGACTGTGGAAATTATGTGTATGTGGGTTGGAATTCAGTCAAAACACGATAATTTTTTGTTATTAAACTTTTAGTGTTTATGTTGAAGTTGTGCGGGTTTTGTGCACAAATTTTACTATTTTATGCTTGCGCTATGCGGATTTTGTTCTCAGTTTTGACAGTTTTATGATCAAGCTATGAAGATCTTGGGGCACTCAATAGATCAAGTGGTAGAGCACTCGCTCTATGATGCAAGTATCCCGAGTTCGAATCCCCTTAACGTCACCAGGAATTTTTCTGGCGTTAAAGGTGTTCGGATTGCATCCAGTGAGCTTCACTGCAATTGATTCCACAGGCATGGGACTGACAACCTCATCCCGTACAAGAAATAATAATGCATGTCTAGAAATCCCCTTGGGGGAAGGCCTAGTTCCGTCATGGAATGTTGTGCCAGCATTATTATTATTATTATTATTATTATTATTATTAACTTTTAGTGTAGCTTAGAACTCACGAGTAAATTTCTTACAGTTTAGGTTGAATTTGAGCTCGTTGGAAAGCTCTTGGAATTTCCGATAAAACTGAACTGGTTCCAATTGGTTCAGAACTTGTAATGAACCGGTTTATAACCGATAACTAATTTTTATTCGAAATTCAATTATTATATTACTCCTGAGGTGTATTTTGGGCAATGCTTTAAGTGATTTATTTATCAGTTCAAATCAGTTGTGAACCGGTAATGAACCGGTTATGAAATTATTAAAATTATTTTGTGGGAGCTTTTTGAGCGATTTATAAAACGAATCAAATAAAACGGACCAGTGAACGTCGGGGAAAGAAGGCTCAGCTTAGAAAATTTTAGATTTTTCCCAAAGCTTTCGGCTCAGACTCCAAGCCTTCTTCAGTAGTCAAATCTTGTCTTTTATCGCTCTGTGATAAAGTCAAGGATTTCACAGGGCATAAAATTTTGGGCACTACACTTGATTTTGTAATTAAAAAAATAAATATTGGGTTATTTAAATTTCTGGGTGTTCTCTTAGAGATTTCTTTGTGAGACTAAGCCGAAAGCTTTGGGAAAAATCTAAAATTTTCTAAGCTGAGCCTTCTTTCCCTGAGAGGTTCCCATTAATAGATGCGAAAACACTTTTGAGGTATAGTATCTAAGTCACGAGTTTGAGTATGAGAGAACTATCAAGATATTAAGTCCTGAACAGTAAGCCTTTTTATATAACCAAGTTTCAAAAGTTTTCTAACTAAGAAACAGTTATACTATTCCACAAATATAAAATAAAAACCGAAGTATTAAACAAAGTAATTAATAAGCGAAATTCCACCTATTGTTGATGATAAAAATATACCAAAACCAAATAAATTAAGATTTAAGGTTAGTAATGGAAATTCATGAGACATTCACCCCTCGAAATTGCTCTTCCTTCCACGCTAATCGAACCATACTCTCAAATAAATAGCATTTCATGAAGTAATACGGTGCTAATTAATTTGTCATTTAATTATATCTAATTTTTAATGTCTCTTCTCTTTCCATTCATTTTCATTTGTCAAATTGATTCTTAATCAATTTTTCTTCCATCGTCTCTCCTTCGAAAGAAAAAAAAAGAAACGAAAGCAAGTGGAAGAAAAGGACAAGAAAAAGCATTATCTCTCGTTAATTTGCACTCTGAAAACAGTGAGACAAAAGGAAGTTATAGGAACAAGTAGAAGAGGAGACAAAGAAAAGATACCAGAAGAATAGGATGATTAGACAAGGAGATTATACTCTTCTGAAAAAAAAATGATAATAGTGAAGAAGGAAGTGGATAAAAATAATTCTAAATTTTCCCAATTTTCCCCTTGTGCCTTTTTCAAACAACTTGTAGCTATTGTATAAACGTGATTTTTGCTTTTTATTTTAACAAAAAAAAACTGGTGAAAAAGAATAAAAACCAACACAAAACATTCTCAATCACTCTGTGACCTTTTCTGTTCTCTCAAAAATCTATTGTATAAATCTCTGTGCTTTTTATCATTTTTTTTTTAAATTCATCTTAAGAAAAAGAACAAAACTCTAATGCACTCTCTCGGATCTTTACTTTTTCATTCTTCATTATTTTTCTAATGTAAAAAGAAAAACATCCTAAACAAGAACCGAGACATCTTTTTCTGAACACAAAAACAACAAAAAAAACTTTGCAAATGAAAATGAATCACATAGAAAATAAAAATAAGTGAGAAAAAATATTCATATATTGAAAGACTTGGTAAGAGAGTAAAAAAAAAGTTTAAGTAAAATAATTTTTCTTATAAAGACACCACATTAAAGTGAGAATAGGAAGAATTTTTAATTTTAGTGTTTTTACCTGGAAAAAAAAATATGAATAGTCATGGAGATATTAAGTGAATAAACAAAAGAAAAAATGAAGATTTAAAAAAAAAGGATCATATCATAACGTCTATTGCAACGATAAATTACATTTTAAAGGAAAAAAATGAGATATTCATATAAGATGAACAAAAAAAAATATTATACCTTATTGTAATATACCTTTAAAGAACGTAAGGATAATGTAATTGTAGAAATCAGCAAGAAATACACACGACAAAAAATACCAATTATACGACATTTTTACTGAGAGAAAAAAGAAACAGACATCCGTGGACTAGGATAAAAGAATTCTTCTTGGAAGAATTTTTGGTAATTAAAGAACAATAATTAACCCTTCTTAAATTTCACAATTATGCATTAATTTTTCAACTAAATTAAGCAAATCCTCAAAAACTAATGCACTAAAAGCATTTGGTTATTCCCTGCTAAAATTAATTGAATTTCATACTGAAACATTTCACGTGAAATTGACTAAATACAACTAACTAAATCATGAAACTGAATGTTTAAAGACTTTAACCAACATTTCACATATAAATCAATTTTTGAATATCCCACAAACTTCCTAATTTAATTTTTTATGAACTATTTTCACAACTTGTTTAACAGCAGTTCTAACTTTGTAAATCAATTTGTGACAAAAAAATTCTGTTAAATCACTGTACTAAACTCTTCTCTTTTTTTAAGCAGCAATTTCCTATTGGAAAGAAGTGTCGATGCAGGGATTAATTTGGTAAGCTCTTTAGCAGAAACCACACAGAAGAACTATCATGAAAGAACAATAGAGAGTTTTGAAGTAATCACTGTGAAGAATCCTGAAATCTTCAACACTTCCAATGCAGCTAACAGAGAGATAAAGTAGCCAAAAAGATTGAGTGCTGATTAACAGAAAAGTTCTTTTCTAAACACCACAAAACTTCTTGGTGGAAACTTTAAGACCGTGGGGTTTATAAATCTGGAACATTGAAGAGGATAAGCTGTTAAAATTGAAATAAGGAATTCCTTTTATAGAGGAATATTCAAATTTAATTAAAAACCTGATCGAGACTCATTCATACCGGGGAGTTTTGGAATGAAATTCACTGTACCACTGAGAGAAATCCGAAAAAGTTAAAATAACATCCCGGAAATGTTAATTTTACCCTGCAGTATAAATCCGAAATTGGTGTAAATATCACCCTTTTTGGGTGTATTCTGGGTTAAAGTAACCCTTTTTCATTTTGATTTTACCCTCAAAAGGTGTAAAATTAACATTAAAAAATGTTAATAATTTTTACACCTAAAAAGTGTTAAAGTTATGACGAAAAAAGTTAAGCGTAGCCTCTTTTTTTGCTCAGTGACTATGCACAGGAGAGTCTTGCACACAGAAAAATTTTGACTCTAAATTTAAGAATATTATAAGACTCCGGGAACTTAAATTGGACGTGAATCCTCGAGACGTTTAAATTCACAAGTTCTGCCAATGAAATTGGCTAGAATCCCTATCTCTTTGACGCTAAGAGATCGGGAGTTTAAGTTAAGCATTAGCTGAAAAATGAAAAATGTCTTGAGATTTGCAAATTATAATTAAAACTAAACGATCAAGAATTTAGGATTAGGGCATTGGCATTCATTGGATGGGATTTGAAATTAAATTCCTGGGTGTTTCAGTTTAAGAGTGTTCCATTTTTCTGTGTGTGGGAATCCCCCTTTGGTATGTTTCCAGGATGAAATCTCCCTCTTTCATCTGTTATAATCGGAAGTGTGTCTCGGATAAAATACAAAATTTAGTAGATAGAATAATTGCATAAGCTCAGAAAGCTATTTTTCTAAATGCAAAACATTTTCGGCACTAATTTATAAAAAAAAAGTATTTAAAATTCATTTTAAGATAGAATGTGAAGTGAACATCACTGTTTTCAGTAGAGAAAGGTTATCAGCCCATTGACTGTCGTCATTTTGTGAAATTAAATTAACTCATAAATTGGAAAAAATTCAGAACTAGAAAATTGGCCTAGAAACGTGCATTTTAGAATGTTCTTGACATTCATGACCGATGAAGACTGATGCAGCCGGGTTCGAAATTTCAATACCATTTCCAAAAAAAAATTAAATTTAAGCAAATCGGCTACAAAGTGAGCCCTCCAAAGTGATGAACCTTTGACTTTCAATAACTCAAAATGGAGAATTTTCCGGTCATAGGTATATTTGAATGGAATGTTCACCTTACGAGGAGAACGACGTTCGTTATGTACCCAAGGAGATGAATCCGCCAAACACTCCGAATCTCCGTCCAGTTGATAGATATTGGACTATTATCAAATACGATCTGAAGAAGAATACTAAACGTGTCGAAAACATCGAAGACTTTAAGAAGAAATTAATGAAACAACCAAGAACTGCGGTGATGATCTTGTACAGACCTTGATGAGAGGGCTCAAGAAGAAAATTCGAGATTTCGCCAATCAAATACTTAATTAAAAAAAACTAATATATCTATCTACAATGAATTAATATTTCAAAAAATATTTTTCTTTTTTTTAATATGATGTAGACTTGATTTTTAAAGCATTATTCTTGGGAACGATCTTGTCGTGGACACGCTTTAGGCTACCTCAAAAGATATTCAAAATAAAAGAAATCGTAGGAAACGTTTTCGAAATAAACCAAAAAACACGGTTTTGGAGGATATAGAGAAGGTTATGGTAACAAAGAAAAAAATCTTGAAAATAATGTTTGTTTTTAATTGGCAGTCACCGAAGACCGGAAGCTGATATCTCTTATCGTTTAATCTCCAAGCCGATGACAAGCTGGAAGAAAAGCGGATTATATAACTGCTCTCTCTTTGAGTTTGACCAGTCAATTAACTCAATTAATTCAATTAACTCTTTCGGGACCGCAGCATTTGCAGTTAGTTAATTTCACAATGCTTTAATCAAAAATATCTTAGCTTAGGAATTAATCGAGGTTATGCAAAAATATCCTAGATTTGGACATTTTTATAATTTGTAATCATCCACAAGAAGTGGATTTTTATCGATTCTAAATAAGGCAAAAAAAATTTTCCTGGAATATCTATATTTTCCTTTGGATGCTCAGAGTTCCGAAAGAGATGAAAGAGTTAATAGAATATAATAAGTATGGGATTAGTAGTAAAGAAAAAAATCATTAGAATATATTTTTTGTTCTAAATTAAATTGTGGTAAAGCGAGATATTGAAATCTAGGCTTATTGAGCCCTTTATATCTCCGTTATCTCCCGTGCATCTTCTTTAGTTAGAACCAAGGTTAAGACCATTTGGACTTACGGATGTAATCCAAAATCGTCTTGGATATAACATTCTCATAAGAAGTGTTCAATTGCCTATAACTTCTAACACAAGGCAATTCCATAGCCTCTGGAAAATGCTAGTTATCGCTATCCCTATATTGAACAGGTGAAAGCGTAAAGTATGACCGATAAATCTGCTCTTCTCAAATTAGGCATAAATTTCTCCAGAAGCAGAATTGACCATGAGAGGCCCCCGATATCTTCTTTGAGTATATCACCTGAGAGATGCCCAGAAAGAAGTTGGCAAATAAATTCGGCGCATTCCGTTCACGTTGTTTTAATTTAAAATCGAAAATTCCAATATTCAAAGGATGGCAACTATCGAAGGTTTAATAAATTCAATAAATTATTAGAATATTAAAAAAAATACTTGAAAAAAGTTCTTTTAAAATTCTTTCTAATAAAGTTAATATAAGGGTGGCTGAAAAATCTAAGACACTGTAATATCCTCGTTTTTTGTTTAACCTTTTTGAAATAAAGACAAAACCCAGCGAGCACGAAATGCTAATCGATTTCAATTTAACAGACACATATGTGTATTTTCAGCTGAACTCTGATAATCTCAAAAGAACTCACGATATAGTGCCATTTCCATATAATTGGTTAGCACTTTTTGTTCGAGACCTGCTGACCGGTCAGGATATTTTTGCTGATCGAGTCAGCAAAAATATGCTGAAAATGCTGTTTTTTCAGTTAACTGTGCTCGCTGGGGATGGTAGAAAATACATCAAAATTTTAGTTAGAATATTCTCGGTTTTGGGGTCCGTGGTGCAATTGGTAAGAGCGTTCGCCTCTTGGGCGGTGTGACCCCTGACTCGATTGTCACAGTTGTGAGTTCGAGTCCCGCCCGGTGCAAATGATTGAAGCGTCTGAATGGACATTTTTCACGAATCATTGTAATCTGAATAATGTACAAAATGGCCATAAAAGCCCGGTACATCGAAATAAATAAATAATAATATTCTCAGTTTTGTTCAATACGATCTTTTTTTGATTTAAATACGGTCTTAAATCTATCGGAAAATACATCGCAGTTTGCACGAATGCCAACCATCGGAATGCCCTTCCATTCATGAGGAAGAACTGTCTTCAATTCATCGACACTTTGCTACTTTTAGACCTATCCTTGACCAATGCTCCTTTTGGAGAAGTCAAACAATTTTGCATCTGGGGACCGTGGAGGTCATTAAGCTCTAAAAATGAACAACAAAAACGTTGTTTTTTTTAGCTAATCTTATTTGGCGCCTAGAAGACCGTGGTGCAATTGGTAAGAGCGTTCGGCTCTTGGGCGGTATGACCAATGAATCTACTGTCACAGTTATGAGTTCGAGTTCCGCCCGGTGCAAATAATTGAAGCGTCTGAATGGACATTTTTCGCGAAACATTGCAAACTGTTATGCCCAACGTACAATAATTTTTCCTTAGTAAACATGTTTTTGACATTTAAATTAGAGCGAGTGAGATCTAGATCTTGGTTATATGGACCTGATTGAGTCTGACAGCCAAAACGTAAAACAGAGAGAGAGAGAGAGAGAGAGATCTAGATCTAGTCATCTAGTTCATTCTCATGGGAAATTTTTAAAACATGTTTACAAACAAAAGTTATTATGCGTTAGGCATAATAATACATTTGTAAACTGAACAATGTGCAGAATGGCAGAAATAGCCCAGTACATCAAAATAAATATAAATAAATAATATTTGTCGCGAGATTTCTGTGAGGATGCCGAGTCTTGTTCAAACTTCCAGTTACTTCTTATTAACATTTTTATACGCCCACTGCTTTAATATTCCTTCTAGTAGGGGAATTCTGCAACGATATGACAATGTCAAATAACAAATTTTCGTGATAAATTCGGAGACAGGATAACATTAAAGGCAAGTGAGCATCGAATGGCCATTAAATGGGACTCCTTATGTCTAAAGCTCTATGTAACTCATATGGATCTGATTTTCAATTAATTTTTCTGAATTTTCCACGTAAAAGTTCTTAATTTTGTTACATGACATTGTCAGACTGTTACAGAATTCCCCTACAGGACAATTTTCACATACGTGCATTAATTTTGATGCTACAGCCCAAAATCGCTCAAGATAGATAGGGAGAAGTGGGGCACCTTTGGAAGTAGGGCACTTTTGAAATTCGAATTTTTCACCTATTTTGAAATATAATTGAGTCCTATGCCCAACATAAGACTCATTTAGTTACTGTTAGATATAGTTTAGTTAGTTATAATTTAGTTGCACAAACAGATTGAGAAGCTAAATTATATCACGATAATGCCCAACGCACAATAACTTTTGTTTTGTAAACATGTTTTTGACATTTCAATGAGTGTGAATGAAACAAAGATCTAGTCATCTTCTTCTTTCTTATAGGGAATTTTGAAAACAGGTTTACAAACAAAAGTTATTGTGCGTTGGGCATTATCGTGATATAATTTAGCTTCTCAATCTGTTTGTGCAACTAAATTATATCACGATAATGCCCTAGACACACTTACGACTAAAGTCCAGAGACGACTAAGCTAGTTCATAGCCAAGTCAGTTCCTGACACACTACAAATGAGGCTTAGTATTCACTGGTATCCATAAAACATAACTTTCCTGGGTTTTTATGCTGATATTTCTACTGAAATGCACTAATACTCCTCTGAAAATGAAAATATTTGTAATATCATGTCTCAGTACACGTGCAATAACTATTGTTATTTACAATTATTTGTGAGGTGGAAGCTAACTTGCGACTTAAGCCAATTTTGGCGATTTTAGTGAATAATTCTTGTTGTTATAGGGTGAAAGGAACGTCTGTTCGACAGGGAACCCCTATTGACACTCTCATCAAAACATTGAAATTTATTTAATATAAATTGTTTATATCTAGTGAAATTCATGTAATCTGACCTGCTTTCCTTTAACCTACCCTTTTCTAGAACTGTTCTGCGAATTTAAGAAGGTTTTAAAAAGGTTTAAGCAATTTCAATTGTCGACGTGGAGAAATTTCAAGATTCTTATGAAAAAGTGTAAGAAAGAAGCTTTTACAACAATAATTTTTTTCTATTTTTTTTTTAATAAAATGAACGTATATCTGTTGCATAACAGTCCAAAAATAACTAAATTTTAATTTAATACACAATTTGCATCAATTTATTTTAATTAAAATGAATTTAATTGCAGTGTCAATAAACCGAGACAAAATCGTCGATTTCAACGTCTATTGACAGGTACAGATTGCCGACTTTTGTATCAGCTTGATAGATGAAGAAGAATAAGAAGAATGAATAAAAGTAAACAAAGTTGCTGCATTTTTGTGAAATAAATAGTGAAATTACTAACAAGTTAAGTGTTTGTGCGCAAAAAAGACTAAGAATGTTTGTTGGTGAGTTGCCACTGGTGATATTTTTATAGTAGAACTTCCTTCAGCTCTAGCACTGCAGAAATCTAATGCGTGACAAAAATTTCGACTGCACCAGAGATGCCCCAATGGAAAGATTATTGTCTATAAGCTGTTGAGAGAGAATTCTTAAGGAGAGTGTCAAGTTTTATAAATCTAAAAGCTGCCCATTGCATCCTGTAAGGAATACAATGTAAGATTATGAGGATAGAGAAGTTTATCATCACGAGAATGGCTGCTGTGAAGGGACATAAGATTTACAGAAATCTCTGTGAGGAAGAGTTTCTTACGGAAGGACGGGGCATTCTGGATGGACATTTAATAGATTCCCTGGTTGGCAGTCCCCCAGATGGAGTCATCCAGTGCAATAAGGAAGTTTTCAGCCAAAATCTCAATCAAAGGTGTAAAGAAAAAGTGTCCAATAGGTGTTCAAATTTCGTGTGTCAATAGATACTCTGAAAAAAATAATTTGCAAAAGGATGCAAAAGGAGAACACCCACTCCATGTAATTAACCAAAAAGGGTAGTAACCCTGGCTCCAATCGACTTTTTTGCAAAAATCGATTAATTTCAATCGATTTTTTGGTCAATTCGAATTCAATCAACTTTGTTTTGCAAAAAGATGCAAAAGGATGCAAAAGTTTGCCATTTTGCACACGAAAAAATAAGTAATTTCCAATGGCTTCCAGTTCCAGTGTCGCTCAGGATTGTCAAATGGCAGACAAAATATTCACAGTGCAGGTCATTCGCAAAGTGGTGATAGTTTTCGCGTGTTTTCTCAATAACTATAATAGTGGAAAATGGGAAGAAAAGCTCCTACGGTAGAGAATTGTGTTATGATTCACAAAAACACGGTGCCGACAGAAATAAGGTGAAAATTGAGCAGTGTTTTGTAGGAAAATTGACAAACATTTTTTGGGAAAAAGAAATTTTGTGGTCCAGAAGTTTGCTCAGGTCTTTGGAGTGTTTTGTGACAAATATTTTCTGACGAAAAGACTTAAATAGTGAGATTTTTGAAAGATTTGTTCGCGAGGTTGCATCCCAATGCAAAAATTTTTGACATGTTGGATGGTTCATTCAGTAATAGTCCGACGACAAAAATTCTTGCAAATGTCAGTGTTTAAATGCAGAAAAATGGGCAAAATTTGCTAAGAAATTAGGTAAATAATAGATAAAGTGAAAAGTTTTTGAAAAAAAGTGTCTACGGTGGTAGTGGAGTAAAAATTGAAAAGTGCAATTAACATTTTCATTGAGAGTATGTGTACGTCGATTTTGTGTTAATGCGGCAGACAAGAATGCCAAATCATATTTATGGTGTTTCACCACAGATGGCGCTACTATAGTGCTCATTCGGAGGTAAAAATTTGCAAAAATTTGCAAAGGGAGGCAATAATTGGCAAATATTTGCCAAATTGCAAATTTTTGCACCCAATTGCAAATTTTTCGTTTAATTCGAAATTCATCTCCAAAATTAATCGATTTTTGCACCCTTTTACACCCTTTTGCAAATTATTTCTTTCAGAGACCGAAAGTGTCAATAGATATGGCATTTAGTCATGATCTTAAAAAATACAGTTTTTTTTTAGTTTTTCAAACATTCTGAGAAAAGTGAATGATACTGAACGGTAGTCAAATTAATAAGTTGATATAAGTTAATATTTAAACACAAAAAAAATTAATACAATAGAAGATATCAGTCAGGAAAGTTACGAAAGTTCTTAAAGTGTCAATAGACGTTCCTTTGACCCTACGTGAATTGTGAAGTAAATTTAAAAGTAGTTTCATTTTCAAAGGATTACTAGTGCATTTCAGTAGAAATATCTGCATAAAACACGCGAAAGTTATGTTTTGTGAGTGCCAAAAAATGTTAAGCCTCGTTTGTAGTGTGTCAGGAACTGACTTGGCTATGAACGAGCTTAGTCGTCTCTGGAGTTTAGTCGTAAGTGTGTCCAGGACATAAGGCTCAATTTTATTTCAAAATTGGTGAAAAATTACAATTTCAAAGGTGCCCCATTTCCCCCTAATTCAATTTTTTTCTATTTTTTGTTGGTCTGTACAAATGAAAAATCTGTTATGTAAAACTTTTGATTGCCGTATTATAATTTAGAAACTTTTTTGGGTTATTTGGTATATAGAACCTGAGATAGCGTTTTACACAGTTTTGCTCCGGGGTACGTTGATTATTAACTCTAAAACGTTAATTGGTTAAAAGAGGTTAAAAGAGAGGTAAACTTAAGCTATTTTTTTGTTTTTGGCAGTGAGCGATCTGTGACTGACAGATTGACTAATCGGCGCCGATTAGTCGCTCTAAATGGCTGATCAGTAACAATCTGTCTCAGCTAAGTAAACCAGTAAAGTAAATCATGAGTGGTAGACCTGTTCAAACCCTCATCTACAATTAAATTATATTCAAAAGTAAATTAAAAGTATATGGAAAGGATTGTTAGGTACCATCCACAAGCAATGAAGAAGCTTTCTCAAGAAAAATGAAGTTCCTAAATTTTAGAGGTTATGTACGATTATTTTGGCGGGTAAAACATAACCAATGAGGATTTTTGAACTAATTTACTTGTGTTCCTTATGTTACTTTGCTATTTTTGCAAAACAGCCGCTTATCTGTTTCTCTTTATAACTTACCTTCACAGATATTAAGCCCCTGGTCTTAAAGAGCGTATGAAAGAAGGGTCAAATTCAATAAATCATCACAGTGTGATTCATTTGAGGATTGCTTCATTAGACTTTAATTGAAAAGCACGATGATTAATGAGCCTAATTTATTCACGTTCAACAAAGGTGTGACAAAATTTTATTTCTTTTTTTTTCAGCAAGAAGGGTTAATTTTGTCCCTTTTCCTCCGACCCCAAAACTCCCAACGCAATTTACCCCCTGGCCACTAGCCAAATACTCGTGTTTCAGCGAAAAGTTTCAACTGATGAAAACAAATAATAAAAAAAAGACACCCTCTCGAGACTTTAAAAAAGAAAACATTGTCATTGAGTTCCTGTAGCCCTTTTCTTTCAAGTAAATCTCCATCAGATATTGAAGATTTAATTTAGCATGGAATTTCATTAGTAAGCATTATGTAAAGATGAAATATAAGTGAATCAGTGAATACCGTCAAAGTATAGTAAGATATTGAATTAAAGAAAAAAAAAGAAGCATATTTATTGGTAATGGAATTTTCATTGAATTATTATCATGAGGAAAAGGAGATAGGCAGAGAGCACGAAACTATTGAGGGATGTAAAGAATTTAAAATTGAAAAAAAAAGTAGATTTAATAATTTATGGACTGAAAATCAAGAAATAAATTAATTGTATATTTAAATTTAATCATTTTTTTCGCCATGTGAATCACGTTGAACAATTCCTCTCCCAATGCAGAAAAATCACATGACTAAAAATTAGCGAATAGGACGTAAAAGGAATTAAGAAGAAACTGTCTCTTTGTCTTATTTGGCTTAGAGGTTAGATTGAAGAGTGAGGTTATGTTTGACATAACCTCAAAAAAGGGAAGAAAATCGGATTGCAATATTTATGAATATTCTCGTCTAAACGCATTTTTTCGCTAATTTCTGAGAGCCAAATTAAACTATCTTGTCTTTTTATCATTATTATTATTATTTTTTTAATTTTGGTCATCAAGTTTTCTTTATAGTTTGGGAATTTTGAAATATGTCATGAACCTTTCAAATCTGTCTTATTGATAATTTCACGGCAAAGGCATTTTAAATAAATTTATCAAACGCTATTTTATTGTATTCTTTTTCATATAAAAAAAGTATCCTACATTCAATTATCACATAACCTCAAAAAATTCTTTTATGACAATTTCTAAATGTGAGAATTTTCTCCACAATAAATCGTTATTCACTTCATTTATACTAACTTATAAAGCAGAAAATTCAATTAAATAATTGGAATCTTTGTCAATTATTGATGTTTTCTTCAGGAATTGCATCAAATTCTAACCTCAAAAATATAACCAAAAAGGAATTTTCGAATTTTTCCAAGAAGTTATCTTTGAGTTTACGAATTTCAGACAGTTTGTGGTTGAATTTCTTTCTTTTCTGACGTCAAATTGTCGAATGCAACTACATAAAATTTTATTACAGTAGACTCTCTCTCAATTGGGCATTTGGGGCAAAATGTCATCTGGTTTATCGATTGATTTGGGCATCAAAGCCTTTGTAAATTCCACAAAAAGCGCTCAATTATAAAGGATCACGATAAAATAGGAAGAACTACAGCGAATTTGAGCAAATTTGCTTCATAAATTAAACGTGAAAATTGTCTACAAAATTTGTTGCCCGATTGAGCGAGAGTCTATTGTAATATATTTTTTGCATTATAAGAAGAAGTGGGGCACTTTTGAATTGGGGTACCTTTGAAATTGGGCTTTTTTCTCCTATTTTCTAAAACAATTTGATGTTTATAATTTAGCTTCACAATTGGTTTTCCGAGCTAAATTACATCGTACTATAATCGAATTTAATTTAAAATTAGGAGAAAAAAAGCCTATTCAAAGTTACTCTAATTCAAATGTGCCCCGCATTCCCCCTAAAGCTAATTTCGCTTTTCTGCTGAGAAATGAAAGATAACTCTCGGATTAAGTGAAAATGGGCCTTTGGAAGAGATAGTTTGTACTGTTCATGACTGAATTTTCAATTACAGCCAATATTCAATTTCATCTGGTTACGTTCTTGAATTTAACCTGAATTTTTGAGGTTAGAATTTTAGATTTGAATATTCAAAATATATCCAGAATTGTTTTTTATGTACAGAATTTGCTGGATTGCTATAAAATCCAGATTTCAAATTGAAATTTCTGATTGTCTGCAACCCAAAATGCTTCTCGATTTTTTGAGGTTAGATCCAACATAACCTCACATTTATAAATAACCTCTCAGTCAAATAAAAGAATGAGACCCAATCACACCATGACACCCCAATTAAGAAGAAAAAGAATGAATTTACATGTAAATAATTAAGATATTTGAATACTACTGTAGAGCCCTAAGGACTAAATATAATAATGAAAAGAAAAAAAAACATGATAAAGAAATAAATATGGTTTGTTCTACATGCTGATTATGGACCAAGAGATGAATAAAAAAAGAGATGAAGAAAAATTAATTTGAGATGAAACCTTATAGAGAAAAAAATCCAAATGAAATGGGTAAAAAAAATAGAATTATTGAAAGGATAAATGGAGAAAAAGAAACTGATGGAAAAAATGAAAAATTCTCACACTGTTAGCGTTGAATTGTACAACACGGATATAAAAAATAAAAGTAAATATAGCTTCAAAATGGCGTTTTATTTTCTAATTTATCAACGACAATTTTTCATCTTTTTTTCTTCTTCTCACTATCTACAAAAAAATTATACAAATTGTTCCGCAACTTTTGTGCATTCTTCATGTTACAATTATTTTTACCTTAGATTCTCAATTTAATAAATTTGATTTTCATTTTTCTTTTAATAATAAATAAATTTGTATATGACTTTTTGTTTGTGTAATCAAGAAATAACTAAATTTACTGTAATTATAACCATAAATTATCTAAAAAAAATTAACCTCAATCTTCTATTTTCTTTTTCCATTTTTGTAAAGATGGTTAAAAATGTCACAATTAATTTAACTTCACTATTTCAAAAGTTGTTCCACAGATATTGCTTGTAAAGGAATATTTTGCTCCTTCTTTTACTTTTTCTTTTTTTTTTTTAATTTCTTTTTCATTTTTCAATCGACACTTTATGCCTCAAATCAAAGTGCAAAAGGTGTGATTTGAAAGAAAAAAGGAGGAAAGTGGAAAAAACCAAATTATTTTCCAAAATAAATTCTTAAGAATACCTTTCACTTTTTCTCACAAATCTCCATTCGACGATGTGTCCCATGGATGGAAAGCTCCCGAGTACAAAAGATCCCCATCCCATTAGCTTTTGGTCAGTGCTTTCTTTTTGCGCTGAACGAGAATATCGTAGAAGGGGCTGTGACTGATGGACTGTGTGAGACATTTGATCCACTCTTGTTTGTCCTCCTCCGTGGCCGCTGACATCCGATAGACCGTGTGCTTTCCCTCAACAACCTGAAAAGACAAAGGAGACAACATGAAATATAGGCAGAAATAAAACCAATCATTGATATTAAATTACACCGTATTCCATGTAAAAAAGTGCCAAGTGTAATTAATTTAAAATTTCCGTGGTTTTTTTGAATCTTATTTACCAAATTAAATTTTGTGAAATTCTGCAGCCTTCATCTAATAATCCCTAAAAATCAAATTATTTCGACATAACCTCAAAAAATTTTCATTCTTTAACCAAGAGGTTAGTTTCAAATTTTCAATAGCGTCCATATAACCTCAAAAATTTTGAAAAATCGAATAAATATTCTGTTTGAAATTTTTATCAGCAATTCTGGATATTGAAAAGAAAAGTCTTGACTGAAAAAGTGTCTGGAATTAAGGTTTGATAAGTTTTTAAATTTGTATTAATTAAAAACTTATCAAACCTTAATACCAGACACTTTTTCAGTCAAGACGTTTCTTTACAAGATCCAGAATTGCTGATAAAAATTTCAAACAGAATATTCCTTCGATTTCCCAAAACTTTTGAGGTTATAAACGCTATTGAAAATTTGAAACTAACCTCTTGGTCAAAGATTTTTCAGATGAAACATTAAGTCATTGCTTTGTACATTCTCGGCTATTCAACATAGTTATAATGATAAATTAACATCATGTTTTTCCTTTGAATAGAGCCACATCGGATTTCTTTTTCTTCAATTAAAAATTTTTAGGTTATGACAAACATAACCTCACATTGAAAAATTATCTTAAATAAGAGAAGTAATTGGAAATAATTTCTTTCCGTAAATTATGGCTCAGAGGTAAGTTTTATATATTTTCTATTATAATTTATATTTGAGCACTTTACATAAGTACTAAACTTCTGTTGTGACGGCCACTGGTTGCATTTATAACAGCCTCAAATGGAAATAAAAACCGTTAAAAATCTCGCATTATAGGGCTCATATCGATGGCTTAGAATAAGGCTTCAACAACTTGGAAATAGTCAATTTCGCAGGAGAACAATTTTAAACTGAAATTTTATGTACTGAGAGAATAAGACAATAATAAACTTCCAGGTACAATATTCGCATGGAAGGTTGAGTCTCCAGGAATACCTAAAAAAACAAGTTTTGTAAAAATTAGAGTTGTTCGAGTCTTATTTTGAGCCGTCAATATGTTTGCAAAAGTATTCAACAAAAGTCGTTAAAGCAAATTAATTACATAGTGAAAAAGAAATTGTAGTAATAGTTCAATTCAATTTTTTTTATGTTAAAATTTTTGAATTTAAAGTTCCTAAAAAAAATTGACTTGGATAATGTTAATATTATTTAATTTTGAATCCAATCTTTTGCATTTATTTTTGAATTTATCATATTATTTTTAGTATTTTTTCTTGAACTAAAAATGCTCTCTACACAAAAAAATTTCATAAAATTCTTTGTAAATATTTGTGTCTACTACTAAAAACTTACGAAATGCTCCTAACTCGTTAAATCCATTTAAAACTTCGCAAGAGTTTGTACCTTTTTCACGAACATTGCTCGAAACATGATCACTTTACGAGCATTTTATCAGCGTTTTGTTCTTTTAGTAACATTTTTTTCGTAAATGTTCATAAAATTTAGTCATTTTTTCGTAAAATTTCGCCATACAAACAAAAAGGTACAAACAAATGCTTGTAAAAGAACAAAAACAAGCTCGTCAACTGAGCATTCTACAAACAATTTTTGTGAAGAAATACGAACTTTTTAATAAGTTTATACGATTTTCGAGCATTTCGTAAGTTCCCATTAGGAATTCGCAAACACTTACTAGGGTAAATTAAGCTAATTCAAAACCTGCTTCAAATGGAAATTTTTTGCTACTCCAAATGGAAACGTCACTGTTTTCATGACAAATACAGTACTAAATTATTATATAATATTTATATATTTTCTATAGCAGTTTCATTATTTAGTTCATTTTCCTCCAAATAAAGCGAAAATCAATTCATATTCACAAAGTTTAATTTGTTAATTTCTCAGAAAAATTAAAAGTGTACCTTTTCACCATTGAATTTTTCATAGATCGACCATGTTTTCCAATGAAAAACGCAATAAAGTGACTGTTTTTTATTCGTTTTGTTTAACATTTATGTCATATTTCTGGCTAATTTTAGTTAAATTAAGTGCAAATCTTTATAGTTAACGGTACGTGATGTTTTCAAATGAAATAATTATCTATTTCGTGAAGATAAAGGGTTTTTCAGAAGTGTCTGCGAATGCTTCAATAGGAAACCCCGGAAATATGATTTTTTTGAAGAGATTTTCTTATTGTTTTAGATGGGAAAGGAGAAAAGACCAGGAATAAGAACAAATCCTGCACACAAGAGCAACTTAATAAAGTTTTGGAAACCTTTCGTGGCGGTTTCACTTACATTGTTTGTCTCCAATTAGAAACTTTCACTTGTCTCCATTTGGATTAATTTGTTTCCAATAGAAGCATTTTACACTCGCATATTTTTCTTGTATTTAAGAAGTTTTCAAATTATATAAAACACTAAACACTGGCATTCTAGAAGAGTCAAGGAGAAAATTTATGTAACTCTCTTCAGAAAAAATATGAACTTAATGCGTTGAATCTTCTGTCAAAGTTAAAGCGTCCGGAAATGGTTTTGAATTAGGACATTTACCCTAACAATTTTTCAAATACTTTTCACTCTGTATAATGCGATACTCGTATCCATGTGAATATTATTGATATTTTATAAGAATTTTGGTTAATTAAAAGCATCTCGACTGAAGTATACGTCTTAAATGAAATTCAACAATTTTTGTTCGTGGATTCAACAAATTTGGATGACACAAAATTTTACACTATATTAATGTGTATAATACACTATAACTAAACGACAATAGGAGTAATTAAAACCACAAGTACGATTTCACGCCATTATAGTGTTATAAATTACACATTTTTATTAGTGTGAGGTTAGAGTTAACGGATCTTGAGGAATAAGTAGTGAATTAGAATTATAGTGAATTATTGATAATTTCTGCACTCAAAGATTTAAATCATCTTTCCATATTCTTTCGTTTTCACCATAGTAGCCCAAAAGATCTTCATTTAATGATAAAATTGTCTCAAACACTTAAAAGATGAAACTGTAGTTACACGAAAATTTCAAATGAAACCTCAAAATCGGAATAACTACTTTAGTAATCCTTACCAACGCCTGAACTACTTATTAGGTGTCCTGTATGAGTACAAAATTATTTAGAAATGAAATTTTTTGTACAACATAACCTAAAATACAGTCAATTTCCCATAGTTTGATATTTCCAACTCCATTAACATAACTCATTATTACTTTTTAGTTCTTCAAATATAGCTTCTATTGCATTTTCATTAGAAATAAATTCAAACATCAACAATTTTACGAAAACAAATATAAAAATAAAATTTTACAATAAAATTACGTGAATAAAGAAGTAAGAAGTCTCACCAACTGTTGACAAGTTTTTTAACCTCAACAATTTACTTTTTTGATATTAAATATTTTTAGAAGAGGTAAGGTAATGTTTAAAGAAATCAAAATTCTTACTAATAAACAGATGCAAAAACGTAGGTCATATTTTTATTCAGTAGTTACTTATTCAAGAATTCGAGATTATGCATAATTCTAACCTCAAAGTTTAAATTTACAATTTAATGTATCCGAAGTTAGAATTTGATTCATTTGAAATAAACGAACTATTTCATATCTTGAATGAATCAGTGGTCATAAAGTCCTCTGATGGTCTTATTAAGTACATTTTTATCTTACAACATATTAATTAAATTAATGAAAGTTATGTTCAACATAACCTAAAAATTGCAGATAACTCTTCAAACTAACTACACCTCATTTTATTATTTTATTTAGAATTCTTTTCGCTTAAAGCAACTGTTACATAAAATACAATAAGATTTCAAGAATTGAAATATCATAGCTGGAAATTATACAGAGGTTCCCTAAACTATCTAGTCATAACCTCTAAAATGTTAAATTTAAATATCTTTGTCTCTATCAGTTGTACTTAAGATTTTGAACTTAAATCGTTTTTGTACAATTTTCCTACAAATATATAATAGATCTACGCTAAATAAACATTTATGATGCAATTGCTTTTAAGAATTCCTCTCCATAACCTCAAAAATCTTACATTTCTACGATTATTTTTCTCAATTTAGCTCTTAGGGTTAATTTAGAACAGTAAAATTTATTACAGTCGCTTAGTAGCACAAAAATCACGTCCAACTAATTTATTACTCACTCTTGTTAAATATTTTATTTTTCTACGTCAATATTTTAGCATTGCTGCCCAGCCTTTTGCCAAAAGATATCTCTTAAGATATAAACAGGGGGAATGTATCAATTTTCAATTAATATTAATGTGAATTGTTTCAAAATCGATTTTCCCATCGGTTCCAGGCCAGTAAACCACAATAAATATTCAATATGTGGCTTCTCAGTGAAAGCTTAGAGGTCATTATTCTTCAAGTTTTGCGAGACTTGAAAATATTCTTGCTATTGCTTCTCAATTTTTCTTGTTGTTTTTTTCTTTTTGCAACACGAAAGAAGATTTAGAACTTTCTCTCTCTCTTTCAAGGATTTCTCAAGCAGCCCCTTCACTTTCGTGTTTGTACGCCATTTCCAAATCAATTAAAATCTCACGCAGTAATTCAATTGATTTTTGCCCATCAAAGAGACATCAAGGAAAATATCATAAAATTTAGTGTTTCAAAATATTATCACGTCATTTGAAATTGGATTTTGAAGGAAATCTTGAATAAGCATTCACATGCAATAAAAGCAAGAATAAAAGTTACCCCATAAACAATCTTCAATGGAAGTTTATTCGCAAAATAAATACTTCTCAGATTGACTCCAAGAATAGCATCATTCATGGATGAAATTTGCATTTATCTAGCCACAAACACAATTCTCAATATGAATTGTTTCACTTAAAGTCAAGTGGAATCAGTATAAATAAAAAATTGCTCGCACAGAATACCACTATTAAAATGCAAATGTGCATTTGAAAGGAAAATGAACTTTATAAATTATCTTCTCTAAAATATGCAATATTTTTTGATGTATTGTAAATGTCCTAATTTAAAACCATTTCCAGACGCTTTAACTTTGATAGAAGATTCAACGCATTAAGTTCATATTTTTCTAAAGAGAGTTACATAAATTTGCTCCTTGATTAATTAATGAAATTCTGGAAATGTTAATTTTACCCTGCATTCATATTATTTACACCGAAATCGGTGTAAATATTACCCTTTTTAGGTGTATTAGGGGTTAAATTAACCCTTTTTCATGTTAATTTTCCCCTTAAAAAGGTGTAAAATTAAAAAAAATGTTAATATATTTTTAACACCTAAAAAATGTTATGTAAAAAATGTTAAAAAGTTATGAGGAAAAAAAAGTTAATCGCACTCTTTTTTTCTTAGTGAAGTAAAATTACGCGAGCGTAAAATGCTTCTATTGGAAACAAATTAATCCAAATGGAAACAAGGGAAAGTTTCTATGTAATTGGAGACAAACAGTGTAAGTGAAACCGCGACGAAAGGCTTCAAAACCTTGTTGAGTTGCTCTTGAGTGCAGGATTTGTTCTTATTCCTGATCTTTTCTCCTTTCCCATCTAATATAATAAAAAAATCTCTCCAAAAAAAATAATATTTCCGGGGTTTCCTATTGAAGCATTTGCAGACACTTCAGAAAAACCCTTTTTGTTCACGAAATAGGTAATTATTTCATTTGAAAACTTCATGTACCATTAACAATAAAGATTAGCACTTAATTTAACTAAAATTAGCCAGAAAATATGACATAAATGTTAAACAAACTAATAAACCAGTCACTTTATTGTGTTTTTCATTGGAAAACATGGTCGATACATGAAAACTTCAATGGTGAAAAGGTACACATTTAATTTTTTTGAGAAATTAAAATATTAAAATTTGTGAATATGAATGGATTTTCGCTTTATTTAGAGCAAAATTGACTAAATAATGAAACTGAGATATAGAAAATATATAAATATAGCAATTTAGTACTGTATTTATCATAAAAAAAGTGACGTTTCCATTTGGAGTAGCAAAAAATTTCCATTTGAAGCAGGTTTTGAATTAGCTTAATTTACCCTATGTCAGTGAGCAAAAAATTCATTAAATAAGCTGGAGGTTATGTGAAAAGTTGGGTTATGTTAAGAAATAACCTCAAAAGAACGTAACCCGTTGAAATGAATTACATTTGGGTCCGAAAAGGCTGTAAGCAGAACCTCAATATTTAATAATTTAGAAGGGAATTGTCCTTTGATATTGTTTCAATTGAAGGTTATCCCCTAACATAACCTCACTTTACAATATTGTCATTTTCATCCGGAAATTATTTCTCCCTAAAATTTCTAATTTGCTTACATGAGAACAAAATGCGATAAATTAAAAAAAAACACAGAATTAGACAAGAAATTGAGTTTCGTTGAAAGTGACTTTGCCTAACAAAAGTCATTTTTAATTATCAAAACTCAAAATTTCTCTTCCAAAAGTAAATTTTCCTGGATATTTCATTATTTGAAATCTTTTACAAATTACTTGAGAATCTGCTGATATTTTTGAGCTCGAAATTCTTTAAATATTAAACCAATTTGAGGTTATGGACTTCGATCTGTCATTGGCAAAAAAGGTTATGTCGTTCCAAGTTTAGGAAAATTAGCTTTAATTATAAAAATCAACAGTTAAAAGTCTTTTACTAGTTTGAGTTTTCAAATAAGGATCAAATACAATTGATTCTGCAAAGTTTAGAAAAGAGATATTAGATTTTCTTTAAAGTTTTTGACTTTTATTAAGTTCTTGCTTTTTAGCTCCGCAACACCTTTTAGATCAGAAATATTTCATAAAGTCAAAATTCACATCCCTTTCTTTCTTAAAAGCTTTGCATATGTCTATCCTACTCTTTCACACTCTTCTTCTTCTTTTAAACATCAAACCAAATTCAATTTAGTTCAATCTAATTTTGAGAATGAAAGACAGGGTTAGATTTATGCAAATTTTCTGAGAAAGACAGGGAAGCGAATTTTAATTTCATGATATCATATTGAGCTGAAAGGTGTGCCGAAGGCATATTAATTGAAATAAATAAGCCAAATCGAATTTTCACTTCTTCAAATAATTAAAATTGTAATATACAGTCAAGTTCCTCAAATCCGAAGATTCGAAGATACCCAATGAAAACAGTTAGCTGAACAAAATAGCGTTCTCTGCATATTTTTACTGAGTCGATCAGCAAAATTATGCTGACCGGTCAGCAGTACTCCGCTTTCAATTCAGCTGCAAACATATGTATTTTCAGCTGAATTTGGTTAACACTTTGTATTCGAGAACTGTTGACCAGTCAGCATATTTTTGCTAATTGACTCAGCAAAAATATGCTGCAAACGCTGCTTTTTTATCCAAAGGTTTCGCTGGATATGTAAAGAAAGTTTTGTATGGAGTCTGAATAAACACTTAAAAACATTTTTCTGCGGTAGTTCCTTAACATTATCGTAAAGAATATCTCTAAATCTATATTTCTTAATTTAGGGCAAATGAACTTCATATGAAGCACAGTCAGCTGAAGAATGCAGCGTTTTCAACATATTTTTACTGAGTTGATCAGCAATAATATGCTGACCAGTCAGCAGTTCTTGAATAAAAAGTGCTAACCAAATATTTGGAAATAACACTACCTCGCGAGTGTCGTTTTAAGGTTAAGAGAATTCAGATGAAAATACGTATTTCGTATGTTTTCAGCTGAATTGAAATCGGTTAGCATTTCGTGCTCATTGGGATTTTAAGACTGAGAAATGTTATCTATACCCTCCAAATATTCAATTGAATGTAATTATTTTCGTGACTTAAAAAATTGTGTTTCGACTTTTCAGGTTATGTATAACATAACCTAACATTCCAAATTAAACTATTAGTGAATAATTCCCTAAAAATAAGTGAACGATTGTTGTTTGTATTGTTTATTATATTTGAGAGAATTTGTGGAGAATTTGAGATTTTTTATAGGTTGTATTATTTCTAGCAATATTGTTATTAGGTTTTGTTTCTTGCATAACTGGGCCGTACATAAAAGGAAAAAAATGTTATTTTAACATAACCTCTTAGCTGTTTGTTTATTTTTTTCTCAATCCACTTTGCCATCAAAATCATATTGTGCTCTTCCACATTATTATTTTATTATTATTATTTATTTATTATCATCTCTCTATTTCTTTTTTGACCCACCCCCCGTGCGGCCATCGCCGTCTTAGCGTTGGTTCCAACCTACTCCGGGATGAAAACGATGGAAAATCCCTTCTCAGGTTGTATATTTTGTGATCATACATTTGCACGTATGTCACTGAATGCGGAGGAGGGTATGCTCACAGAGACAGAGAGAGAAATTAAGAAAAAACCTAGCCATAGAGGCTGTTTGGCTTTCTATTTGACAGTCAGACGAGCTACAAAATCTACATAAAAGTTCACTTGGTGTGGATTGGTACAGTTCGAAAACACTTTTAAACACAAGGTCACATCACACATACGTAGATTTCAGCATCCTTTCGACTTCCTCAGAGTCCGCAGCGTAGAGCCAGGACCTGACGATATCCAATGTCAGCACAGGAAAACGCGATGCCAAGTTGTTGACGATCAGGGGAGCCGAGAAGTTCACAGATCGTGCATATCCCACTGTTCTTGGCCTGGGCACCACACAGAGCTCCCTCCTTCTTCCCGAAGCTCTCACCCTGACAAAGAGGTGGCCATGACCGCTCCTGTCAAAGAACATTTCAGTAACCTTAAACAGGTAGAGATGTTGCACTGGCAAGACCTTCAGCTGCTGAAACAATGGCCGGGTATGCTCCCTACTCCCCACATGAGACATCACTCTAATAGCAGACTTCTGAGCAACCTGAAGCCGCTTCATGTATGATTTGCAGGAATTTCCCCAGAAAACTATGCCATACCGAAGTCTCGATTCTATTAGGGCAAAGTAAAATGACCTCACAAGGGGTGGCGCACATGAAGCCCGTAGGACATAAATTTGCCTTGTGACCTGCCTTACGGTAGTCTTTATTTTATCTACATGTGGCTGCCATGTTAATGCAGAGTCAAGGACAATTCCGAGATATTTGAACTGCGGGACCCGGTGAATGCCAATGCAATTCTGCAAACAGGCACCGATACCCCTGCAACAGTTTGGAGAGTGGCACACAAGATAGCGAAGTGTGGGGGACGGACGTCCAAAGTTCATGAGAACGGTTTTTGTGCTCATCACCATTCCATGCGCGTCCAACCAAGCTCGAATGAGATCAAGGTCCTCAATCATTGCATCACAAACAATATTCTCGGAACTCCCAGAATAGAGCAGAGCCATGTCATCGGCATACGCAGTCATTGATCCATTTAGGCCACTCTCCAGTAGATCATTGACATATACAAGGAACAGCAATGGTCCGAGCACCGAACCCTGCGGAACACCAAAGTGACAAGGCAGTGGGTCACTTACGTATCCTCCACACATTCGCACCCGCTGCTCCCGTCCCACGAGATACGTCCTCAGCCAGCTCAACGGTACTCCCCGGAATCCCATTCTCTCCAGCTTGACCAATAGGAGTTCCTGATTCACAGAGTCAAAAGCCTTGGTGATGTCTATAAAGAGAGCAGAGGTGTGCACTCCGGGCGAGGAGTTCAGCGAATCATTTAATTCACCAATGAGTCTTCCTATCGCGTCTTCACAACCAAGTCCACCGCGGAAACCAAACTGCCTATCTGAAAGGGCATCGCTCGAACACAAGAAACCATACATCCTGACATATACTACCCTCTCCATAATTTTTGAGATCGCTGAGACGAGTGTAATGGGTCTATAGTTGTTGAGAACCCTTTTGTCACCTCTCTTAAATACAGGGACTACCAATGCTGTTTTCAGACAATTCGGGAACACTCCAGTCTCAAGTGACATGTTTATCATATGCGAAAGTATATCGACAATATTGTAGGACACTCGCTTTAATATAAAATTTGAGATTTTGTCTAGGCCAGGGGCACATTTATTTTTTGAGCACATTATAATGTTAAAAATTTCAAAAGACGTCGTGGGAGCAGCAAAGAAGGATCCTTCACTAACAGAACCTCCGATAGGTGGACGCGTCGCATCCATCGAAAGACCCGATGTGAGCTCACCAACGATTGTTGAAAAATACGCATTCATTTCGTTGCAGATCGCAACCCCCTCGCTCAGAACCGTATCATCTCTGGCAATAACACTTTTTATCACAGCCCTTTTCTCTTGACGATTGGTTAGCTCATTCATAATCCTCCAACACTGCCGAAGGTCCTTCCCAGCGGATCTCAATTTGGAGGCATAAAACAGTTCTTTTGCGGCTTTAATTTCGCTACTTATTTTCTTGGAGTAGGATTTACTGTAACTAACCAATCTTTCATTCAGCGGGTACCTGCGTGCTAGCTTCAACAACATATTCTTCCTGTGAATTTTCTTGCACAAGGATTTCGTAATCCATGGTTTAATCGGAATCGAACGTCTATTTGACGATGGGACTGACCGCTGACATCGGTCCAAGTAATTGCAGAAAATTTCAGAAAATTTTTCAAAAGCAAAATTCACATCAGAAGTACCATAGATCACGGCCCAGGATTCCCTGCGCAAAAGGTCATTGAGCATATCATAGTCAATTTCTACCCTGGGAGGAGACCGGGAACCCTCATCCACGGAATCATCACACGTGCCACCCTCAAAGTGAACAACAATCATAGAGTGATCCGTAACTCCTAAATGAAGCACCTCAGCAGAAGCTTTTCCTATAAAACTAGGTGAATTTCGGCAGTAAACATGATCCAAACACGTAGCTGAATCTCGTGAGACTCTAGTAGGTTCATTGACTAGAGACAACAGTCCATGCTCTGCCATAATATTCTCATAATCATCAGAAGTATTAGAATTTAAAATGTCTATGTTTATATCACCTACGACAAACAAATTGGGCGCGGACAGATTCTCCAGACATTCACCAAGTTCATTCAGGAAGACGTTAATCCTTACACTATGAAGTCGATAGATACATAGGAATATAAATCGAGCCCGATCCATTGTTACCGCCAGACACACCACATCAGCACTCCGGAAAACGACGTCAATTTGCTCACACGACAGATCATCTCTCACATACAACAAAACGCCACCCGCACGATAATTGTTGTTGCAGGAGTGAAATAGGGAATAGTTTTTTAGTTCAAATAGCTGAACATGATCATCACCAATCCACACCTCTGTCAAACACAAAATATCTGGTTTTAAAGAGTTTGATTCTAAAGTTACTAAAAGCAGATCAAAGTTTCTTGACACGCTTCTAATGTTTTGTTGAATAACACAGAATTTTTTGTTTGTGAGCATACCCTTCCCAATATTATCTTTATTCATTTTTGTTGTCATACAAAGGTTAATTTTTCTCTCAGTAACAACAGCTCCCTCTGATACACTTTACATTCTTTGCTACTGGCTGGATGATTTGTGTTCATTTTAAATGCATATTTTTCATTGGCTCTTTTACAATTTACACAGGAATGTTCTTCACTTTTATTTTTACTTTCACATAACTTAGAATCGTGGCTTCCAGCACACCAACAGCAAGAAAACCCGTCCAATCTGCAGTTTTTGGCAAAATGACCATAGGAGCAACATTTTATACATCTTCTAACATTTACTCCATCAGCTACGTAGCATACGCTCCATCCCACCTTCACTCTCTCCCTCTGCATCAGGTCATTGTAGAGCTGCGGTGCAACTTCAATGATAGTGTCAAAAAATATTCCTCTTCTTGTTGATAAAGTTGAGATCACACGAACATCGTCCTCTCGGATTGGCAAATCATTTTGGGCAATGAGCATTCTCACTAGATCATCATCAGCAAGTTTTTCCGACAAGCCACTTAGTTTTATTCTTGGGTGCCTAGGCTGTGGTACTGTGACATCATACTGATTTCCTAGTTTTTTCTGTGCAATTTCCCTGACACCATTTAACGCCTCGGCCGTATCACACACTATAGCCACGCCGCCTCTGCTTACACCTCTCATTCCCGATACACTCACATCCACGGGATTTATCTCTTTCATAATTTCTTTTTTTGTGGTATTTCGATCTTGTTTATCATTCTTTGGTTTTATAACACACACTGATTTACTCGATGATTGTTTCAGGGTATTTGCATAAGATACTTCAACTCTTGGGCTTTTGCACTGGTGACTAGAATTAACAGCTGTTTGAACACACTTTTTTAGTTCATTCAATGAAGCACTCATTTCCATACTGATATCAGAGACCTTTTTTAGCACTAGCTTAAGATTATCATTTCCCAAAACCGTTCCATTTCCAATAGCATTGATTTCCACACTTTGGCTTTGTAAACGTTCATCAACTTTGTAGATGAATTTTTCCAACACGTCATTCTGCCTCCTCAGCTCCTTAAACTGCTTCAGCTGGGGGCTTTTTCGGCACTCATCACACACAAAGCACATAGCGTCTTTCATAGACCATATTTTAAATTCTTTATCGCCATAACCAAGACACTTCAGATAGGAAAGAGCATCGCAAAATTCACAGGTCATGTATTGCAAATTTAAATCTCTTCGCTCGCAGATATCACAAGGCAACACATCTGTATTAGTGGCCATTGTTCAGATTGTCAAATCCCCTGGAGATTTCCTCCGGGACGAAAATTGTGATTCTTACACTTTATAAGTGATATTCTTTCAGTTTTTCACGCACAGGTTATAGAACAACACTAGAATAATTTGCCAAGATGCTTTTAAACGACACTTAGCGTCAGTTTTTATAAAAAATTAAAAATTTCAGGAGACAAATTCTCATGTGCACTGCACATCACACACACCTATTAAAATTCTGAACATTTGAACATCTGAACATTTGAACATTGAACAGATGCGGTGAAAATATTTGATTGCATTTTTAGAATTTATTAGGTTAAGAATATAATTAGTTAATTAACAAGTAATTGCAATATTTTTAATCCATATATACTGCAATAAAACAGCTTTTAAATTGAAAAAAAACGAGGTTTTCATAGCCATAAAACAATTTTATATTGTTAAATTTTTATTAGTTTTAAACTGAAAATTTAATTATAATAAAAAGAATTAAATTAACCATTTTACGATCGATTGCACTAATAGAGAGAAATTATACTTTAAACTCAATAAAATTAAGAATGCAATATTTTGCAAATTTATAAATCAAAATTAACTGTCTGATAAATATGCTTAAATTAATAAGGAAGCATCACACAAAATGCCGCTGCTGAGGCAAATTCTATGACAAACTTTCTTGAATTCCTCCATTTATGTGATTTACAATAATTTTCCGGAATGTGAATTTCACGCATAACATACATAAGCGAATTATCAGCTTTAACGCTTCTGTTGCGGTTGATAAGCCTCTCTTATGTATGATAAATATCTTTTTTTTTGTGTTCAAATAAAATTGCAAACATAATAAGAAAGCCATTGAGTCTATTATCACATTTGGCTTTTTATAATTTTTTTTTTCATTTTATACCACAATTACTGGTAATTTTCTGTTCAATAGACCATTGAATATTATATCAGACAGTAAATGTTCATTGCATAAGCAGAAATGTACAGTTCATCGAACATTTGGAGATTTCTCCAAAGCTAAACTGCCTTGAACTCCATTTGTCAGTGCACCATGAAAATTAGCATGGGAATTATATCAAAGTGAAACCTTCAATTTTCACCCAAGTCTGGTCACTACAAATTTGCATCAATTTACTAAAGAGTTGAGTCATTCTGTATCATGTTAAAATTACACTCTTATTTACAAGGGGATTTAATCTGTAAATAAATCCAAGATCAAAAAAATTCGATATACTTTGATTCGCTAATATTGTGTAAAATATGTAAAAAAAGGGTTCAAAATTTCATTTTTTCTTTCAAAAATTCTTTGTTCGAGTACTCATCAGCTAACACGAAATATTTGTTTTCTGGATATCAGATGAAGCAATTCCGAAAAATCTTCTAAATCGAATGTTTTTTTTTCAAAAAGGTCTCCGAAAATCAATTCTCAACGATAGTATATTTGAAATTTTTAAATAAAAATTGCAAAAACTAGTTTAAATGTTTTACTTTTATGTGCCTAAGAGGTTTAATAAAAGAATTTTTTTATTATGTTGAAAAAAAAAATAGAGAAAAATATGCTGTTTTTTTGTTTAGATGGACCCACGTAACCCCTTAAAATAGCACATTTTTGCCCTGAGCATATCCATTAATATTTCTGTGGTAATTTTTATTATGAAAAATATCAAATTAGCTTAAAAAGAGAACCTGAAAACTTGTCAAACTTTATACACTGGAAATTCTGGGACTAAATTTTCAAATTATGAAGTATGAAAGTACTTTAAGGGGTTACGTGTTACGTGAGTCAAAATGCCTTTAAAAAATAGCATATAAGGCGAGATTCTTAACAATCTCACAAACTTATAATCCTAACAAAATCTCATGTCCTCCGATCGGCCCCAAACTTTGCCAAAATGTGTTAGGCCAAGTCCTTATCATCATTCTGAATCATCATTGGAAATTATCCTAAGTTTTTAAGTGAATATTTCATGGCTTACCGATCTTTCCTGAAACTGATGTTTATTTATACGGGCTTCAGACTTAAGGCTTAGCCATAAGGCTTAACTTCTCTAGATACTTATTAGTCGAAAATTTTTAGAAAATTTTGACTTACAAATGCACTATTAAGGGGAATTAATCTATTTGAATCAAAAGAACAAATTAAATTGTTTGCTATTTAGGATTTTGAGACCTTCGGAAACTACATTGAGAGAAATCCGAAAAAGTTAAAATAACACTCCGGAAATGTTAATTTTACGCTGCAGTATTGATCCAAAATCGGTGTAAATATTACTCTTTTTATGTGTATTAGGGGTTAGTTACCCTTTTTAATGTTAATTTTACCCTGCAGTATTGATCCGAAATCGGTGTAAATATTATGCTTTTTAGGTGTATTGGGGGTTAAAGTTACCCTTTCTTCATGTTGATTTTACCCTCAAAAGGTGTAAAATTAACATTAAAAAATGTTGATATATTTTTACACCTAAAAAGTGTTAAAGTTATGAGGAAAAAAAGTTAATCGCACCCTCTTTTTTTCGCAGTGTAGTCAATGAAGTTTACAAAAAGTGGCGTGGGTTCGCTGTCGTTAAAATTATAACCGGAGATATGAGGAGTCGAATTTCACGAAATTCAAAACCTCATATCTCTGGTTCTATAAAAAACATTAGTTCAAACTTTTAAACATAATTTAGTACAATATTTAAAGTAAATTTTCAGAAAATTTCGTTTAAAATTTGAAAAAAAAAAAAATCAGCGGTGGGGCGTTTAAGCAACATTTAATATATATTTCGCAATATACATTAGATTGAATGTTGTACATTTATATCCTCAAGAATTAACATTATATATATTTTTTATTCTATTGAAAAAAAGATTTTGCAAAAATATATATTGCTTTTTTAGTCTTCCTAACCGACATAACCCCTTAACGCATCTGCATTTATGAACAGAAATATTTAATCCTGTTTTATGTCAGAATTGGGAACAGATACGAACAATGTAAACGATAATTTATAAAGATTTACTCTTTTTATTTTACAAAAACAAAATTAATCGATTACTTTTAGAGGTTATGTCGAACATAACCTCAGATAACTTTTCAAAATATTATTTTAGACAAATTATCATGAAATTTATTTTAAAATTTAATTGTTTAATTGCAAAAGATACTTATTAACAATTAATTTCGGAGAAAATTTATAAGAGAGCCGTAATAATGGGTAAATTACTGCAATAATTTGCTTTCCAGTCGAAAATGTTTCCTAAATATTCAAAAAGACAATTTTTCAGAGCAAAAAAATTTCATGTAGTGGCCACCAGGAGCCCTTGAGATGCCATAATTGCGTAATGTCAAACAAATGCTTGTCAAACACAGAGACTTTGTCAAAATTTTGTTGAAAGGATGTTGTTTATCAATTTAACAAAACCTTCTCTCACATTTTGTATGGAAAAACATCCTTTTGACAAATTTTTAACGAAATCTAGTTGACCGCTGATTTTACAAAAAAAACTTTTCCATATTTTGTATGTACAGAAACAAATATTATGTAAAATTGTTCGTAAATGTTTGCGAATTCTTATTGAAGACTTTCGAAATGCTCGTAAATCGTGTAACACACAAAAAGTTTGTAAAAGTTTGTACTTTTTCACAAAAATTGTTCGGAACATGATCACTTGACAAACATTTTTTTGGTTCTTTTACAAACCTTTGCTCTTAATGTTCGTAAACACACAAAAAATGTTCGTAAAATTTTGTCATTTCTCCGTAATTTTTTTCCAAACAAAAAATGTACGAACAATGTTTGTAAAAGAACAAAAAATGCTCCGCAAGTGATCATGTTATGAACAATTTTTGTGAAAAAAGTACAAACTTTTACGAACTTTTTTGTGGGTTATACGCTTTACAAACATTTCGGAAGTCACCAGTATGGATTCACAAACATTTACGAAATACTTTTTTCTGTTGGGAACAACGGTTTTTTGATAAATTCACTTGTCAATTTAACAAAACTTTTTTTATTCTAATTAACCCTTTAAGGACGACTGGGTCACCCGTGATCCATAGAGAAAATAATTTTTCCTGACTACCTGAAGTTATTTCTTTCTAATGTTTGTGCCTAATCACAAAGTAGAAAGATGTAGGAATCTAGGATATTTTTTGCAAATTTCCACCTATTTGCTATATAAAAATTAGTTAAGCTCAAAATTCGTCATTTTAAAATTTTCACATTGACGCTTGAATTTTAATAATTTTAATATTTTTTTTAAGCAAAACCCTCTTGGGACTAAAAATTGTAATAACTATACATAATATTTCTCAACAAAGTAAAAATTATAGTTTATTGGTATTTTCAGGAAAGCTTTATAATTTTCATGGGTCATATAAGACCCAATCGTCCATAAAGGTAAAAAAAAATACCGAATGGATTTTCCAACTTTTGAGGTCAGAATGTTTCATGTTTTTGTTTATGTGTGCGCAAAATAGTCAATTATTCGTGTAATATTGTGATAATATCATTTTGCTGAGATTTCCCAGTGAAATACTGACTGAAGCAGGTAATATTTTGATAATTTATAAAATACTTCTACGTAAATGTTGTAAATTCATAACTTTTTACTCTTGTAGATGACTTTAAAAATGAAAAAAAAATTCAAGATCAATGACCACAAAATCATCCACATAATGCCCAGGCGACAATTTTGTCCTGAACGAAAGCGACAAAATATACTTGGAACAAGACTTGGATGAAGTGGACTTTGATGCCTTCATCGAGAACGCATCAACGCCGGAAGAACTCCCAGACTCACAGCAATGTGAAACATGTTTTGAAGAAAACTTAGGAAAGGCGCAGGTGCACATGGTGCTATTAGAAAAAAATGATTATAAGACCAATTGTATTTGTGAGGCATGCGACATTTATCTCTGTGTTACCAGTACTCGAAATTGTTTCGATTAATATTATAAAAATAAAAAATGAAGCAAACATTAATACATGTTTATGATAAAAATTATTATTTTTGTGTACCACTCTTCAAGATTCTTTGAGACCAAATATTGAATGAATCTATTAAAATTAATTTTTGATCGTTGTAATTTTTACTCGTACTCTAAATATTTCTTTTATTATTACAAATATATTCAAGTTATTTATTCTTCAAAAATAACAGAGAAAACGAGTAAACAGTTGTCTGGAAAATTTTGTGTTTTTTTTTACCTCTATGGACGATTGGGTCATATATGACCCATAGTTTTCCAGGATTCCTAGGAATGCGCAAAATTTTTTTTCAAACGATAAATCTGTTATTTAGGCTAAAATATCGAGGGAAAATTGACTTCATTGAATTTCGCTCAGCGGAAAGCTTCTCGTCCTTAAAGGATTAAGCTTCAGCGAAACAATAAATCTTTTCTGAATTTAATACTTTCCTATTTTACCTAAAATATTACGCGTAAATAAATGTGTATTGTATTACATAAGTAATGTACATTATGATGTGACTAATCACCGAATAAAATGGATTGGAAGAGAAATTGTCTGATGGAGACATTCCTCAATCTCCCAAAGCATGAAACAGAGAGAAGATGAAGTTGATTAACAATATGATACTGACCTTTCCCTCAGAGTCCGTTTTGCATGCCTTGATGATATCAGCACCCCCACAGGCATACAGTTCAAAACAATGAGGCTTGTTGCGATCACTGATTTCCCGGACGGATATATTCTCAAGTGGAATAATTCCGCGTGGTTCCTTGTCTGCTGTATACTCAAAGTAATACAGACAATTGTCATTGAGGATGAACCATCGTCTCTTCCATGATTTATATCTGCCTCCCTGCTTCCACAGCCAACCCTCCTTGTCAGGATTGAAAAATGTATGCATGAGATCATTTCCATCATCTTGAGGTATCTTGAAGGGTTCCGTCTTGATGCTCTCGTACAGCGATTCGAGTAGTTCACGTGGCAAATCACCACCATTATTGATGCCACGATTCATCGAAATGAATTGCTCAATGCTGGGTTTGTCCTTCACCGATGGATTGTGGAGTGATGTATTGAGCATTATGATGGCAAAACTGAGTACATAGCATGTATCAGTATTTGTAAAAATGTCCGGATTCAGATGGCAGTAGCGTTGGGCAAAACACTCCATCATCCTATCGATCTTCTGGGCCTCACCTGGCAACCGGAAGGACCAGAGGAATTGTCTGCAAATCATTGGGCGACAAAATACAGTTGAGAAAATACCGCTGCAATTAACTCTTATACCACCCCGCCCTATCCACACAATCAGTGACTTACCTTAAAGCTTGTACCAGGATTAAATTGGTGAAATCATGCAATTCGACGAATGCTTTTAATACTTGTTCATTGAAGTCATTTTTCTCCCCCAGATAATCCCCTTTAGGACGCAAGAATAAAAAGAAACAAGAAAATATTGCATGAGAATCTTTGTTGTGCTGCATTGCTGCAACTTTCAGGGATTTTAACTAGATCCCTTGAGGGCACTTAGGCAATATTTCGATAGGAATTGGCAGTAAAAATCCACATAAAATTATCTATTACTGGTCAATTACCTTAAATATAAAATTTAAAAAAATTCGAAACGGTAAAAACATAAAAATTCTGGAAAAGGTTAAATATATAGTTTACATTTCTCCTGAAAATATTTTAGATAATGATTTAATAATTAAAGCAAAATCATAAATCAAAAATCGTTGTGTCACAATAGAAAATTTCGCCACATATTTGATCCAAAAATTAGCTAGTCCACGGACACCATAATTTTTGGCACAATCTTGTTCATTTTACGAGGCTCAAAAAGATACTCAATATTAGTAACGAATTTGTTCCAAAATGTAGCTCATCCACGGACACCGAAAATGTTTGGAACAAATTTGTACCTTCTAGGAGGAACAAAAAGATACCCAATATTAGTAACGAATTTGTTGCAATAAATAGCTCGTCTAGTATAAAAAATCGTATCCCTCCTCCTCTCACACTTAGTCCCCCGTCACCAAAAAAGCGAGGAGGACGCCAAATCTGTGGCAATTTTCGTGCTACATGGTTTCACTTTTTTAATTCAAAATTCCCTTCCCCTCCTGCTGCCAGCACTCTCATATGATTTCGTCATGCACGCGTCTGTATAAAACACTCTCAAGTTGATTCTTATTTGATGTTCCTTATGAACTTTCGCCACCGAAATCCATTTCGACTGAAGTATAGGCCTTAACTGTAAAACGAAATCACTTACACGGACTTGTTCCCGACAATGGGAACAAAGAGATTCCCCATATGAGTAACAATTTCGTTCCAAAAATTACCTCGTCCACAGACACCGAAAATTTTTGGAACAAATATGTTACAGATGTAGGAATAATATTGTTATAAAAAATATGTACCAATTTATTCCTCACAGTGGGAACAAAACAGCCGAGTGCAACAAATTCTGTTCCAAATTTCAGGGACAAATTTGTATAAAACGAAATCAACTCAAATTTGTAGACATTCCACTGTATCAAAACGGTTCCAAAAGACAACTCTAACAAAATTGTAACTGCACTTCATAACAAAACTGTAAAGAAAACTTTTTGGAACAAAAAAATATCTTTTCTAGGTGCAAATCGATTCCAAAAAAAATTGTTCCAAGGAAAACTAGTTCCAATATTTTGGTCAGTGTCCAAAAGTTTTTACCGTGATCTAAATCTATCTAAATCTAAATAAATAGCTCTAAATCTAAATCTATCTTAATCTAAATTGAATTTGTTGTGACGTTTAAAAGAAGAAGAGTGCAAGAGAGAGATAGGCATTTGTTCCAAGGAAAACTTGTTTCAATATTTTGGTCAGTGTCCAAAAGTTTTTACCCTGATCTAAATCTATCTAAATCTAAATAAATAGATCTAAATCTAAATCTATCTTAATCTAAATTGAATTTGCTCTGACGTATAAAAGAAGAAGAGTGCAAAAGAGAGAGATAGACATATAAAATATATTTGAAAAGAAAACAGAATGAAAATTACATGAAGTCGAAATTCGAATCCCTTTCATTCTCACACGTTTTGCATATGACTATTTCATTCTTTCGCATACTAAATTCGATTGAGATAAATTGAATTTGGACTGATGTTTAAAAGAAGAAGAATGCAAGTGAATGAGATAGACATATGCAAAATATGTGAGAAAGAAAGGGATCCGAATTTCGACTTCATGACATTTTCCTGATCTAAATGTTGTGCCGGAGCCATTACTAACCAAATTTATCTCTTTATGACTCTGGCACAACTTTTAGAACCAGCAAATTTTAGATAGGTCAAAATTCACAAGTCTTTTCTCATACAAGTTTTGCATATGTCTATCCCGCTTTTTTGCACTTTTATTCTTCTTTTGAACACTGCAATAAATTCAATTTAGCTCAATTCAATTTTAAAGCGAAAGAGTGAGATAGACTATGTAAAAAGTCTGAGAAAGAAAAGGTAGTGAATTTTGATTTCATGAAATTTTCCTGATCTAAAAGGTGAATTGAAGGCATTATCGGCATTATCGGTTAAATTTGATTTTTACTGAACATAAATATGACTTTTTATAGCTTTAGAACACCTTCTAATATATTGATTGATTGACTGATTTATTTTATAGATCAAGAAAATTTTATGAAATCAAAATTCACATTTCTTTCTCCTATAAAATTTTTGCACGTCTAATCCACTTTTTCATCTTTTGTACGTGACAACAAATTCAATTTAGTTTAATTCAATTTGAGTACGAAAGAGTGGGCAATATGCAATATGATTGAGAAATAAATAGATATGAATTTTGATTTCATTAAATTTTTCTGTTCCAAAAGATATACCGATAGGCATTACTGATTAAATTTAATTTTTACTGCACAAATGTGACTTTTCAATGGTTTCGAAAAGCCTTTAGATCAGGAAAATTCCATGAAATCTAAATTCACATCTATTTCTTTCATAAACTATTTATATAATCACTATGCACTCTTCTTCTTTTTTTGTATGTCACAATAAATTCAATTTGGCTCAATTCAACTTGAATGTTAAAGAATGGACAATGTGCAAAACATTTAAAAAATACAAGTTTGAGAATTTTGATAACTGGATCTTATCATGATATAATTTAGCACCAAAAACAAATGTCGAATTACGTTATGATAATGTCCAGCTTACAATAACTTTTGTTTGTAAACATGTTTTCAAAACTTTTTATAAGAGTGAGCGAGATGACTAGATTGACATCTCACTCACTCTCATAGAAATGTCAAAAACATGTTTACTAAACAAAAGTTATTGTGCGTTGGGCATAAGGCTTAGTTCCATTTAAAAATAGGAGAAAAAATCGTATTTCAATTATAGATCAATTCAAAGCTGCTCCACTTCCCTTAGTTATTTAAACAGTAATAAGCAGCCTCGATCAGTTTTAATTCAAGGGTTTTACAATAATTTTTTAAAAAAAAAGTCATTTCAAAAAAAGAGAATTAAAAAGCTAATGAGAATGTAATGCAAACAGAATAAATTGTTTTTATATGTCGAGTTTCTACTAAGGACCTGAACATAAATTCGTTGATCATTTTTAGTTAAAAATAAAAAAAAAAACTTTCATCCTCCTAGTTAATCTGATAAATTTTATATTAATTTTCTGACTAGATTTCTGCTTTAAATACTTCACAAAATAAAAAAAAATAATAAATAAAGAAAAAAGAAAAACTAATATGATACAAATTATACTAAAAAAAATACCTTTACGCAATAAATTTCTCACTCAATATCCATGTGTATTTCAATTTATGAAAATACCCTTGAAATAAACGATCGTGTTAAATCTGAAAATCAATTTTTCAAAGCAATAATTGAAAAATTAATTACCAGACAATTTTCTCCACATAATATTAATAAATACCCATAGCTGAAAATCATCAAGCAAATAAAATCTCATATAAGAAGTCTGTTAATTACCAATTGCTGTCTTATTTAATCCCTCCCCTTTGTACAATAAGTACGCAACATCTTGTGGATCCATCCGTATCAGGTGATTCTCCCGCAGATACTCAATCCCCTTCTTTGGATCCATGTTGAATTTCTTCCGTCCAATGGACATTTGTTTGTCCTTATTGGAATATTTGCAGTCTTCTTGGGAGTCAAGGGACTCCATCTCTGACACCACCTCGCACAATTCATCCTTAATTTGCTGGATATTGGCCAAAGAGCGTACCGAGAAGCAAAAATCAAGAGAAGAAAAAGAAATGTTAGAGGAAACCATAAATTTGCTATACCTTTTCTCTCTACCCCACTTTTCTTTTCTTTTTTTTTGTTCTACCACCATTGAATAATTTCTTATATTCAGCGCCTATATTTATGTAAATTTAATTCAATTGATATCACGTCCTGCCACATAGAGTTGTACTGTTCAACAACCAATTATTTTTCTAGATAAATTAAAAGTCTAGAAAAAAATATTTTGTAAAATTGTTCGTAAGTGTTTGTGAAATCCTATGGAGGACTTACGAAATGCTCGTGAATCGTATAACCCACAAACAAGTTCGTAAAAGTTTCTACTTTTTTCACAAACATTGTTCGTAAAATGATCATTTGACGAACATTTTTTGTACTTTTACAAACATTTGTTCGTAAATATTCGTAAACACACAAAAAAATCGTAAAATTTTGTCATTTCTTCGTATTTGTTCGTAAATTTTTGTTTGTCTGGCAGAAATTTACGAACAAATACGAACAAATGACAAAATTTTACGATTTTTTTGTGTGTTTACGAACATTTACGAACAAATGTTTGTAAAAGTACAAAAAATGTTCGTCATATGATCATTTTACAAATATTTAACAATTTTACAAAATATTTTTTTCTGTGTATAACTAAATTGAATTTACTAGAGCACTTTCTTTTAACGCATAAATCGATTTATTTAAAATTAAAATCAAACATTTACAAGTGATGGATTATTAATAGATTCTTATAAATTTACAAGGAGGTCAAGCAAAGGAAATTTAATCAGGCGTTTAAAGAATAATAAAAGAAATTTTTTTTTCATTTTTAAATCACTCGAAAATCCACATATTTTTCAATTTGTTACCAGAAGTCCAACGGTAAGAAATATCAACATGTGGTTTTTAATAACTCCCATCCCTATAATTTTACATTAGGGGAAAGTGGGGAAACTTTCAATTTGGAACAATTTTGAAATTGGGATTTTTTACCTATTTTTAAATTCAGCCTTATCACGATATAGTTTAGCTGTACAAACAGATTGAGGAGCTAAATTACTTTATGATATGGCTTAATTCGAAGCTTCCATGACCCGGTCAAATTGACCGGTTTAAAATTAATACATATTAAAACGGTACAATTTCACTATCAAACTTTATGAATTTCTTAAAATATGCATGTAATATATTTTTCAGTGCTTAAATTTTAATTTTTTGCTCTCTTCCAAGACAAATTTGTTGAGTAACCTACACTACCGCGGTTTGTCATTTGATCGAAAAACGACCAAAAACGGTCAGTATGTTTAGTGTTAAAAAGGAGAAAATCCCAATTTCAAAGCTTCCCCACATTCAAAAGTGCCCCACTTCCTCCTATCTTCAGGAGCTTCTGTTTTTCTTTCTCCACTCAACCCCTATTAAATCTTTCAAAATCATGCATTTTGGGTCATTTTGAAAATTACTCTAAAAGGATTTCTTTAATTTTTGCATATTTCATTTATTTACAGCATTACTTCTGTCCGTCCTGTCTATATAACTTATAGCTATGCCACAAAATGATTTCGAGGAACCACAAACATTGTGATTGTGCAGTTAATCAAAAATGGAATGGAAAATGCTCCTTACGACTCACAAATTATTTTGGTGTCTGATGTGAAAAGCTCTAACTAGAGATAGCCTAAAAGCTCTTCCAAAGATGACTTTGCAACCTTCTTTGACAAAACTTGATTAAAAATTTCTCCAAAGTTCTCTTAAAAACCTATTTTGAATATTTCAAATATTATGGCGCTGGCATACCTTTTCAATTGAATAAAATTCAATCGATTGAAATTTCACCTCTTACTCTTTCAAACTAAAATAAGATATGTTTATCTTTTTCTGTCAAATGAAAATTGAAATTGAAATTTCATTTTCAATTTCAATTTCAATTTCAAATTTCATTTGAGGGAAAGAGATAAACATATCTTATTTTAGTTTGAAAAAGTAAGAGGTGAAATTTCAAACGATTGAATTTTACACAATTGAAAAGATGTGCCAGTGCTATTAGATTTTGTACATTGCTTTTAAAATTAGTCACCACAGATCGACTTTTAATCCAAATTAAATGATTTTGGACTTTTTGGAAAGCTCATAAGATCCAACAAAAAATATTTCAAGACAGTAGTAAAGGCTTCCTCAGTGAAAATGTCCTTAAAGTGAGCTAAATCTTTATGACATTGTATAAATGAGCAGTAAAAAGTTAAAATTGAGCAGTAACAAAAAAAATTGAAACAGTGATATTATCGTCCAAGCTTTGGCAAAGGGATAATAGAGGGTTTTTGTTGTATCTGCAACAATTTTAGATGCCAAATATATAAATTAGACCCATTTTTGTATAAAGATTTAGGTTTTTTTACTGACCATAATTAGATATTTTAGGGTAAAGTGATATGAGTTGGACATAGACAAGTTGGACAATTCGCCGGTACAAGTTGGACATGGCTGTTTTCTTGGTAAATACAGTACAACATTTATTTTTAAGCACAAGGAACCAAATTATAAAACTAAAGCATTAAAAATATATAAATAAAATGCAGTTGGGGAGACCGGGGAGGTTTGGGCAGGGGTAGTATGGGACAAGGCGATTTTTTCATTATTATTATTTTTTTTTTTTTTGAATAAATGGGATTTAACCACTACTCAATCGTAGGCAATATTTAGATGTATCTTGACTAAAAGAATGGATATCCTCAGTTTTATTGTTTTAATTCTATGAACACTTTTTTAAAAATTGATAAAAATCGTATATTTTGACGTTTCAGTTTTCCTCTTTGTATTTTATATCAGCGATATATTAATCAAAACTTTTTTATCTCATTAGGTAGCAGTGTAATCTGGGAACATATTTTTTATAAAAGTTTCAGAGATTATACGCTCTTGTTTTTTTATATAAAGGTTTTAAATACCAAAACTACACGCGGGGATGCTTGGGACACCTGAATGAGGATGAATTAGACGTTGATTTTCTACAAGATTGTAGGTGGCATGCAATTTTTTATTGTCAGAATGAAGAGTAATGCCCAGTTTCTACTGAAAATCTCCCACTTCTGCAAAGTTTACCAGTAGTGGAGCAGATTTCTCTAACTACAGGGACAATTTAATCATCAATGTCTTGAGAATTAATAATTCCTTCTCAGAGGATATTCGATCTCTGCCCAATCTCGTTAAAAACTATTTTCTCGAAAATTTCTCGAACAATATCCTCTACAGTTTTTACAAGTTCTCCAGAAAAGGCAAGAGGAGAGCTAATTCAAAGAAATAAGGAAAAAACAGGTACCATGCAGTTGTCGTAAAATCAAACAGAATTCCGCCAATGAGTTCAAAACTAAAAGTGTTAAGATTATCTACTCGCCTGAGGAATTTGATGATCATGATTGCAATATTTAAAAAAAGCAAAGAAAAGTAGATGGAAAATAAGAAGAAAATACTTCAAATAATTGATTGACAATAAAAGACTCTACTGTACAAATAAAATTGATAATAATTTCTATGTATGAAATAAAAGACGAAACATTTTTATTTTTATCAGAAATTTAAAATTAATTAACGTGCTCCAATAATGCAAATTAAGCGAGAAAAAATGCGTTCCATATTGCCCCATATCGGGGAGGTTTGGGACAAAGCGTCAAGTTAAATGTTTTATCTTCTCCAAGAAAACTCAGTTGTTTTCCAAGTTCTATCGAGTACTTTTTATAAAGTCAATACCGATAAGTATCCTATAGACCGCATAAAATTATGATACGCTATCGTGATTTTTTGGAATACTGTCTCAAAGTCAAAACATGAAAGTGTCCCAAACCTCCCCGGTCTCCCCTACTAAATTTATCAAGAAAAAAACCATGTTCAACTTGTATCACTTTACCATACTGCTCATTTTTAATTTTTTGCTGGCCCATTTTGAATTTTTTACTGCTCGTTTGTTTTTTACCAATCTTAATGTTATTGAATTATTTTTGTTTTTATCCTTTTTTCTATTTTTTTTCTAATATCGTGTGCTTGAGCAATGGTACCTTCATGCCCCACCTTTCCCTTTGCTATTCACTTGATCATACCTACTCCCGCGACTGGACCCACGCTTTCGAAAAACGCAGAGAAACACTCAATGTTTTGGGAAATTATTTCATTATATACTCCATGTGATTTTGACCCTTTCAGGATTTTAACCATTCGGGATTTTGGCTGTTACCGTTTTTCTTAATTAAACATTGCAAGCTTCTTTATTTCTCTTCAAAACCTTTAATAATCTAGACATTGTTTTTTTTTATTATAGGGGTCCATCTGGAAGATGATTACCCGGACAAACATTAGCCGTACTCCTATGGCGCTGTTATCTTGTAATATCGTTATCTCGTTATGTTCTCGTAATGTATTTTATAAATGAAAAATTATAACAAGATAACAGATTACGGAGATTACGAGATAACAACGCCATAGTGAGTACGGCTATTGTGTTATAAAAATAGAAATATTTGTAAGAAAAATGTCATTTCATGTCATTGATCATAATAATGCAAAAATGACCTTTTCTTTTATAGATTTTAGCCGATTTTTACTGATTTAGTTAATTTTAGCTGATTATTTTTACAAAAAATTCTGTTGTGATAGGAGTATCTAATTAGCAATAATTTGAAAGGTAAGGGCAAGCCAATCTCAATACATCAATTTGCAAAGTACTTGCTCTATGATACAAGTGTTCGGTATTCGAATTCCCTTAAGGTCACCAAGCTTAATTATCCTATTCTTTATTATTATCACGAAAGGAATTAAGCACCTTGATTTAGTAGATTGATTTAATAAATGAAAAAAATATACCCGTAGTTGAGGGAATAAGCTAGAATTTGTGTTCCAAGTCTAGATTTACTTAATAAATTGTTTGTCTCATCCTACGACTTTTTAGTACGATCCAAATTCGGCCTATCGCTACTATACTATCGTTTAAATCGTATCTCCTTAGAACAATATAAAAACTGCAGCGTAAAAACTCCAATAAAGAATAATTTATTGCTGAACGTAAATTAGAAACTTTATCCTACATCTTTAAATACGCACTCTATCAACTCTAACGCACTGTCCCCATTGACTTTGTAAACAAGCAAAAAGAATTCTCGAGAGACAATAATTTTTTTCTTCTAATTATTATTCAAAATAGAAAGAAAAAAATAATTAATTCCATTAAAAAGTTCCTATATAGAGCTTTTCCCACCCGCATAGCAGCTATCTCTACCTTTGAATTCCCTTTGCCATCGGCATCATCGATGTACTGGAGATTTTCATCATTGTCAATCAGGCGTCTGGCCAAATTCAGCACTCTACCATTGTCATCAAAGACAAGTCCACGTCTATCTCGACTCCAATTATTGAAGTCAACACGCTGCTTTATCACAGTCCTCGTGGTCACTTTCACCACTTTTCTCTCCTCCGTCCTCTCACCTCTACCATTGGCCCTTCGATCCACAATGACATCCCTGGATTCTGTCACAGATCTCGTAACTTGTTGGAAGTCTGTGGATTGTGGTGAGGCACTTTCATTTTTCTGATGAGCTGTCAAATCTATACAGCTCTTTTGGATTTTCTTGGCATCTTTGGGATCCTTAGCATTGCTAGAATTCTTCGGTTGGCGCCTCAGAGACGAAAACCAATTGTTCGTGGTGGATTTCTTATCACTGCTATATGTGAACATCATTCATACCGCATTGTCGTCAAATTGTCACTCAACACATCTTATGGAGTCAAATAATAATGTTAAGTATAGAACGTCTTCTCGTTCTTCAAAAGCAAAATTTTTCACTCACTTTTCTTCTTATTTTCACTAACAATCTACCACACATTCATGTGGCAAAAGCACTTCTTGAGGAACTTCTCAACACTTCAGTCTCTCTTCTTCTGTGTCCCCAACTCGTCTACTAACAGGGGCTTCCTAGCTCTATTCACAAACCTCACAGTAAAATGCGTGTATATTTTCTCTTTTCTCCCTTTAACTTTTTTCCTAAAATAGAATTTTCATGGATATTTTGCCCTGCGTGAAATTTAATTGTGTGGTGTGAAAGTCGTAAGGCTCAAAATTGGGTCAAATTCATCTTGACACTCTCTAAAATTGACTTTATCACTCCCTACACATTTTTTTTTTATTTCTATCTCACACACCTCTCCTCCTTTCTAGGCGCCTTTTGCCACCCCCCCAACATTTTATATATGCTAAACATGCGTGAATACTTTTTAAAAATAAACTTCACCCCAACAAAAAAAAGTTACCCTCTATAGCAAAAATGCCACCAGAACGCAAATGAAGTTAAATTACAAGTTATTTAAAATATTATTACATCAATTTTCGTAAATAAAAACGATATCAGTTTGATAAATGCAATATACAATATCTATTGAGTTGTATTTATCAAATCCGATTACTAATAAAAACGATTTTTTAATGATAATAATAATATTGAGTTTATGGATCATTTAAACTTTTTAAAAATGCCACTAGGTGGCGACCAAATTATTAATTATATAAAAATATTCGAATATAATGACGAGTTGATGTCCCTACATATTTTAAGGTATTTTTATAAATCAAAGATATAAAATTGTGAGGCATTACTACTCCAAGCCTTCCAAATATGAACCTTAAAACCTCCTTTTGGTTTTTGTCTCAGGAGGTTGATGAATACACTAAGTCGGCAGTGGACGTCGTTGACTTTTTTTCACTGCCAATGTTAACAGTAAATGACATGAAATGTAATTTTAATCTCTTTCAAATTGTCAATTGAATTGAATTGAATTTATTATTCATTTCCTCGTATGAACTCGCAGCTTGTCCGTCGCTGACTTAGCATCGATATAACAACTTACAAGAAAAAAAGTAAACAGAAGTCCTTAACTGGTTGTATAATTTCAAACACAGTGCCAGATTGATTAAAATTTTACAAAAGACTGATATTGGTTCTGGAAAATATGAGACAATTTTAGTATAAATTTTCTTGCGTAATATCTTCAAAACCACGTCAGTAAACAAGTTGAGATTTTTGATAAAATAAGGTAAAGTGCCCTCAAGTCGACCGGTTTCTCAATTCGACCGGTAGAGTTATTTATTCAATTTATTTATATTTGCACTAATATTTAGCGAATGATCTAACATTAATAAGTCAATTATTCCATAAATAAATACGACTCAAAGACAATTTTATAGAAATTCATCATTAAAACATTCAAATATTGACCACCGGTCGAGTCGAGGAACCGGTCGACTGGAGGGCATTTTACCTTACTCAAAATTAAAGTAGTTTTTATTTTCTGTTATTATTTCTAATTCATCTCACAATAAATAATATCAGTCCCTGAACTTAAAAGTTTTTTTGCCGGAAATTCTTTATTAATAACTTACAGAAAACACTTTTCTCGTCCTTAATATGAACTACTTAATTAAGGACTTTAACGAATGCCTTAGTTAAGTACTTTGTATCAGGACTGAGTCATGTCATATCAGTTTCGCTAATCGCCACAAAGCGCTGACGATAGTCTGACTTTTACACATTTTTTAAGTACAGTACTACTCCGATAGAGTCAACACATTTGATTCTTGTATATCTGCAATATTCCAAGTTAACATTTGTTATACTTACTATTTCACTCGTTAAAAATATTCTCAAGTTCTTACTTAACAAAATTAGTTTAAAAGTTTGACATTAAACCTGGAATTTTATAGATTTTTTTCACGGCGTTTAAAGTTTTTAGGAGTTGACTCTATGGGATCGTACTGTACTTGGTCCCTCTACCACTCCTTAAAATTAAGTCATTATTATAGTAAGAATTTATTAGTCGGGAAGATCTTTTTTTTAGTTTTAAAATTAAAAGCCTACTTAAGGAAATTTGATATTTATAGTAAGGTGGGGTAACTGGTTCGTTTTCCGAAGAATGCTACTTAAACGCTTGTTTTTGGACTGATAAAATTCTTTTTTACTTTTTCTAAATCCATAGAATTATTCACTATTTCATTCAGACACATAATATAAAATAAATTATCAAAAATATTAAAGAAAATTTATAAAATAATGATAATACTGAAATAAGTCAGCATGCACTAACTGGGTCGTCTTTTCGGTAATTCACTTTTAATTAAAACTTTGAATTTAAAATACTTTTATCACAAGGAAAAAACAATATATGTTTTCAATAAACCAGCAGTCATTAGCGACAATATCACTGCTAGAAAATTTTTAGTGAAGAACCCAGCTGGCACAAGATTGAAATGGGTCGATTACACTCACTTATTTAATGGATAAAAATATTATTTTTGCTTTTTCTCAAACTTGAATAGTTATATTTTATGTTGCTGTAGTGACTATATTACGAAAATAAAAATAAAAATATTATTTTAAGTGGATTAGTCATAAACGATCCAGATAGCGAAGCGCCCGGATTAGCACACTTAACTTAATAAAAAAATATTTTTGTTGGAAATTTCGAATCAGATTATAAGTTCTGATTTAACCATTAAGAATCGTCTGAGAATTGAGTGATGAATCAGATTTTGTTCCTGTTTTAAATTCATAAAAAAAATACTGAGATTTTCTTTAATAGAAACTCTACGAAGTTTCTCCTCTCTTGTTGTTCTAAAAACTCTTCTAAAAAATAATGATCAAACTTTCCCTTAATTACTATATTATCTATTATTTAATTGTAAAGAATTCTGTAAAAATACAAATATAGCGTATTTTAACATCCACTAGAGAACACTCTTTATACTCCATTTCTTTTAATATCTGCACTTTTTGCCATCAAAACAGCAAGAAAGAATTTAATAGGGGGGCAAAAAAAAGATGTCTCAAAACGTGAGTGAAATATTTTTCCCTTCACAAGGAAACTTGTTGATTATTCCCATCCTCAATTCATGTCAGATCTCCATTCTCACTTCATATCTCGCTCAATTTCTTTTCTTCGTGCCAGCATCTTGTGATTCTTGACTCGCAGGGAAAATGATTATTTTAGATATATACCCCAGAAGTTCTTAGTGCTCAATTGGAATTCCACCGTGTTTCAATTTCGGCGATACGAGATCTATTTGTACAACATTATAGGAAATTCCGTGTATGTATATAAAGTTGTATTTATAATGCACAATACATTGTCAGTGAATTAGTCATTCTATATTTGGGTGTTTGCGTAAATATTTGTCATTTTATTGCCTTCTCGCAAATTGTATGCTTCAGCTACAATTCGTAGAAGTATACTAATTGAATTAAATTATTCACATTTTATATTACGTTTTGGAAGCTGCGAGGAGGCGGTTAAAAATTGATGTGACTTTTAAATTGTAAATCAAAGTATTGGTAACCATTCTTTTGTAGGTTGACTTTAAAAAAAAAAAACAAAGAGAAACGATGAGAGAATAGTTTGAACTCCTGATTATTATAGATATGCAACAAGGTTGTATTAAAAATTAATTTTAAAGTCCTTAAACTTGTCTGAACTTCCAAAGTTCAAAAACTATCGGCAAAACCACCACAATATTAAAATAATTTTAAATGTAAACTCTCACAATTATTTTCATCTGAGGATGTAATTAAAGTTTACATGATGCACATATTCTTTACAAGTTAATACAAAAAGTTCGATAGTAAGAACGCAAACTTGCAATTCAAGTTGTTTAGAGTGGAAAAGTAAACTATATAAAGATATGAAAATTGATAGCACGCTTTAAAATAGTATATTGATAATAATGATGTTGGCACAACGTTCCACAGACGAAATTAGGCCTTCCCGAAAGGGGAGTTCGGAACATCAATTATTATTTTTTCTTATAGGGTGAAAGGAACACCTATTGACACTTTCAAAACTCGTGTCAAGACCTATTGACACCCTCCTCTGTACCATTTGGAATACGAAATTTGAACATTTATCTTTACCGCAAAACGGAGATTAATGAAAAAAAACGACATAGGGGAAAGGCTCATAATTTTGTCCAGTTTCTCACATTTTGTTCCAGTTTCTCGCATCCTCTTAAGGCGGATTATATGTCCAAATTTACAGCCAAGTTGTCCAAACTAATAAACAAGTTATTCAAAATAAGAGTCAAATTCACTTCTACATATAAATTCATTTTTAAACGTATTAAGACTAATTTTAGTAAAAACAAAGACAAGAAACCCTTGCCAAGTTTCTAAAAAACCCTTCTGAAAAGAGAGTAACAAAAAAAGTTAATTAGTATTGAAAATATCGCACTTCAAACTTGGAACATCGATGCTTATAAGCAGACTGGACCAAATTATGAGCCTTTACCCTATTACTTAAATTTTATTAGATACATTAAATAAATTTTATCATTTTGACAAAAGTGTCAATAGCGGTTCCCTGTCGAAGAGGTGTTCATTCGACCCTACAGGGATGGTGTTATCAGTCCCATTCCCCGTGGAATCAAGTGCAGTGAAGCTCACTGGATGCAATTCAAACACCTTTAACGCCAGAAAAATTCCTGGCGGCCTAAAGACGATCCAAACCCGGGACGCCGGGATACTTGCATCTTAGACCGAGTGGTCTACCACTTTACCCATTGAGTGCCCTAGTATATTAATAATGCATTCCCGAAAAAATCGCTAGTAGGGGATGGCTTTCAGGCTTCGCACATGCTCTGGCAACTTTTGCCATGTTCTTGAATCTGATCTAGTGGCAATATAATTAATAGATACGCAAAAAAATGTTTTGTAAAATTGTTTATAAATTATTTGAGAATCCCCGTGACTTACAAAATGTTCGTAAATCGTATAACCTACAAAAAAGTTTGCAAAACTTTGTACTTTATACAAACATTGTTAGTAACATGAGCACTTAGAAGTTTTAGTTCTTTTACAAACATTGTTCGTACATGTTTTATTGTCTGATAAAACATTACGAATAAATGAAAAAAATGAAAATAGGAAATATTTGTGAAAAAGCACAAATAGTTACGAACTTTTAAGTTGATTATACGATTAACGAGCATTTAGTAAGTCCCCAGTAGAAATTCACAAACATTTGCGAACAATTTTAATTTTTTCTGTATAATCTTAAAAACGTGGTTTTTGGAGGGGTTAGAAGGGGACGGGGAGTGGGAAAAACAAACGTCGAGAGATTTTGTTTTTTTATTGGGGGTCATCGAAGACTGGAAGTCGATAGCTCTTACCGTTTAAGCTACAGAAAAGTGAGAACTTGAAAAAAAAGTTGATTATAACTGCTCTCTCTTTGAGTTCGAGCAGTAAAAAGAATATGGAGGAACTATGAAGTGTTCAAAGTCAGAGTGTGTGCGAAATCTGAAAGTCTTCCCCTAAATCCAATAAATGCGCAATTATGAATTAACTCGTTTAAATTTCCCGTATAAGAACTTTAGAATGTTTTTATTCGATAAATTTCAAATTAGACAAATCCGCTAAATTTCGTTTCATGTTATTATATAGTGATTTCCCATTGAAAATTGAAATTGGACAGGAAATATTATTTTAAAAAATCTATTAAAAAATATTATAAAAAAATCCTTTAAAAATATTTTCTTTCTTGCTATAAAAGGAAGGAAGGAGAATTTGATAACCATATGTACCAATTATTTTGATACTCTACAGTTAGTTATTTCCTTCCTCTGACCTCTCTTGAGCTGTCCATCTTGACATTCTCTGTGATGACCAGCGCAGTCAATTTTCAAATTACCAATTCTCTCGGCATCGTAAATTGAATTATTATTTAATAAATTGCTTTTTGTTGCAACAAATAAAAGCTTGGTGATAAATAAAAAGGCAGGAAGTCACACAAAAGATAAAATGAAGTAATTTTTCCCCATCTTTTATCGTATTTTCTCCATCCTTCTTCTTGGGTTTTTTTTCTTTCCTTTCATATAAGAACACCCAGAGAAATAAGCAAAATGAGTTTCTTGTGGATTTCCTGTGGTGAAAGAGAATGAGGCAGATCTCATTTTTTTTTCACTGTCATATTTTACCACAATCCATCAATTTGCTACTTGTGTGTCAATAGCATTTAGTATATTAAAGAATATCTTTTCAATTTTCCTCATAAATACAAAATTTATGTGACAATTGTATTCCAATTGGAAATTTTCTTTTGTTGTGATACAACACCACTTCTAGAAAGCCTCACCCGTCAAATAATATCTGCAGATATCTTTAAGATTTCTGTAGAGAAAATCTACACCTCTACAGAATATCTGCAGATAAATTCTGTAGATATTCTTACGAATTTTATTTGGGCTTGGGACAAAATTCGTCAGAATATTTCGGCAGATTTATGACGAATCTCTGATGAATTTCTGTAGATATTCTGTAGATTTTTTCTACATTCCAGACTTTCCAGACAAGATGTGTCAGAAGAGATGGAAAAATTTTTCACTGAAGTTTGCGAAATTCTATAGAGTTATTCTTAGTGATATCACGGTGTTTATATAAAATAAAGAATTCTGCGACGCCGTGTTACAAGTAGAGAAAAGTGAAGTGAAAACTTTAAACAGAGTGTCGACCAAAATTTCGTGTTTTTGTATCATTCGATTGGTGATTTTTAAGAAATTAGTATTTTTGCTCGCAGTTTTTTTACTTATCTAAAATGTGTACTCGGTAATGCTTGTTAAGCAGAGCATACAATTTTCTTTATAACTTCTACAGTTTCTTCATAAATCAACAATATTTTTGTGAAGTAATGGAGGTTATGCAGATTTTCTAGGGAGAAATTCTGCCGAGAATCTGCAGATTTTCTCTGAATGTACTAGAATATACCGTTAAAATTCAAAAAACCTCAGAGTAAAATCGGCAGGTAGAGCAATGATTTGACGGGCATTCAACATTTAAATATTTATCTTGGCCATGCTATTTCCCCCTCGTAGAAATCTCACTCGCTAGAATTTATTGTACATTATACTTCACTTTTCCGTTCTCAATTGAGAATAAAATATTTGCAATTGTAAGCTTTAATTGCCATCACTTGTGCATTATCTGGCTATATTTTCAATCCACCTGCCTGCAATTTTCTCTACAGCAAGCACGTAGTTTTTTAATCTCTTTTACTACACCACAATACAATAAGTAAATGGGTGAGAAAAAAAGAAAAACATGGAAAAATCTTTATCAAAGAATTTCATAACATATTATTTGCTAGAAAATATTTCACGATGGTAGAATATTAATTTGTTGGGGGTTTTCTGATGTTATCAATAACCTTCACCTATCTATTAGTCTGTGAATTTAAAGACATTCTTTAACAAAACCTTTTGCTTTTGAATTATTTTAGGAAGTTTAGCGAACCTTCATTGATCGAAAATGAAAGACAATAGATTATATACTTTTATGGAATTCAAAGTATTTTAGCCACTTAAACGTTTTATGTCCAACAGATTTGCAGGACTTAAGAGTTTTCATTTTAAAATACAGTGCGACTCCAATAATGGTGTAAACGAACTCGAACCAATGCTATTTACAAGATAAAATTCCTTACACATTTTTTTACCCATTTTTCAATAGAGAAATTCGTGAATGTTCAAAGTGATCGTGTCTACTATTTAAGTATTAGAATGGTCAATGCTTAGGGTACTCAATGGATCAAGTGATAGAGCACTCGCTCTATCATGCAAGTGTCCCGGATCCGAATCCCCTTTAAGTCACCAGGAATTTTTCTAGCGTTAAAGGTGTTCGAATTGCATCCAGTGAGCTTCACTGCACTTGATTCCACGGGGCATGGGACTGACAACCCCATCCCTGCATAAGAAAAAAATAATAATGAATGTTCCGAACCCCCCTTGCGGGAAGGCCTAAGTTCCTATGGAACGTTGTGCCACTATCATTATTATTAATTACCACTGGAAGTCAAGCACCACTGTTCTTAATTTCTTAGACTTACATGACGGCAGATTACCGTTTTCTATTAGATTTTTTTTTAAACTGTGCGGTCAAAATAAATGACAAAGTGTATTGAAGTATTATCCCAGAAGTACCTCTGAAGCCAGAAACAAGCAAAAATTTCAGCAAGAATGGATGTTCCAACAAGATTCAGCACCAAAGTTACGCAGAAATCGCTCACCAAATAAAATTTACTAAATGTTTGCTCATTTCGAGAACAGAATGGCCTCTACAGTCACCGGATGCAAAACGATTTATTTCTCGATATGGGGCATTTTAATCCAAAATCAGAACTAAAAAAATGTCAGGATAAAGTTTAGCTGAAGACAACTCTTCGTCCTGGAGCCTGACGTTCGTACAACGCGTGAGTGATTGGCCGACTTGAAGCCATCATCCATGCCAAAGTTAAGGTTGAATAGCCTAATTTAGAACCTACTTTAAATGGGGATTATTCACAGAATACATGATTTTTCCTTAGAAAACACAGTACTCAATTTTTAATTCCTTTATGGAGCAGCTTCTGAATTATGCTAGGGTAAATTAAGCTAATTCAAAACCTGCTCTAAATGGAAATTTTTCGCTACTCCAAATGGAAACGTTATTGTTTTCAAGATAAATACAGTACTAAATTGCTATATTTATATATTTTCTATACCTCAGTTTCATTATTTAGTTAATTTAGTTAATTGATCGACCGTGTTTTCCAATAAAAAACACAACGAAGTGACTGTTGTTTATTCGTTTTGTTTAACATTATTTCTGGATAATTTTAGTTAAATTAGGTGCAAATCTTTATTGTTAACGGTACGTGAAGTTTTCAAATGAAATAATTACCTATTTCGTGAACAAAAAGAGTTTTTCTGAAATGCTTGAGAATGCTTCAATAGGAAATCCGGAAATATGATTTTTTGGAGAGATTTTCTTATTGTTTTAGATGGGAAAGGAGAAAAGACCAGGAATAAGAACAAATCCTGAACTCAAGAGCAAATTAATAAAGTTTTGGAAGCCTTTCGTCGCGGTTTCACTTACACTGTTTGTCTCCAATTAGAAACTTTCCCTTGTCTCCATTTGGATTAATTTGCTTCCAATAGAAGCATTTTACGCTCGCGTATTTTTCTTGTATTTAAGAAGTTTTCAAATTATATCTAAAGAATTTTCACTAAACAGTAACATTCTAGAAGAGTCAAGGAGCAAATTTATGTAATTCTATTCACAAAAAATTTGAACTTAATGTGTTGAACCTTCTGTCAAAGTTAAAGCGTCTGGAAATGGTTTTGAATTAGGGCATTTACCCTATGCAATTTCATTCATATTAAATACAGTACGAGCCCGACAGTCAAAGCGTTTAATCTTACTCTAATTTCTGCAATTATCTGAGTTATTAGTCGTTGTAGATACTAGTTCATTTGTTAAAATTTGTCTCAAGTTTTTTACTTGACAAGAATGATTTAATAGTTCTCACATTTACACTGGAATCTTACATATTTTCTCAATAGTATTTAATTTCTTTACGCGTTGTCACTGTTGGAATTGTACTGTATAAACAATCCCAACTGATTTTAAATAAATACCTAATTTTTGAATATTTACACACTTTTTCTCGTTCACATTATTAAATTTCTTATTGAAATATAAAAATAAAGCATTTAGAAAAATTCCAGTACAATTATTCACCCTGTATTTACACTACTGGATTTTTTAAAAACTCTGAAGTGCTAATGGATCTTCTGTTTTTAAAGTAGCAATATTATTTTAAAGTTTTTTTTTAAATAAAAGAAAATTCACATTATACGAAGGCATGAACGTTCGAAGGGAGAGTACTTTCCCCTATAAGGAAATTGTCAAGTAACTTTCAAACCCTATGTATGTATATAGTTAAATTTCCACTCATTTATAAGAGAAACTTTGGAGAGTCCTCATCAACAATTTAATAAATTTTATCATCAAATACTTTGAATAGATTCTGAGAAAATTAATAAGAAAATGAAGAATAGAATCATCAAGTGTTCCAATGAATTTCACATTTGCTTTAATTTTCAAGGCGTTAGATTAAATTTCTAATATTAACGACCTCACATAAAACTCATATTGATGTTGCCAGATTTTCTTATGTACCATTAAATCTAGCATTGATATAAGCAACATCACAGACACGTTACATATCAGAAATCAACAGAGAATTTACATTTTTTTTCCTTCTTGGCACCTCCCCCTCATACACTAAATTCCTTCTGACACATGTAAAAAAAAAGAGCGAAAAATCCGAAAGAACAAACACAAGACACAAATGCTGAATTGTGAAGGCAGTAGAAAAAAAACGAATTCCAGTATTCTAACATGTGCTCTTATATATAAAATATGATATCATGTTTATTCAATTACGTCAGAATCTGGTTATCATATGAGCAGACTCGTTAAATTCTTTTTGCCTCCATCCACCGTGGGTATTTTGAATAAATTTAAATTCAATTTGTATGACTTCGTCTGCTTCTGATAGACATTCGTCGTCAACATATTTGCTTTTTTTTGCGTGTCTTTTTTTTCTGTATATATTTATATTCTTTTTCTTTTTCAACATATCCTCTCTTTTGCATCTTGCTCTTGGGCAATCGCAAAAATATAAATAAGGTAAATGATCCACCGAGTTACAATTTCTTTTTTTTTTTTCTTTTTCCTTTACAACTCTTTAGCTTCAAAAGAATTTATTAACGAGTTACTACACACTGTGTCGTTCTTTAGAAGACTCTTTAAAATTTCCGCTTCACCACACACAGAGCACTAATTTGCGCTCTTATATATATAATTACATATATATATATTTTCGGTATTTAAGCTGATAAACTGAGCTTAATACCTCTCATTGTGGCATTTCTCATTGATATCTATTTACACAATGTTTGTGGTGAGCATTATGTGAACACCAAGAGAGGTAGAAGTGTGTGAGACAGACTGGGAAAATCAATTAACAATTCACTAGTCATTTGTTCTTTACTACTGCGACAATGACATGAAAATGAATCACAATTTTCTTAGAGATTAACTCTCATCAGTCACCCTAAAATACGTACTATTTATACACATGCACAACTCCTTTCAATTCACTCTAAAAACCTTTTGCACAATTTTGCGTTTTTTTGCATATAAAAAAGACAACCACTGATGAGAACTAAATCCTTGCACTAATAAATCAATGTCAAATCTTTTAACCATCTGCTGCTTAACAATCACTTCCGTAGAACCACTGTATCCACTAAAGAATTTTCTACGTCGTCACCAGAAAGCATGCAATATTCTCTTCTTTTTTTTTTAAATTAATTTCACTGAAAGGCTTCCTGACCAAAACCACCCGATTTATTCGACAGTATTATGTATTATCTCTGGCTATTTGCTGGCTCACCCAGCTTTTCTCTCTGATGAGACTCACCGCTGAGCCTCTCCACACTTGACTAAACTGCCTGCCTGTCGACGAAGTCACCGCGAATATTGCCTTCAGGTTTGTGTGACCAGTAGCGTCGGCGGGTGTGTTCACACACTAATGCAAAACCCCTGATAAGCCTCTGTAAGCTCACAATTATTGTGATTCTTTTGCTAAATGTCTAGTACTATTTCTGTTATTCATTTTATGTATACTAAATAGGTAGTACACAGAAAAAAATATTTTGTAAAAATGTTCGTAAATGTTTGTGAATTCCTATGGGGGAGTTACGAAATGCTCGTGTTTCCTATAACCCACAAACAAGTTCGTAAAAGTTTGTACTTTTTTCACAAACACTGTTCGTAACATGATGATTTGACGAACATTTTTTTGTACTTTTACAAACATTTGCTCGTAAATGTTCGTAAACACACAAAAAATGTTCGTAAAATTTTGTAATTTGTTCGTAAATGTTCGTAAAATGTTCGACAGGATAACAAACATTTACGAACAAATGACAAAATTTTACGAACATTTTTTGTGTGTTTACGAACAAATATTTGTAAAAGTACAAAAAATGCTCGTCAAGTGATCATGTTACGAACAATGTTTGGGAAAAAAGTACAAACTTTTACGAACATGTTTGTGGGTTATACGATTCACGAGCATTTCGTAACTCCCCCATAGGAATTCACAAACATTTACGAACATTTTTACAAAATATTTTTTCTGTGTATAATACCTGTCCCTAGCAACTTTTCAGAATATTCAAAGTTTGGCTAATCACCGCTAGTTAAAACGGCATTTGCAGGTTTGTCAGTATACAGTAGGGTAAAGTGGTACAAGTTGGACAATGGTACAATTTGGACAGGGCTTTTTTTCTTGATAAATTTAGTACTTCATTTTTATTTGTATATTTTTAATGATTTAATTTTATAATTTGGTTCCTTGTGCTTAAAAACAAATTTTGTACTGTATTTATCAAGAAAAAAGCCATGTCCAACTTGTACCGGCGAATTGTCTAACTTGTAACACTATGTCCAACTTATATCACTTTACCCTAGAGTCTCTTAAATTCAAACAAAGATTAAATTCAAAGTGCCACGTGTAATGACCTAGCTAAACACACTTACGACTTAATCCGAGACCCGTCTTAGTGAGAAACTGATGGGAATTTAGTCAAATCATTACTTTGATTATAATTACGTTAAACCGTCTCTTGGATTAAGTCGTAAGTGTGTCTAGGGAATTATCGCGAAGCTTGGTGAGATACAGGTACTATATAAAAGTAAAATTCCACATAAATTTTATTATTTGAAAATATCGTTTGGTTTTGTGAACTAAGAAATGTCATTTAAACCTTTCAATCGTTAGAATTTGAGAAAATCTGTCAAGGCAAGGCCTTAAGTATTTTTCAAAAACCTGGAAAAAGGGCAATTTAGTAACTCCTAAAATTAAGTATCTATTCTTTACTTAATTGTCAGTCCTGGAAATTTACTCGCATGATCGTAGAAAAGCAAACTGTTTATGCGTAGAGGAAGGATTTCGGCTTCGGACACACTCTGGCTTCGAGTACTTCACATTTTTATCCGTATTCCTTTAATGGATCTGCCCTATCTTTGGCAATATAATAATTAGTTTTAAGTCTCACATTCTCAGAAAAAAAAGTCAGATTCAAAGAAAGTATGTGCGAAGCCTGAAAGCCTTTTCTTATTAATAAAATAGGTTTGAAAAATTCACATTTAATTTTTTGATTATATATTGCAGCCAGGGCGGAGTATTCTCATACATTTTCCGTACAAAAGTATGGTATGTTTTTTCTTAAGTGATTTTTTAGTTTTAGTATAACACCAAATGTAATCATTTTAAAACTTTTACCAAATGAAAGAGTATCTAATGTTATGTTATTGGCTCAAAATTTATAATGATTGTACGAGGATAACAGTTCCTAAAACCTATATGAAAAAAACGTAAAATTCGCAATTTTTTGAATTTTTCTGACAAATTTTCGATTTGTAACACCAGTAACATTTTAAATTCAATAAAAATATATTCTCTGTACATGTGCCTACTATTTCGTGTTATATTTATTTTTGTGGGATCTAAGACTTAAAAATTATAAAGAATTTAAGAAAAATATACCATATTTGAATTAAAATGCTCCATCCGTTAGTTAATCATCATAGATTGCAGCCATGAATTTAATCCCACGATTTTGATATTTCCTGACTTTACCGTGCAAGGGCTCGCATTTTGGTGCAATTTTGGAAATCCGAAGTTCCGAGTTTTTTTTATGTAACCCTGTTTGTCCATCTGCCCCTCCGACCGTCACTACGCCTAGCGTTCAAAACGTTTCGAGATAGAAACTTGAGACCTTCGGGGAAGCCCCCATAAATTGAGTCTGGACTTAGTTGACTTTTGGGATTTTAACATTAGCATATCACTCATTTTCACAGGACCCCTCCTCTTCCCCTCCAAATCATGTTTTTTTTTTGTATTTCTCGAAAACGCATCGTGCGATTATTTTCATTTTTGGATATGTTTCGTAAGTCACCCAGGTAGACATTGCGTTCTTGTCCGAAAATCCCGTTGGATCATGCATAATAACGGTTTTTCAATGTCAAATGTTAAAAAGGCTCTATAGAGGATCTCTCTTCGTTGGAAAGGTCTTGGAATTTCCGATAAAAGTGAACCGGTTTAAAATCGATACCAAACCAGTAATTAACAGATTCATAACCAGTAAATAATTTTTATCCGAAATTCAATAATATTACTCCTTTCCTAAGGTATTTTGGACAATATTTTGAGTGATTTTTAAATCGATTTAGAATGAACCGGTTATGAATCGATAAATAATTTTTGTCTGAAAATAAATTTTATTACTCTTAAAACTATTCTGAGCAATCTTTTGAGCGATTTATGAATCAGTTCAAATCAGTAAACCCGAAAATTTTAAATGACGTGTAAGTATTTTTGAGGTATAGCATCTAAGTTACGAGTTTGAGCACTTCGCAAAGCCTAGGACGTTTTACAATCCCTTTTTTAACATAACCTAAGCTAGTCAAATCATAATGCTCAACGCACAATAAAATATGTTTGTAAAAAATACGTTTGTAAATATGTTTTCAAAGTTTCCCATGAAAGTGAGCAAGAAGACTAGATCTAGATCTCACTCACTCTCATTGAAATGTCAGAAATATATTTACAAAACAATATTTTATTGTGCGCTGGTGAGAAGAGCTTTTAATGCTACTTTTTTATTATTAAAAGAATATATATTTTTTTTTAATCAAAAATGATACGTTCGGCTTTACGTACACATATTGCCTGTTGATAGATTAGTATGATACATCCAGTCTCAGCTTAATGCCCAACGCACAATAACTTTTGTTTGTAAGCATTTTTTTGACATTTCAATGAGAGTGAGTGAGATGTAGATCTAGTCACTTCATTTACTCCTATAGAAAATTTTGAAAACATGTTTACAAACAAAAGTTATTGTGAGCTGGTCATAATAAACTAATCACTTGCATTTTCTTTTGTTTATTTTTCTTAGTTTGTATTCATATATGCCCAACGTACAATACCTTTTGTAAACATGTTTTCAAAATTTTCTATAAGAGTGAGCGAGATGACTAGATCTAGATCTTATGTTCAGTGCACAATAACTTTTGTTTGTAAACATGTTTTCAAAATTTCCTATGAGAGTGAATGAAATGTAGATCTAGTCACCTTACTCTTTCTCATAGAAAATTTCGAAAATATGTTTACAAACAAAAGTCATTGTGCGTTGGGCATTATACCCAACGCACAATAACTTTTGTTTAGTAAACATGTTTTTGACATTTCAATGAGAGTGAGTGAGATCTAGATCTAGTCATCTCATTCTCTCTCATAGAAAATTTTGAAAACATGTTTACAAACAAAAGTTATTGTGAACTGGGCATTACTCACTCTCATTGAAATGTCAAAAACATGTTTACTAAACAAAAGTGATTCTGCGTTGGGCATTATTTTTTTTTCCTTATTTATGAATATTGTAAAAGGAACAAACCTTATTAGTTTGAGAAAAATAAATTAAATAATAACAATATAACAATAAAGTGCATCAAATGGATTTTGCAATGGATGCAATATCTGTGTATCCGTAAAGTATCAGTCGTGGTAAGAAAGAACTTCTCATTTTCGCTCGCCCCAACAAAAGTCTCGATAGAAGAAATGTTTGAGCTACCCATTTGTGTGTTTATTTGTGGAAGATGTCTTCCATTTAATTAGCGCCCAATTCCCATTAAACTTGTGTATGAAAAAAATATGACGAGAATTCATCTCACTGTGTTTATTCATTGACAATCTCTCGTCCCCCTGATACAAAGTCAAATTAATCCAAAAGAGTTTGCCAATTCGGAAAACCCCAAAACTCTACTGAGACTTTGCGGAAAAACCGCATGTGGTTCACAAAATATTTATGCTATTTGATACCTGCTAACAATTAATATAAATATCTAAGTAATTACTGACAAATGTCCAGGACATTAACATTTATTTTCACTTAATGATATTTGTACAAGTAATTGTGGTGCTTGGGAAAATTGCTCAGGAAGCATCTTGAAGCCATTGTTAATTTTTGGACTGTAAATAAAATTACAGAAATAGAACATTTTGCGCATATTTTGATGGCAATAAACATTTTTTGCTTCAAGGAAATCCTGTAACTTATCAAATGCCCTAAAGAATTTTTCCATAGCTGAAAAAAATCGCCAAAACATTCATCATCTTTTAATAATATATATTTTGGCTTGTTCACGTCATAAATACGTCATAATGACTGGTGTAAAAAAAAATAGGAGAATGATATTTAAGATTATAAGAAACCAATTTGGCTTTATTTGATTTCGAATGCTTATTTGTCAGAAAATCTGATTGAAATGAACAAAAGCAAGAGCTAATTCGCAAAGTGCTCTTCTCACTTTCATTTTATTCCATAAAGTCATTAGAAAAATTTAAAAATATACCATAGTCTTTTTTCCCTCTCTCGAAAGAGTTTAAAGTCATCAAAAAGTATTTAGAAATTTCCCAATTCGTGAAAGCATGTAAAGAATTTTCCGCTCTTTAAATAAAGAAAAAAAATCCCATTCAAAAACATCCTCAGCAAATGCTGCTGCTTATCTCTCAACCGTTTCACCAGAAGTCTGACTATCACGTATAAAATAAAATAAAGAGGATAGAGAGAGATTTATCAATTTATGTTTTTGCGCATTATACAGTAAAATAAAAAATTTTTCCTTGAAGATTAAGATCGCGCGTGTCAATTTCCCAATACTTCACTCGTATATATTCCTCCGAGAAAGTGATAAGCTTCACTTTTTTTTTTTTTTTAAAGAAAGACAAAAAAAACACCTCGTAAAATTTCACAAGAAAATTTATAATGCTCTTCTTCCATGTTTAATAAAAATAAATTCTCCCGAAGGAAGATTTAAAGTGGATGATATCTTTGTGTTTGAAAGTTAAAACGCGAAATTTATCGAATTAATTCACATCGTGAAAGTTCTTCACTATGAAGTCAACATTGTGTGCAAGAAGAGAATCAATTCTCAGGATATCTTTCGAGGGTCAAATCTCACTTGCACAGCCACCATCGTGTTGCAAATAGAGAGATTCTTGGCAGCCACACAAGATTGTCTCCCTCTCTGCAGTCGATTGTTAACCGAAAGAATGGGCAGTAATACCCCCTTAAGAAGAATGTTTTTACATTTTCAGGATTCATGCCAGAAAATCTTGTTGCCTTCTACTCTCTATATCTCTCTCTCGTTAGAATTCGTGTGTATTTTGTTTGAGCATTAAATACCCGGTGATTTGTGTATTTAACCAAAATTCACTCTCTATTTGCCTATTTATAAATCTAACAGACGAATTTTGCGCCGAGAAACTGATGAAGGGGTTAACAACTCACAAATTGATAGTAAATAAGAAGTTTATTATGTTTTAGTTTTAAAAGTCAATAGAAGATCAGCATTTAAATTGTTTCAAACAGTTAGGATAAGTGTGCCAAATTCCGGCCAGCTTGCAATTTCGACCACTTTTTTTGTTCCTCGAATTTCCATGAACTTTTAGATTTTACATACTCTAGAGATTATATAATGCAAAAGAATAACAAAAAATGTAGCTTTCACAAACGAGATGACGTGAAAATGATATTGGAAGAATTCCCGAAGGGCAAGGAACTATGAGAATGAAGGTGGGCGAAATAGGGCACCAAAGCTATGTCTATATTTTTATTCATTTTAAAATGTATTAAGAATAATTTTAAAGTAAATAAAGACGGTAAACTCTTTATAAGATTCCCAGCAACACTCTTTCAGAAGAAAAAAAAATCAATTTGTATTTAAAATATTACATTTCAAACTTGCGACTTTGACGCTTGCATGCAACTATGCCGAAATTTGGCACACTTACCCTAAGAGGTTATGTTTTAAAATTAAGAAATATTTATGAAGTAAAAAATTATTAAATAAAAATCTAATCCAATCTAAATTTATCTATTAAGTAGTAATTAATTGAAGTTAGAATTAAGTAGTAATTAATTGAAGGTTAATTGAAGTAGTGCTTCTGATTTACCAACTGAGCTATTATAGGCCACAAACTCTACTTGACGCTTGATTTGTTACACAACTTTAACCAATTGCATTTTGCACTTCAATCGTGCACACACAAATTCTCACGATAAACCGTAACTATAAAATTCCAGTGCCGGACAAAATCATAAAATCCCATAGAGACAATATCTTGAAATACAAAATTCCGAATGAGTCGAAATCCCGAAAAGTCAATATCCCAAATGGGACAAAATCTCGCTTGGGTCGAAATGGTCTCAAAATACAAAATCCTAAAAAGTAAGAAACTTGAACGCCATAATTCTGCAAACAAAAGTTCGAAATATGTACAAAATCCCGAATGGGTCGAAATGGTCTCAGAATTCAAAATCGCAAAAAGTCAAAAACTCGAACGCCAAAATTCTGTAAACGAAATTTCGAAATATAAAATACCGAATGGGTCGAAATCCCAAATACGACAATATTATGAAAAGTCAAAATCTGGAACGCCAAAACTCAGTAGACAAAATTTCGAAATATGAAATCCCGAATGGGCCGAAACCCCGAAAAACCAAAATCCCAAATAGGACAAAATCCCAATTAGGTCGAAATAGTCTCAAAACTCAAAATCCCAAAAAGTCAAAAACTCGAACGCCAAAATTCCGTATGACGAAATCACGAAATACAAAATACCGAATGGGTCTAAATCCCGAAAAGTAAAAAATCCCAAATAACGAAAAAATCGTGAAAAGTCAAAATCTGGAAGCCAAATTCCGTGGACGAAATCACGAAATACAAAATCCCGAATGGGGCGAAATCCTGAAAAAGCAAAATCCCAAATAGGACAAAATCCCGATTAGGTCGAAATAGTCTCAAAACCCGAAATCCCAAAAAGTCAAAAAACTTGAACGCCAAAATTCCGTAGACAAAATCTCGAAATTCAAAATGGGTCGAAATCCCGAAAAGTCAAAATTCCAAATAACGACAAAATCCTGATAAGTCAAAATCTGGAACGCCAAATTCCGTAGACAAAATTTCGAAATATGTACAAAATCCCAAATGGGTCGAAATCTCGAAAAGTCAAAATCCCAAAGAGGATAAAATCCCGATTGGGTCGAAATGGTCTCAGAATCCAAAATCCCAAAAGATCAAAAACTCGAACACAAAAATTCCAAAGTCGAAATCACAAAAGCAACAATTCCGAAAGACAAAATCCCGAATGAATAAAATCCTTACACGGACAATAATTAAATAAATTTCCCAAAAAACAGAAAACTTGCATTTGCCCCCATCAAGCGCCAGGGACTTCTTATGACATTTTAAGAATTCGGGATCTTGGATATCGGAATTTTAGCTACAATATCTTGAAAAGCCAAAATCCCAAATTTGACAAAATCCCAAATAGGTCGCAATGGTCTCAAAATATAATATCCCAAAAAATCAAAAACTCGTACACCAAAATTCCAAAGTCGAAATCCCAAATACGACAATATCCTGAAAAGCCAAAATCGCAAAAGCAACAATTCCGAAAGACAAAATCCCGAATGATTAAAATCCTTACACGGAGAATAATTAAATAATATCCCAAAAAAGAGAAAACTTGCATTTGCCCCATGCAAGCTCCAGAGCAATCCTGGGAGTTGCTATGACATTTTTAAGAATTCGGGATCTTGGATATCGGAATTTTAACTCGGATTCTTGATCGGGCTCCAAAAATTCGAACTTAGCGCTATTAATTAGCAGCCATTACTTTATCCATGGATAAAACCAATTATCTCGTACGCTACACCGTTTTTCCATAATCCAAGTCACCTTTTTCTCTTCCAAATAGAGAAGTGAAGTTAGCTTCTTACTATTACTAGAAACTTAATAAAAATTGCTATCAGAAAGCCCCTTGTTTTCCCTTTTTTCTAGACTAGACATTTGATCTTTTTGGAAGGAGAGAGTGTCGATATCTTGAGACAACCTGAACCTTCCCTCTTGTCTAAATCGATCCCAAAATTGGTACGATGTGTGAAGAATTCTATTTCGGTAATTCTAGACAATCATTGGAGCATCGATTAGCTGTCTTGTCTTATATCAGCTCTACCAATAATTCCGAGTATTAAGCCAGAGAAGCCAGAAAAGGTATTTACCACTTAATTTCTTTTTCTGGCTGATTATTAAAGAGGGAAATGGGAAAGTTGTGCGATGAGATGGAAAGTATTAATTACCTGAATCTCAAGCAGGAGCTCCTGTTTCCTCTTTCGCAGATCAATAAGAAGTTTCTGCTGTTCCGGTGACAAGTCTGCAAGGTGTTGAACAATGGGGACGTCAGTGGGAATGGGTCAGTTTGCAAACAATTGGAAAATTATGATGCAAAAGGCACTTTTTCACACGTTTAGCCTACTTTTTGTTGTCTCTGACATTCATGTTTTTTTTTTCTCCCAAGAAATTTGCCATTTGAATAAAAAAAAGAAAGCTCAGATTGCAATAAATTTCACTCCCAGCTGGGTTACATCAGTGTCAATGGACTTGGGGAGATCTCTGGATTATTTTGCAGTACAATCTGATGGTTCTTGAAGGATTTTTCTTGGGGAAAATCAATTCTTTCAGTAAGTTGGAGAGAAAGTGCCTTCGCGACATTTTTCATTGCCCTATTTTTTTTCTATGGGGAACTTCTCACCAGGAAATGCATCGGAATGTTGTGGGTTTGATGGCATTGTAGCATATGAACACGTTTCCATAGTAATATTGTCTACTTTGTGCACAATCTTTTGATTATTTTATCACTCAATTGGATGTTTTTAATTAGGAAAACCACACAAACATTTTTGACACTCAATTTGTAAACACGTACATTTAAACATGGCTGACTGAGGTGAATTCGGGGGGAAAATTTAATTTTTTGAGGTGAATTGAGTCTGAGCTGAGGTGAATTTCGGAAATGTTTCATGTTTCACTTGGCAATGTGAAACACACTTGAAACAGATTGTTTTGAAATGTCCCGTTTCAACATCTGACGAGAATTTTCATTGTTCCTTTTTTCCCTCATTTTAGTCATGTTTGCCAGGAAATATCTCATGAAATCCCTCTCCTTCTGCGGAAGTGCTGTGAAATACGTCTGTATAGCCCATTGTACCTTCACATACGTCTTCGACTTTGTTTTTGTAAGTAAAAGTGAGGTTATGTTGCCTCAGTCCAGAAAACTTCCAGATTCACATTCATGCGCCTTTTTAGTGCTCTGGACCCTCCATGGAGCCCACAATATACTCCGGAGATGTTCTGCTGACTGAGAGAATAAGCTGTCGGAGGAATCGCATTGACCGTGGTGATGTAATAACGGCAATTTCTCCCAATCAGCCCAGCAAAATCATCTGCAAAAGGGTTTTTGCCATTTCCGGAGACAGAATCCTCGCTGGAATGCCCGGAGACCACAAAGATTCATCTAGTGTTAATGTATCAGCCCTTACTGATCGCAATGTTGCTCTATCTCAAGCTGAACTGGATAAAATTGAATACTTGAAGACCAGGAGAAAGAGAATAATCATCCCACGAGGACATGTCTGGCTAGAGGGAGACAACAAAGACAATAGTGCGGATTCCCGTTACTACGGAGCCATCCCTCAAGGTCTCATCAAAAGTCGAGCTGTAGCCAGAGTCTGGCCCCTTAGCGAAATTACCATTCTGTCTCAATAAATCCAAGCATTATTAAATCTCTCTGACCAGTTCTTTAATATCCGTTCACACCATTTGTCGCATTTTTACAAATAAACTACAAAAAAAACTAGTGTTTAGGAATCGCTCTGAGCGTCTTTTGGTTCAGCTCTATACGCCTCTCGTCGCTCCCGGATCCATTCTTGTACCTTCCTCTTCAGCTCCTCATCCGGCATCACCTGGTCCATCGTCAACGGAGATCTGTTGAAGGGATCCGATTGATCACTCAGCAAGTGCCTGGCAATCGTCGAGCGGTCCACAGAAACCTTCGAGCTGGGCAGTATTACTGGATCCATCATTAAAGTTGACATGATGGGATCCAAGAATTCATCCGGAGCATCTGCCAGTGCTTCCTGATCCTCCTTCTGCTGCTGATCCAATCGCTGTACTTTGGCAGCAAACTCCTGAATCTCCCCAATCAATTGTCCTCCTCCAATGCGAACTAAACCAGAAAATGGATACAGCAACAATTCTGTGACTCAAAAATCATTCCGGAAGGACTTACTCAGCACTTGCTCAGCGTATTCAAAAAGCTTGTGACTGTAAGAACGACCATCCTGGGAGACAGCCAAACAGAAAGCCTCGCATTCCTGGAGATTTATGTAAATCTGAGAAATCTGGAGAACGGTATTGGCTGGATCGAATTCAAACTCCTTCTTGTCTTTGACCTGAAGGGAAAAATTATTCATTGATAGCAATAAGAACTGCTTATTTGAAAAATGTAAAAATATTGAAATTTTGCATTTTTAAAGATGATTAATTTTTACAATTTTTAGTACTTTGTATTTATAAAAAAACTTGCAATATTTTACAAATGGAAGTTGAAAAATTAATAAAAGTTTATTTTATTTTAATAAAAAATTAAAATGATTCAAAAAAATCAGCAAAAATGTAACGAAATCAAGGGGTAAATCATTTTGAGAAACCATTGTCAATTGTCCGAGAACGCTTCGCGAAACTCGAGAAATCCATTCTTTGCTTCGTGAATCCAGAGAAACTCAATTTTTTCATCGCGAAACACGAGAAACCCACTTTCTGCATCGCGAAACCCAAGAAACCGAATTTTTTCCATCAAGAAACTCGAAAAACCAAAAAAATTGCATTGTGAAACTCGTGAAACTCAATTTTTGCATCGCGAAACTGGAGAAACCCACTTTCTGCATTGCGAAACCCAAGAAATCGAATTTTTTCCATCGCAAAACTCGAAAAACCAAAAAATTGCATTGTAAAACTCGTGAAACTCAATTTTTGCATCGCGAAACTCGAGAAACCCACTTCCTGCATCGCGAAACCCAAGAAACCGAATTTTTTCCATCGCGAAACTCGAAAAACCAAAAAATTGCATTGTGAAACTCATTTTTTGCATCGCGAAACTCGAGAAACCCACTTTCTGCATCGCGAAACCCAAGAAACTGATTTTTTTCCATCGCGAAACTCGAAAAACCAAAAAATTGCATTGCGAAACTCGTGAAACTCAATTTTTGCATTGCGAAACTCGAGAAACCCACTTTCTGCATCGCGAAACCCAAGAAACCGAATTTTTTCCATCACGAAACTCGAAAAACCAAACAATTGCATTGCGAAACTCGTGAAAATCAATTTTTTCATCGCGAAACTCGAAAAACCCACTTTCTGCATCGCGAAACCCAAGAAACCGAATTTTTTCCATCGCGAAACTCGAAAAACCAAAAAATTGCATTGTGAAACTCAATTTTTGCATCGCGAAACTCGAGAAACCCATTTCCTGCATCGCGAAACCCAAGAAACCGAATTTTTTCCATCGCGAAACTCGAAAAACCAAAAAATTGCATTGTGAAACTCATTTTTTGCATCGCGAAACTCGAGAAACCCACTTTCTGCATCGCGAAACCCAAGAAACTGATTTTTTTCCATCGCGAAACTCGAAAAACCAAAAAATTGCATTGCGAAACTCGTGAAACTCAATTTTTGCATTGCGAAACTCGAGAAACCCACTTTCTGCATCGCGAAACCCAAGAAACCGAATTTTTTCCATCACGAAACTCGAAAAACCAAACAATTGCATTGCGAAACTCGTGAAAATCAATTTTTTCATCGCGAAACTCGAAAAACCCACTTTCTGCATCGCGAAACCCAAGAAACCGAATTTTTTCCATCGCGAAACTCGAAAAACCAAAAAATTGCATTGTGAAACTCATTTTTTGCATCGCGAAACTCGAGAAACCCACTTTCTGCATCGCGAAACCCAAGAAACTGATTTTTTTCCATCGCGAAACTCGAAAAACCAAAAAATTGCATTGCGAAACTCGTGAAACTCAATTTTTTCATCGCGAAACTCGAGAAACCCACTTTCTGCATCGCGAAACCCAAGAAACCGAATTTTTTCCATCGCGAAACTCGAAAAACCAAAAAATTGCATTGTAAAACTCGTGAAACTCAATTTTTGCATCGCGAAACTCGAGAAACCCACTTCCTGCATCGCGAAACCCAAGAAACCGAATTTTTTCCATCGCGAAACTCGAAAAACCAAAAAATTGCATTGTGAAACTCATTTTTTGCATCGCGAAACTCGAGAAACCCACTTTCTGCATCGCGAAACCCAAGAAACTGATTTTTTTCCATCGCGAAACTCGAAAAACCAAAAAATTGCATTGCGAAACTCGTGAAACTCAATTTTTTCATCGCGAAACTCGAGAAACCCACTTTCTGCATCGCGAAACCCAAGAAACCGAATTTTTTCCATCACGAAACTCGAAAAACCAAACAATTGCATTGCGAAACTCGTGAAAATCAATTTTTTCATCGCGAAACTCGAAAAACCCACTTTCTGCATCGCGAAACCCAAGAAACCGAATTTTTTTTCCATAGCGAAACTCGAAAAACCAAAAAATTGCATTGCGAAACTCGTGAAACTCAATTTTTGCATCGCAAAACTCGAGAAACCCCCTTTTTAGAAGTACATATAAGTTTGACTGAGATTCAGTTTGTGGCTTTCGGGAAGTTAGAGTTCGGGATTTTGGATTTCAGGGTTATGAAAAAATAAAATTGAAATGCAGAGTTTTTGCAAAGTATGTCTTTGCTAGATAGATCTAGCTAGTCCCACGATTGCACCCGCGCTTGCTAGAGGCAAAGGGAAATTTTCTGTGCCTTGGAAAATTATTTTACACCTTCATAATTTCATCTCTTTCCGGATTTTGAGCATTTGGGATTTTTGCTTTCGGGATTTTGATGTTCGGTAGTTTGACTTTCGGATTTTGGCCATTTCGGGATTTTGACGTTCGGGATTTTGGTTTTCGAGATTTTGGCCCTTTCGGGATTTTGGCGTTCGGGATTTTGGCCCTTCCGGGCTTTTAACCCTTTCGGGATTTTGGCCCTTTCGGGATTTTGGCGTTCGAGATTTTGTCTTTCGGGATTTTGGCCCTTTTGGGATTTTTGCGTTCGAGGTTTTGGCTTTCGGGATTTTAACCCTTTAGGGATTTTGGCTCTTAGGATTTTGGCTTTCGGAATTCTGACATTCCGGATTTTGGCGTTTTCGGGATTTTAGCCCTATCGGGATTTTGACGTTCGTGATTTTGGTGTTCGCTATTTTGACTTTCGGGATTTTGGCATTAGGAATTTTGGCCCTTTCGGGATTTTGGATTTCGGGAGACTGGCCCTTTCGGCATTTTGGCGTTCGGGATTTTGGTTTCAGGATTTTAGCTTTAGGAATTTTGCCCCTTTCGAGATTTTGGCTTTCGGGATTTTGACTTTCAAAATTTTGGCTTTCGGGATTTTGGCTTCCGGAATTTTTCCGGAATTAGCCCTTTCAGAATTTTGGCGTTCGGGATTTTGGTTTCAGGATTTTAGCCTTAGTGATTTTGCCCCTTTCGGGATTTTGGATTTCGGGAGATTAGCCCTTTCGGAATTTTGGTTTCAGGATTTCAGCTTTAGGGACTTTGCCCCTTTCGGGATTTTGGTGTTCGCTTTTTTGACTTTCGAGATTTTGGCTTTCGGAATTTTGGCCCTTTCGTGCTTTTGACGTTTGGTATTTCGGGTTTCGGGATTGTGGCTTTCGAGATTTTGGCTCTCGGGATTTTAGTTTTCGGAATTTTGGCATTCCGGTTTTTGGCACTTTCGGAATTTTGGCATACGGTATTTTGGCCCTCTCGGTATTTTAACCGTTTCGGAATTTTGGCCCTTTCAGGATTTTGGTTTCGGGATTTTGGTTTTCGGGATTTTGGCCTTTTCATGATTTTGGTTTCGGTATTTTGCCTTTCGAGATTTTGGCCCTTCCGGGATTTTGGCTTTCGGGATTTTGTCCCTTTCGGAATTTTGGCTTTCAGGTTTTTATCTGCTTCCGGTCTGAATATTTTAATAGCATTTCAAAGTACTTTGCAAAAATAAAATGATAGCATTTCACAATTCAAAATGTGTACACTTACCTTAAAGTTTCCCTTTTTTGGTCCCACAAGATTGAGGAGGAAGTAATTGAGCATTGCTGCCATTCTGTCCACCATGGAACTGTGGCAGAAGATCCCCTTGATCTCCGTTGTCAGAAGCTTGAGCATATTGATGGTATCTCTGCCCAAGATGTTATCAAATCTCGCCATCATTCCCAAATGCTGCAAATTGGCCACATTCTGCTGCCTCTCGCTGCCCGGCAAGCCATTCCATTCACCAGCATCCTGGGCAGCTTGAAGCGTCCGGATCTGCTGAAGATTGTTCAAGGATTCATCGAGCAGGAAAATGGCATCGTTGATTAGCAGGTTTATAAAGCGTAGAAATAGAGGAGGATCGAGAGCTTCCATATTTGCTTCAGCCTCAATGGCCAAGGATTTGAAGCATTCCTTGTGATCATCTAAATTCCAGGCATACTCCATTATTATGTACATTGGTCTCCGATAGTTGAATTTCTGCTCAAATTGTACATTCTGCCCGGTCATCTCGATGCCCACAAATACACGCAGGAGATTGGGAATGAGTTCAAGACGATGCTGATGGGTCTGAAACAGGCTCGAATGGAAGATGGTTTGGGTCTGTTTGGGCAGAAGACACTCCAATCCTTCTGCGAGTCTAGCCCTCAAATGAGGATTTTTCACGCGTTCAGCACTACCCATAAACATGAGGATCATTGTGAAGATTTCACTCTTGGCGTCTCCGTTATTCTCATTGCCCTGCAAGCACGAACCTTTCTTTATGTAAAGGTTAAAATCACGAAAAAGGATTGTGTCTTGGATAATAAAAAATAATCGACAAATAGGATTGAAGTATAGGTAGCCATAATGAAAATAATCGTTTGTGATTGGCTGAGGGCAAAGGGGCTATTAATAAAGTATTTTAGTGTACAAAGTTCCGAAAAACAAGAAAGTTTTTGTGAATCCCAAAAAACTCAACTTACCGGAAAGATTCTGCTGAAGGTAAGGTACTCCACAACGTTCTCAATGACAAACTCAGGAATGCACTTAAGTAGGTCCGATGGCGGGCAGTCAATGGGAAGATTCACCTCCCGCATGGTCTGAGGGGCAAAAGAAGCACTCCCAGTTGTCACTTTGGGAGCCACAACAATCTGTCCCAGCCATATGGCAGTTGCTTCATAGAATTGCAGCAGAAGCGCATCATTTGTAGGCTCCAGCAGCAAATTCTGCAAGCACAAAAACTTCTGACTCTGCAGACTGAGTGTCTGCAGAATGTTGGCAGCTGCATCGACATTCCCTCCAGCCGCTTGATCCTGATAGGCTGCCTGAATCCGATGGATATCCCTGTTGAGCCTCATGATTTTCTCAATGCACACCCGGTAGCCCAAATCGATGGCTTTGTGTGCCATAAAGAAGCATTCTGTGATGAAATTGTACTTCTCTGCCACCGGGCGGGATTCTCCTTCGGCTGTGGGCAGGAGGCATGTTTCCTTATCCACAGCACGCATGTGAACATCACGTGAGGATCGCTGATCCTCAGGAACAGCTGCATACGTTGGATCCACGAGCAGTACCTAGGATTTTCAATTTTTTTTCTGAAATGTTTCCTCATTGAAAGCCTATATACATTTAAATTTAATCCCTTTTCTAGAAATCTTTGCGTTTGAATCATTTACCGTTTATTTTTAACAATATTTCCCGATTTCGTTTTAGAAAACTTCCCACATTTCCAAAACGTTCCAGTGGTTCTCTGGGAAAGTTGTCACGGTTTCTGAAACTTTTCAGTCTTGAAATATTTTCTTGGATTTCCAGGGTTTCTATAATGCTCCTTGTTTCCTCATTACTAGAAACCTTTTAGTTTCGACAATTTAGCAATTTTTCAAACGTTTTAGTGTTTCTAAAGAAGGAAAAATGTATCGCGTTTCTAGAAATGTTTCAGTTCTATTTCTAGAAATATTTCCACATTTTTTGAAACATTTCGGTGTTTCTAAAAATCACGTTTCTAGAAACATTTCAGGCTCGAAATATCGTCAGTTAAATCAGCATTTGTCGTAACTTTCTTATCACAACTTTTCAGCAAACGAAATTTTCAGTTCAGCTTTTTATTTCTTAAAAATGAGCATTGAATGTGATTGAATAAGAAATATTACAGTTTTGCTGTAAATTACAAGTAAAACACGGAAAACACGAGTGAGCTCACAATAAAAACAAGATAAATTTTTCTAATTGAATTCCCAATATTAAACCAATAATCGTAGTAGGGAAAGTGCCCATGCTTGATACCATTGGAAGCTTCGTAATGATTAAATTTTTCCTATGTTTCTCAATAAACTGTACTCCGCAATATATTTTAAAAACTGGACAATTTCCCATAGTTTTTAAAATATGGTTGCGATGAGTTATATATATATATTGTGAAACATAGAAAATTTAATCATTACGAAGCTTCCAATAGTATCAAGCATGAGCACTTTCCCCTAATATTAGAAGAAAAAGTTGAAAACTCTACTGCTCCAAACATATCTCCCTTAAGCCTGAAAATAGTCTTAAGGGAGACAAAAAAAATAGGCAAAACATATTTTTTCCTGAGAGAGCAAAACAGGGAAACAAATGCTCGACTTCGTGTCTTAGATTCTGTACTCCTATAAAGTACTTTTTTATAATTTAGCTATATTAATAAAAAATTATAGGAATTAAATTTATTGTGCAAAGTTCTCTCAGGATGGTCCATTTCACAGGGTATTTCGTTGTGTAATTTTTTACTGGTCGAACTCAAACATTTCCTAAACATTTTGGATGTGTCTGAATGGCTAAATTGGCTAAATCTATTACTAATAAAATTAAATTTTTGACCAAATTTAATTTATTGCTATCTAATTTTTTTTACTGTTCTTTGTTGTTTTTTTTTGCTATTTATGAATTAATTCGATCTGTAGTAAGTCGGTATATATCAAGCCATGTAAATTGAAAATATTCCCGGAAATATGTATTTAGTGAATCAAGCATTCCGCAAATCTAGAACGCTTTGCCATCCATCTTTTAATATTTAGGTATCAATACAGGGCATTATTTTTCTTTCTTCTTTTTAATTTATTTTGATTCACAGGCGGGAAGGGATATTAAAAACATTAAACTTTAGGAGGGAGCGCCATCCATACAAATATTAGGTAAGTTTATCCAGTAAAAAAAACTGCTCTCTCTTGGAGTTCGAGCAGTTAAAATTATACAAGCATTATGGTTGTACAGATATAAGTATTCTCGTTTTGTGAATTAATTTAATTTTGTGTATTTTTTTTTTGTGTGTACGTATTGAAAATTCTTCTGTAACATACGTGACCACACCTATAGGCTTAATTTCGGAATTTTGCTTTATAAGTATCGTATTTAAAAGCATTATAGCAGAGGTGTGCAAGAACCATTGAAATCGAATAAACGTCAAAATAAGTCTGTTTTCTGGCAGCGTTTTGACCATTGACGTACATGTTTCATTTGACGTTTATTCGGTTTCAACGATTCTTGCACGCCTCTGCATTATAGTATAGTATGGCATTGTAATTTTGACAATTTTCATGTAAAACACCAAACACAAACATAAATTTTGCTAATAATATACTAATATTATAACTTAATATAAGATAGTAAATTTTAAGACTTTTATAAGTATAATGCTTGTACTATTAAACAACTTTTCCCACTTTCCTTTTTTGTTTACAATTTTTATTCTATTTTAGACAAGGACATTCCTGAATATGTTGAATTTATGCTTGTGGGAAGCACTTTCAGTGGCTACACGTCCTACAACATATTCAAAAAATTACTGTGATAAAGTAAAAGAAAAATAAAAAAATAAAAAATCTCCTGTATTTTATTCAAATTTCTTTTATTTATAAATCAGAAAATTCAACTTAAAAAATTTCAGCTAAGATAAATCAACTAATTCAATTCAACTAAGCGAAATTAAACAGAAAAAAATCAGCCCGCTAAATTCAACTTAAGAAAAATTAAACTTAAAATTTTCAACTTAAAAAAAATCAACGAGTTAAATTCAACTACAAATATTCAGCGAAAACTACTACGGTAATCGATGTACTCCCATTACACGCGATAATCGTAGTAATTATTTTTACTGTGTAAAGAAGTTACGACAAATGCTGATATATCTGGCGATTTATTTTATTACGTTTCTAGAAATGTTTTCATATTTCTAAAACGTTTCAGTGAGAAATGTTATCAATATCATATATTTCTAAAATGTTTTACTTCTAGAAATATAATATTTCTACATTTTTAAAACCTTTCGAGAGACCAATAGTTTTCTTACGTTTCTAGAAAAGTTCCGTATTCCCGAAACGTTTCAATTTTAATGTTTCTAGAAGTTTTCACGATTTTTGTCACGGAAAGCTTTAGATTTAGACATTCAGTGTTTTTAGAAATGTTTCCACATTTCTGAAATATTTTAGTGTTTGTAGAATTTGTTTATGATTTTTGAAACATTTCATATTTCAGTAATTTTAGAAATGCTTTTACCTTATTTATAAAACCAGGGGCATGACATTTCCTATATTTGCCATGTGTTTCTGGCGTGCCGAAAAAACTTTTGAGTTTATTAGCTGTTTTCTGTCATTGTAGAATGAATTAGCAAAAAATACTAATACAAAATAAAAGTCAATTTAATAACGAAGAAGCAACCGAAAACCCCAAATTAGCAACCTACGTAGTTTTGAAGATATCTCTTGAAATGTGTACGAAAACAGGAAAAAAATTACACTAAACTGGTCGCATTTTTCAGAGCTAATGTCACCCCCCCTGTATAAAACGTTTCGGGTTCGGGGTTTCTAGAAATGCTAGAAATATATGAACATTTCTAAAATGGTTCAGGGTTTCAAGAAGCGTTTTTGCGTTTCCAGAAACGTTTTTGAGCAATTATTCTGTGTTTCTCGAATTAATTCGCTTTCTCTCAAATTTTGAAAGCAATTTATGTACCTTTATCATTGTATTATTTTATTAAAACGGATTTAATTTTTTTTCGATTTTGAGATGTTGCAGTTTTCTGATAGTAAACTTGTTAGAGTTAGATATTTATTCTTAATAACAATATCTAAGGGCCTTGACAGACCTGAGGATTAGCCGAGAGATGGCATAGCGTAATTATACTAGAAATAATGGTCAAACTACATTTCCATCTTTTCCCACTAAGTCGCCTCTCGGTTTAAGTCTTAAGTGTGTCTTGTCTTAGGGCATAAATGTGTAAAGCGGAACGTATAAATGACATCACTAATTTTTTTAAATGAGGGAAATATTGGACAATAAACATTGAATATTTTAACTTTCTCGTTCAGTAATAGTAGACTCAATTAAAAACAATTTTGAATGAATATGAATTATTTTAATTTGGAAATGTATTTAAAAAAAATGCTCAAGCTCAACACAAACCGTTGCGATTATGATGCTTGCTTATAGTGTTTTAGCTAAGGAAATTCCCTGAGAAAAAAAAAATATTAAATTATTTCTGAATAAGAAACACGATGTTTCTTTGTAATTTCTGTTTTTAACGTGTTGAAAATTGCATTTATCTAAAAGAATGTTTCGCAGTTTTAAGAAACGTTATCTGTCCAAAGGCTTTGAGTTTCTAGATTGAGTTACCCGTTACCCTTCACTCAAAGTCTTGTAAATTGTAATATATTTTTTTTTAAGATAAAAGAATTTCTTGTCAAAAAATATTAATTAAAAAAATGTTTTCTAAGGGCCTTGACAGACCTGAGGATTAGCCGAGAGACGGCTTAGCGTGATTATATTAGAAATCATGGTTAAAATACATTTCCATGATTTTCCACTAAGTCGTCTCTCGGCTTAAGTCGTAAGTGTGTCTAGGACATAACGATTTTTTTGATAAGTTTTTTTTCGCATTTCTGGTAATATTTTTAATTCTTACCTTAAGCTGAGGCTTCAGCAGGGGCTGGCAGAGACGCAAGAGAACTCCAGCCAGGCCTATGCTGAAGGCATCACTGGCAGTGCTGGGTAGCATTGGCATTGCATGAGCATTCCAGATTTGTCCACGGCGGAAGTTGACGTGAATACAATCACCAATCCAAGTAAGAGCCTTAGCCCTGATACTTCCGCCCATTAGAAGGAATCCTTTGAAGATTGCATGAAGCTCATCTTGGAGCGATTTCAGGTAGCTCCACAGGGACGACGTGAGGTTGGACGAAAGAGCTTCAGTGGGGCGCTCATAGTATTCAAACTGTCCCTCATCGCGTTTGGGAGCAATGGACAGGGAAAGTAGCTGACCCAGTAGAGACTCCGCAAAGGCCAGGCCACTGACACCAGCAGCCACAGTTTTGCCTGGAGTTGAAAAGTCCAACAGGAGACTTCCCAGAGCCGTGTTTGTCTTATCGGCTACAAAGCATCGCAGAGTCGGCAAAATCCACACTTCCAGGGTGACCAGAGAGGATTTCGTGACCCTCTGGAGAATGTCTTGGAGAAAGGGATAGACTACCTTCCTCAGCAGCACTGTTCCTTGGGCTTCACTCTCCGAAGACATCACTTCTTTGACCATCAGACTCAGAAACTTACCCTCAGTCTGGACATCTCCCGACGAGGAGCTGAAAATGTGACTCAGCTGCTCACAGAGACTCTGTCCAGGATACAAATCTGGTTGCTTGACGGCTGTGCTGGCATTCTGAATTATTGCTTCGGATATCTTATCGCAAATTTCACTTGTTACATTGTCATTCTCATTCCGGACACTTTCGACGCGTTTTAGACACTCACACAGATACACAAATACCCGATGTTCAGACACTGGACCTCCTTCGGACTCTTGCCCATCCGTGGGCACGAGAAAATCCCAGGGATTCTGCAGCAGAAGCCTCTCAAAGAGGGCCTGTGACAGCAAATCCACATTCAGTGAAGATTCCCTCTCGGCAATCTCCTCAAGGAACACCAGCTGACGCCCCCGTGGTGGCGTCTTATTGAGGGTCACCAGGAGAACCCTCTCAATCACCGTGTTAATCTTTTTGTCCAGTACATTGCCTGGATTTGTGCTGGAAGGCGAATCTGTCACCGTTTCGTGGGATTTTGAGGTTAGGAGCCCAGAAAAAGGATTCTCCTCCATAACTGTAGCGTATTTGCGTTGGGATCACTGAATAACTTGCACTATTGCACTATCAGCATCACTAAAAGATCAATCTTGTGGAAAATCTAGCCATTTCCATCGGGAAAAACGCAGAGAAAGAATTTTGCAAATCACAGTTCCACGAATGAAAGAAAAACACACTGACAAGGACCCTATAAAATTTTGTTCACTGATTGTCGGATGTTTTCCTACGGAGGTGTCTGATTGTTTTCTGAAGAAAAAATTATAGGGTGCCAGGACTATCGCGTCTTTTTGCATTATCAGGATGCAAGGAAGGTATAAATTACAATACAATATGTAGAATTATTTTCTTGTACAAGTACCAGGTAGGACTTTTTGTTCAAAATCACTAAAAATTATCCTAAAGCTATTTTATTCAAAAGTAGTCATCGTTATTTTTCAATTACAGTCTGAAGTTAGTCACAAATTTATACATGCAATGTACATGGGCTTTATGCCGGTATATACAAAATAAATTTTCAGTTTACCGCCAACCTTCGAAGAGAGTGGTTTATATCTCTTGGTCTTTTCCTGAACCATCCCTGAGAATCATCTCAAAGAATCCGCGTAGAAGTGTTCTTTCGGCCGCATAAAAATGTAGCCAATAATTAGATTATCGGGTGCTAAACAAGAGTGAAAACACTCCAATGGGGAATGTTGAGACTCCATGTGAGAACTTCAAGTGAAAACGTGTGTTTTTCTTTTTCTTTTTAATTTCCCGCGCGAAAAATCAATTGTATGCAAATTTTGTGTTTTCCCGGTTTTCCCTCTATTTGTTTTTCTATCTGGCTAATTTAACGTAAAGGAAATTCTGTGAAATGATACCCTCTTGAGGAGCCGAGAGAGACTGTGCAGTCAAGAAAAAAACATCCTCAATTGCCAGCCTCCACCATGTCCTGGAATTGCCTCTGCAGCAAGGAGAAGAAACGACCACAAATAAGTGCCCCAATTTTAAATGTGAGTCCTCAAATGCTAATTTTTACCATCTTCATCCCATCTGTGGTCTCGAGGGACGTTGCCTCGTAAATTTTCAGGATGTCTCTGTCCAGAAATTTACATGCACTTCTTCTTACATCTTGGAATAATTTAATAAATATGTAGGAAGCTATTCAAAACAGTGCTGACTACTGAATTTCAGCAAAAGAACATCCCTTTTATGTAAACGTTCTGGTTAGTACTTATTATTCTTGACCAGAAACTTTTGTGAATAGCGAAAATATTGTTTTAAGTATACTTGAAACGGTAAACTAAGAACGAATATTTTGTTTAGAATTTCATGGTAAATTCTCGGGTAATTTTTCCTTCGACTTTCACTGTAAAAATTTAAATTTATAGAAGGAATAAAGTTTAATTGCAGGCTTTATGTTTAAGGCTTCGCTCATACTCTGGCTTCGAACACTTTAGATTTTCCCATATCCCTTTAATGAAAGACTAGGGGGAACTGGGGCAGTAATAAACTGGGGTAGTTGTAAACACTGTGATTTTTTTCATTAATTTTAAGACTCCAGAGGATAAAACCCATAAGCATTCATAGATACCATGGGGATGTATGTCCACAGATGAATTGGTCAAAAAAATCCTAATACTTTAAAAATAAAAATCATTTTTCCCGAAAATGTTGATATTTCAATTATTTTGGTCATTTGGATTTCCACCTGGAAATTAAAAACTGTGTAAAATAATCGAAATGTAGCAATACCAATTCTTTCCTACATCTTTTAGGATTATATTTATGCATTTACTAGACAAATTGAGATTCTCATTATTTCAAAAGAATTAATAATTGGTCAGAAAACAGCATTCGGGGTAGATGTAAACAGGCAATTTCAATTTCACAAAATGAGTAGGTAAAAGAGCGGGAAATTGACCTTCATGCGAAATATCTATAACTCATAGATTACGAAAAAAATTGGCGAAAAGTCACATGATGTCAAAATATGGGGAAAATCCATTGAAAAATGTCTTTGATATGCATGCTTTTAGTTTTTTTGCTATTTTAATTATTCTTTGTAAAAAGTGTCGTGATTTTTTTGAAAAATAAACAGTCTTTATATATCTCTTAAGTAATTAAAATAATCGAAAGTGGTGCAAAGTTAATTTCAAGGGTGGGAAAAAAGGTGTTTACATCCTCCCCAGAAAGTGGTTACTTCTACCCCAGGTATTTTGTGAAAAGAGAAAAATGCATGACACAAATTTTATTTTTATGGAAAACTCAATTGTTTTCCAGCATCCGCATTACCCTCGATTAATTGCCTATACCCAAGGGTAAAACATGAGCTAAGAAAGATTTTCCAAAAAATCACGGCGTCCTTGGAAAATCACCTCAAATTCGCATCTATCGAAAATGGTTACATGTGCCCCAGTCTCCCCTATAGCTATTAAAATATACTGCAATAGGTCAGATTCATTAAAGGAATATTGGAAAAAATATGAAATGTTCGAAGCCAGACTGTGTGCGAAACCTGAAATCCTTCCCCTATAGGTTTTTGGTTCAGAAATACAAAGAATTTTATTTATTTCTTTGTTTTAACACCCTTTAAGGACGATTGGAACACCGGTGTCCCAAAAGAAAATAATTTTTCCTGAGTACCTAAAGGTATTTTTTTTCTTATGTCTGTACATAATTGTAAAGTAGAAGGTTGAAGGAATCTAGGATATTTTTTGCAAGTCTCTAGCTATTGGCTATGTAGTAAATATTTAAGCTAAAAAATGGCGAATTTTTAAATTCTCAAATTCATAATTGTTTTTATTTATTTTAATACTTTAAATTTTTTTTAAAACAAAACCATTTTGGAAATATAAACTACAATATTCATACGTAATATTTTTCATTAAAGCGAAAAATATTATTCATTGGTATTGTCAGAAAAATTACTTAAATTTTTGGGCCATTTTTGGCCCTATCGTTGATATTTAGAAGCACAAAATACACCGAATCAGATTTTGTTGGATTTTTCAAGGTTTGATGTAAGACTTATCATTGATTATGTTTCCCAGTTTAATTTTTATCGTTGATTTTCAGTCCGTAAAAATGTCTCGTCGTTAAAGGGTTAAATCGGTTAAAGTTCCCAATTTCAATTACTTAAATAAATTACGTGAATTAATTAAATTCTTTCTTTAAATATATTTTAATAATTTTCTTTATAATTAATATTTTTTCTCTGAACAATCGAAAAACGTTCAAATATAATATGATAAAACACGAAGATCAATTGTTTTAAATAAATAAAAAAAAACTATTTTTTTTCTGCCCTATTTAAAATTTTAATAAAAATGTTACAAAAAGGATTATTAGTCTGTAAAACTACCTTTGTTGTGTAAAAAAAGTCGTTAAAATTTAGGTCAATAAAAATCATCTAAATGATCATAAATAACTTCATATTAAATGACTTTATTATATTCTTAAGTTACCAAATTGGATCATAATTTCTCAATTTTGGCTTTACCAAGAATTGCCAAGAATAATTTCTCAGTTTTTATGCACTGTGATAACTTTTGATTTATGTTTTATTAATACACTGCACTGACCAAATTTTATGTCAATTTTAGTGTCTGAAAATGGCTTTTTTATTGGAAAACTTTATAAATAAATATGGAATTGAATTCCATAATTATTTCTGAAGTATTTTACATTCCTGGAAATACTTGACACAGGTTATAATAATAGGTTATGATCAAATATATTTTAGGTTAAGTTAAGTCTAACCTCAAAAATCGAAGACACTATTCGTGAAAAGATCTTTCAAACATTTTTTAAGGGAATTTTTGATTATTACTTCTTCTTGCAAAAATTAAACTAAAATACCTTTAACTTTATTTGTATATCCAGTTCTAACCTCAGAATTTTAACAGATTGCGGTTAAAATTAATGAGACGTTTATTAAAATTCTTAATAAAATGATTCTAAATTTTTCAAATATCTTTCTGTGAGGTAATTTTTTTTCGAGGTTCGGTCAAATAACTTCTAAATCTATTTGAACGTATTAACCAAAAACAAGAATAAAATGCGATATTTCTCTACTGCTTTTTTTTTTAAATATATTTCAATAAATAAACTTTATTGCTGAACATTAATGCCTTCGTTGTGTAATATATGATAAGACAATTGCATTATTTTGTACAGTGCCTAATGAATTAATGCAGTCAAGTTCCCCAAACTTGAAGTGTGAACGACGGTAGAATTCACAATGTAAAATTTGAGGTTATGTAAAGAAAGTTTTCCGTGGAGTCTGAATTAGAACCATTTATCTCCGGTGCTTTCTTATTATCACTATATTAATAAAATCTCGAAACTTATTGTTTTTATTTAATTTACATAATTTAGAGATTTTATCATTGTACTTTGTTGTTAAATAAATGGATTTTGTAGAGAAAATTCAAATAATTACGGTGATAATAAGGAAGAAACGGAAAAATGGTTCTAGTTCAGACTCCATGGAAAAGTGTCTTCACATAACCTCAAATACTTCATTTTGAGTTGAACCGTGTTGCTTATCTTGTGTGAAACAACGAATATAAAATTTGAAAACGTTATACGAAACGAGTTTAATATTTAGTTTAAGAAATTCATGTGACCTACAAGTTCTGAAATCTTCCGTATAATTTATCCTGAAGAGTTGACCTTGGCAAATCACATTTATGAGCAGATTTTCGTAAATAAACTCTTCCAAGACCTGTTCCACATCATCTTTTTCATAGATGAGATGCTTTTTTATTTCTCTGAGCATTTTACAACCTAGAAATTGAAAAAAAAAACTAAAATGAATTAGAAATTTAAGGTTAAAAGGGTTGTGGACGAAATAATAAACGTAACCTTATTGGAAAGATGCTCACAAAATATCTATTTTTTACACGTATGATCTAGCAGGAAAATTTCACTTGGAATTTAAAGAATATGGTTCACTATTATTGTAAACAAAAACAATTTTTAATGAATGAATCAATTTTAATGAAAAAAAACGGAAGCAAAATCATTTGTACTTCACCGCAAGCCACAAAACTCCTAGCAACACAAGTGATCCGTCACATTTTTTGTAAGACTCTTTCCACATTAAAGTTTCTATTGCACAATTTTATACCGAAAATTTAACGATTTTTGTGTTGTTACATTTAAAAACAAATTTAAAATAAAAAAATTATTGAGTATATTCAAAGATTACGGTTCTGGAAGTTGGTCACCAATGATAAGATGGCGGTAGACGCAATAGAAAGAAAAGCAATCTCCGTTTCTGTAAATTGTTGCGCTTATAAAGCATTTTTTAATGAATAAATGTCTTTTAAATCCATAATTTAAATAAATTTATTTGCTTGGCCGCAGTTACACTCAAAGTGGCCGAAATTTAAAGCTGGCCAAAATTTTGCACACTTACCCTATGTAATGTATTACATTTCAAATTCAAAACAAGAAATTAAGCATAATAACGTTGCTTAGATCAGAAATTATCGTAACTTACTCGACACATCAGAAATTTGTTTAAACTTTTTAAGCTACGACCATGGGCTATTTTACAGGCTGGGAAAGTTACAGAAAATGATGATCCAAGCGACGAATTGTCGTTCTTAATTTTTTTACCAGAATACAAACTATCATTAATCATAAAACAATCAAAAAGCATAGGATAACTTCTAAAAAAAAATACGTTGATGACACGTAAATTATTTTTTTGTAAACAGTGGAACTGATAATCGATCATTCGTACGTAAAAGCGAATTAAAGAAATCTTTATAGGCTCCTAAAAATCCGGTTTCAAAGCCCATAACTCAAACTAATTTTTGCACTAGAAACCTCTCCATTTTTATGGCTCCGAATCTTCTATGGGAAAAATCTTTCAGCACATGTTAGCTTCTTTTGAATTTCGTTTATTTATCTTAGCCATTCCCTTTGAGGGTGTCACACTCCATAAAGATCTCTGTTATAATCATATGCAAGAAGTGATTTTCGAAGATGCATAATCTCCCCAGAGAAACATAAATTTTCAAATTCCAGATGAAAGCCCTAAAGAATTTTGTTAATCAAATTCATGAATTCAATTGAATTGACCACGGGTTTGTCTACATGTTTGCGGCTCTATCATTCATTCCTGCGGCAATAAAAAATGCAGTCGACCATTAAACACTACTATTAATGAAAAAAAAGAGTTTGGGAATAATCTCAAATTCAATCGCTTTTCTAATTATACAACAAAAGGCGCCGTTTCCTCTCTCAGAACTTGACGTAACGCATGTGCGTTTTTTTTAACAGAATAAAAATAATATATATAGAGGAAGGAGAAATACGAGATAAAAGCTCTCGAGTAAGACTTCTCTTTGTCGATCACAAGTGAAAGAAGTTCTTTCGGGTGGATTTTATAATTGGAACAAGAAGATGGACATGATTCAATTCCGCTCTTTCACCATAAGCCGAAACGTGAATTTCGGGGAGTTTTAATTCAATTTCTGTAGATTTCACTTTTAATTATGTTAAATTGAGCGAAAAACTAATTTTTTTGGCTATGTCTTTTGTTGGGATTTTAGCTTTTTGGTGTTTTGTCGATACGAGTGTTGATTTCATTAAATTCTTCTTTGCAACATTCGTCTGAAGTTTCTTTGAGGGAAATTCCCTCGTTCTTGTCTGTATTATGGTATGTTGCAAAAACTGGGTATAAATTGTTTTATGTCTCATTATGAAATATGATTGTTGGTAATATTTCTTCTTTAATGTTTTTACTAAAGAAAAAGCACGAGCAATCATTCAATTGACAAAGGCAGAAAATACATGAGTAAGGTCATTCCTTTAGGTCACAGCAATTAATAGTTAAATACTTAAAGTATTCAAGAACTAATAAATTATAAAAAAAGAGAAAACTGAAAAAAACGGTGACGGAACAAATCATAACTCAAATTGCAATACCTATAATTTTTTAATATTATTTCTCTAGCTCTTCAAATTATTAAGTGTTTGTTTTTGAGTGTTTCTTTTAGTGAGGAAAACCATTTGCTATTTTATTTCTTGAGCATGTGGAACAGTTAGGAGAATGAGTGACGATTAGCAAGGCAACAGATGTTATTTACCAAATTACACAAAATCACCCACACAAACTTCTCCACTTTAGTTCATCGTCATCAAAACAAACCAAGAATATCCACTTTGGAGAACATATCAACAGCTTTTTGGAAGAGTGTGACACGCACGCGAAATCGGCAAAAAGATATTAATGCCTCTGTTTAATTAATGTGACAAATTGCTATGTAAACATTGGCAAAGAGGTATAACGAGAAGAAATATTACATCACACACTTTTAATTACACAAGTTTAAATTCATAAGATATAGATAAGAAGTCTGAGCAGAAGAGTCACGTAAAGAAAGAATTATTATGAAACAGCAACGACACACCACTGAGAACAAAAATGCAGGGGATGAGGGACTATAATAGCCTTATTTATGTTAATCCACTGAAGAATTTAGTTAAGTTTATGAGCTTTTCTATAATCTTACTAAGCTCCATTACGGCTGATTAGGATTAGAAACAAGATTTCCGAAAAAAAAACTCATTTTATCTTATAGGGATTTAGGAACTCACAACGTTCTGGAAAATATGAATTGTATTTTCGAAGAATTACTGCGGAAAGGACAGTCGAATAAAGAATTTGAAGCTCTGCTTTTATTAACATTAATTTTTTAACTCGGCACTATATCGTATTAGGGTAAATGTGCCAAATTTCGGCATAGTTGCATGCAAGCGTCAAAGTCTCAAGTTTGAAATGTAAAGTTTTAAATACAAATTGATTTTTTTTATTCTTATTTTTGTAAGAGTGTTGCTTGGAACCTTGTAAAGAGTTTACCATCTTTATTTACTCTAAAATCATTCTTAATACATTTTAAAATGAATAAAAATATAGATATAGCTTTGTTGTCCTATTTCGGCCACCTTCTTTCTCATAGTTCCTTGCCCTTCGGGAATTCTTCCAATATCTTTTTCACGTCATCTCGTTTGTCGATGCTACATTTTTTGTTATTCTTTTTTCATTGTATAATCTCTGGAGTATGTAAAAACTAAAAATTCATGGAAATTCGAGGAACAAGAAAGGTGACCGAAATTGCAAGCTGGCCAGAATTTGGCACACTTAATCTATAATCTTTCAAGAAAATGAAAGTAATAAGTCTTTTTTTTTTCTTTTGAAAAAAAAAAGCATATGGAGCTCCAAAATTGAAGAACAGTAAAAAAAGAAAGCTTAAATGGTAAATGGTATTCAATAGTTGAAAGTCACTTTATAAAAACTTATCTTTAAACTTATAAGCACTATCCTTTAATTACAGAACGATAGTGGAAAATGGGGCAACTTTGAATTGGCATACCTTTAAAGTTGTGTTTTTCTCTTATTTTTAAATTAGGAAGCTAAATTACTTTATGATAAGCCTCAGTTACATTTACAAATTGGAGAAAAATTTCAAAGGTATCCCAATTCAAAGGTGCCTCACTTCCCCCTATCCCCTTCAGTGCTTGATAAAAAAAATCCTTTTGGCTGTAAGAGCTACTAATAACATTTTCATTACAAATTTAACCCTTTAGGACGATTGGGTCACCGGTGGCCCAAAAATGAAATTTTTCATACGGCCATCTTAAGTCATGTTTTGTTCTAAAAAGTCAGAAAAAGTAATTTTTTATGACCCCCGATTTTTGACCTTTTCGTCTTTAAAGGGTTAAAGAACAATGATTAAGTACATGAATCAAAGAAACTCGAGTCCTTTTTGATTTAGTTTCGCTTAACTGTCTCTCTCAAAATTTATCTTGCCCATTCCGTAGTATTTCTTCCAAGGATCGTATTCGTATATTTTTTACAGCAGCTCCTACACTTCTGTTTCTCTAATCATTTATTAATTTAAAAAAAAACTGGCAGAAAAAGAAAAACCTGCTTTTGTTGCTTTGAAATCATTTTCATTGGGCTTTCAAAGAGAAAATATTATCTTTTCTGGTTTAGGAAAAAAGGATATCAAAAACAGCTTAATTTTCTTTTAAAACTTAATTTTAAAAGAAAATTGCAAACTTTCTGTTACCTATAATTTTACCTATACAATAATAAATTTACCTATATAATTTTAAATTATTCGCAAAGGTAAAAACATTTCCACATAAAATAGTTTGAAACATTTACATACGGGATTTTACTGGGAGGGAATTCGAATAAAGAAAAATGTTCTTTATTCCATTTAAAAATTTAATTTTAAGAGAAAATTAATGAACCTGGCGGATTTCGTTAGCTAAAAACTTCCTAAAGACATCAAGAAAACTTTTTCTTGAAGCGTGAAATTGCTCAAAAATTTAATACTGTTTTTTATTAATCTAAAACTTAATACTGCACCTATTTTGATCAGGTTTTGGAGCAGATATAGAAAGCTTGAGGCACTGTCTCAGAGCTCTTCTAAGGCCGGCTTTAGACCTAAGGTTTAGCCCAGTGGCCGGTGGTCTCAAAATTCAAAATAGCAACGCAGTTTTATTGGTTTTTCAAAATTTAATGGATCACTTGCCCGTTGACCAATCTTAAGTGATAATTTTCCAAAAAATCTTGATTAAGAAGAAATTAGAGAAGTGAAGCCATATGGCTAAGCCGTAGGTCTGAAGCCCGTGTAAGGCAACTCTTGTCTTTTACCAACTTTTCTTTGAGAAAAGTGGGTCAAAAGCTTCCTCAAAGTCCATTTTGAAGTTTTTGATATTAGTTTTTGTGCAATTTTTTTTAAATACAGTGCCCGCTTTCTAATCCGGATCGCCGTAATCCGGACGAGTTCTCGACGGTTACATATAAAATAATTTTGAGGTTATGTATGCATGTCTGTTCTACCATGAAAATGAATTATCCTGTGATGTTTTTGCTTAATAAATTAAGTATAATAGCATAGAATTCTCTAATTGTCTTTTTAATCTTCTTTATAACTTTTATACTAATTCTACAAAAAAAACTTGTATTATAGTTTCGAGACCGTTGAACAAATTTAAAAAATCTATCCGGATTACGAAGCGGACATTTGTCATATTGTCTCCCAATCATCCGGATTACGAAGCGGGCACTGTACCATAAAACCATTTTGAATGCTATTTGATTATTTTTGAACTGTTTAAAAAAGATAGAAAAAAGCGAAAAAGATCTTAATCCGTTCTCACCAGCTTCTGCATTTCATCAGTACCTTACATTGTCAAATAATCCTGTGAAATCCTTCAAGAAACCCGGAGATTCTCCGGGTTTCCTGCAGGGCTCCCTGGAGATTAATCAGGTTTAGATAAAAAGAGCACGGATTTTGGACTATATCCTTCTCCTTCTTTATTATTCAAACAACGTTTTGGAGCTTATTGGCTCCTTCCTCAGGTATACAATATGCAAAGTAATGGGTGGGAAACAGAGTCTGGACACAAAATAGCTGCGTATATGTGCACCTCTGGACGACAATTGCATGATGATGGTCAGAATATAACCAATGAAGAATGAGTTTCCTGCAAAATACATGGAGGAATCAGATTTCAGCAGGAATATCTAGAGATTTCTTGCATTTACTGCAGGAATCCAGAGGAATTCCCGGGTTTCCTGCAGGACTTCCCGAAGATTCCTCTAGTTTCATACAAGATTCCTCGGAGAGTTTGGCATAGCTCACATAAAAATGTCAAAGAAGTATCTGTTTGCAATGTTGGCATTAGCTTCTCGTATTATTTAAAATGAGTTCCGCATTACGATTTATGATTCTTTAATCCAGAACAGATTACATGCAGAAAATTTGTCAGAAATGCAAATATCTATAAATTTTGTAGTCAAGTATTTGGCAAATTCTTCCATTTAATGCCTCACTGGTTAAATATTGTAGCAGATATTAAAGGGGATGGATATTTTCCCATAGAAATCGAGTTTAATTTTCCAACCTGTTGCACATTTATTGGCTCAAGACATGTGGGTAGAAAAATCACGAAGGAACTTTACTCAATGGCATCACAGTAAATTCGTGGAAAAAGTGCAAGTTTAATGCTTCTTTTGATCGGATCATTCTCGTATATAATTTATGCATTTCATAAGTTCCGCCGACACTTTGATTGCCAATCGTCCTCAACTTTTGCAGACATAAAACACACCATTAAGTAAGCAATCGCCACAGTCATTGACTTTAGAACTATTTGCTATGTATTCAAGACTTCTCTTGGCAAGAATGGGATAGAGAGGTAGAATTATTATGTGTACAACCAAAGTGTCTTTTACAATGTGACGGCAATAGTTAGTGGTTCATGTATCTATTATTAAGACTCTCTTTACTTCTCCAGAACACCTTTGCCGAACGTTAAGAACTATGCTAGATTTACAATAGAGTGAGACACAAATCCCTCCTGGAGAGGAGCTTTATTTGAACGCATATAGGATGTAAGAAAAATAAAAAAGAGTTAATCAGTAGTAGAAAATGTGACTCGCGCCATGCATTTCTTACACCAATTGAGCCAATCTCTTCGTGTGTAGACCTTAATGGACTATGGATGGTAAAGGGTGGATGGAAAAAAGGTGCATTTAATAAAACGCTTCTTGTCGCATGTCAAGGTAAATATATGGACTTGGGAAGACAAGAATCATGGTCAAGAAGGTAGCGTCAACACAAAATCTCGATATGGCATTTGCATATGATGACAACACGAAAATGAATAAGAAAGTTATACTGGAGTTAAATGAATCATTCGTCTTGCATGTGATTTAGATAATAATAACATCTTCTTAAAGACGATGAGGTGGAAGAAAAAAAAAAGCTCAACAAGGGAATAATTCTAAAGCTTGCACAGTGTTGAAAGCAAAGGAACATTATAAAATCAACTGTGAAAGAACCACTAAGAATCACTGAATCAATATTTCACCCGTCAAGTCCCAACATACTTGAAAGTCACAGCAATTATCGCATTTTAAACGCCTCAGAACATATCTTACAGAAAAATCATCCTCCGAAATGTTTTCTTTTTTTTTCATTTCTTATTGGTATATTCTTTTTCCAAGTATTCCTCAGAGTTGTGTGTAAAAAGGGATGTAAAAAAAGTGTAAGAAGATCTGAAGAATACTTTTTCTTCACTCGCTAATTAGTGCTGTTAAGTCATGTAAACATAATTATAGTGTAAACACACTATATTGGGTATACTTAAAAATTTTCAATCACTTTTTTGAGTACTTCCATATATTGTCAATCGAAGGAAAAGATATGTTGGTCAAAGTGCCAGAATATTGCGTAAAAAGTTTCTACAATGGGTGTTTAACTGAAGGCTAAAATAATTAAAATAAGGAAGGGGTGGCCAAGTGTATGAGAATTCGCGGAATACTTGAATGGTATAGTGGATTAACTACTTTTTGCCAGTTGCACAATTAGCGGAGATTCCGCGGACTGAAGGAAAATCCGGCTTCGTCCGATCTGGATCAACTTTGTCAGAATACATTTTGATACTCATAAATCACAATTTATGAAACACAGTAAAAATTTATATTTTCAATTGTTTCTTCGGCTGTTTTCAAGACGTAGGGGAAAGCACGCTACCTTCGGACGACTCAAGTTTCGAACTATTTCTTTTTTAACGTGTTTTAAATGAATTTGGCTTATTTTGATGAGGCCGGTAATAGTAGGGTGGCGGCAGACCCAACCACAAAACAAAACTTTGGGACAATAAGAATCTTATCTTATTATATTATATTTAAATTACTAGTCCAATACCTCAAATTTTCAAAAACAGAGCTCTGCGTGAAATCTATTAACAACATAAAAAATTGAGTTGTCCGAAAGTAGTGCGGTTTCTCTTAAAGTTTCACAACATCTAATATCCGGATAGTAAAATTGATTATCTGGATAGTTAAATTTACTATCTATTTAATTAAATCCACTATTCTGAATCTAAGAGAGACTTGAGGTTAAATCTAAAGAAGGGTAGTAAAATTTACCATCTGATTATTAGAATATACTATCCATAGGATAGTAAATTATAAATACTATCACATATAGGGTAAATTAAGCTAATTCAAAACCTGCTCCAAATGGAAATTTTTCGCTACTCCAAGTGGAAACGTAATTGTTTTCATGATAAATACAGCACTAAATTATTATATTTATATATTTTCTATACCACAGTTTTATTATTTAGTTAATTTTGCTCCAAATAAAACGAAAATCCATTCATATTCACAAATTTTAATTTGTTAATTTCTCAGAAAAATTAAAAGTGTACTTTTCACCATCGAATTTTTCATCGATCGACCATGTTTTCCAATGAAAAACACAATGAGGTAATTATTGTTTATTCGTTTTGTTTAACATTAAAGTCATATTTCTGGCTAATTTTAGTTAAAGTAAGTGCTAATCTTTATTGTTAACGGTACGTGAAGTTTTCTAATGAAATAATTACCCATTTCGTGAACAAAAAGGATTTTTCTGAAGTGTCTGCAAATGCTGCAATAGGAAACCCCGGAAATATGATATTTTTGGATAGATTTTCTTATTGTTTTAGATGGGAAAGGAGAAAAGACCAGAAATAAGAACAAATCCTGCATTCAGAAGCAACTCAACAAGGTTTTGGAAGCCTTTCGTCGCGGTTTCACTTACACTGTTTGTCTCCAATTAGAAAATTTCCCTTGTCTCCATTTGGATTAATTTGTTTCCAATAGAAGCATTTTACATTCGCGTTTTTTCTTGTATTTAAGAAGTTTTCAAATTATATCTAAAGAATTTTCACTAAACAGTAACATTCTAGAAGAGTCAAGGAGCAAATTTATGTCATTCTCTTCAGAAAAAAAATTGAACTTAAAGTGTTGAATCTTCTGTCAAAGTTAAAGCGTCTGGAAATGGTTTTGAATTAGGACATTTTCCCTACTCAAGACTTTTGACTGTGCGATCTAACACCCCAATTTGTTGGGCGAATTTTTTACTATCCGAATTCGCATTCCCTTCTATCATCCTGAATACTGGATATAAATGATAAATATTAAAAAGGGTTATCTGTTGTTTACTAACAGATATTGATTAAGTTTTTTCGACTGTAGATTAAAATATCCTCTTGTATTCAAATTACTTTACATATTTTAAATATGATTGCAAGTTCGAACATTCCGCAAACTTGGGACATTTGAATTTTTTTCAGAGATCCAAGTTTGATCAAAATTCAGCTAATAAAAATAGATTTTTGCGAAATGACAAAAGATGTGAGTTATTGTGAATCGACCATATTAAACTTAAATACTTTGTTAGGTTCTGGTTTTTTTTCTAAAGTTTTTTGAAATGTATTTGAATTATGTAATTTCGATTTTGGTGAGTAGGAAGTCTCATTAATATTCATCAGTGAAATATTTAGATCAGAGCAAAAAAAAAATTATGGATTTATCTTCTTAATCCAGGATAAACAAAATTTTTGCCATAGAGCAGTAGAAAATATAAAAACATACTGAAAATCGTTCATAGGAAAAAAACAAAACAACAATAATCGAAGAAATTAATTAAAGAACTTCTTCTAAAATTCGACTCATTTTAAACAAGACTTAGAATGTATTTTACTAGTTCTTTCCTTTGTTTCTTATTTTTGTTTGTCATTTCCTTGTTTCTTTAACTTTTTAAACAAAAAAAACCACAATTCAATCGTAGGTCAGGTGCACGAGCTTAATGATATTTCATATAGATTTAAGCGACTTTTTTATCAAATATACTTAATGCAGTAGCTCCATTACACATTTTATTAATTAAGTAATTGTTGAGATAAAATACTTTTCTCAATGATATTATTCCAATGTCCATTTTAAATTTTAGATGAGTTTTTTGTCCCTTATAAACTTTTCTATCAACATCCACTTGATCAATGTATAAAATGTTGTTTCTTGGTTATAAAATCATGTACCATCTCCTTATGCAGTCCTACTTATTCAGTTCCCGAGTGTCTGGTAGAGGAGAAAAGAATGGCTAACAAGCATTTACAAGTGGAGTGTGGTGTAAAAAGATAAAGTGCCTCAAGTCTCCAGCACTATGAAAGTCTCCATGCGGCTCTATTTTAACTAATATTAATACAACTAATACAACATTGTTGAGAAGAGGTATCCATTTAATTTGTTCACAAAACCCCTCTTGCCACTTCATTTGATTCTTGGTTCTTTTTTCTAAATGCCCCTACATCACATGGCAGTGAAATGTAACTTCCAACTTGTAACTTGATGTTTAATGTTAAAAATATGTAATTCACGTTTCTCCATTGGTAAACTGTTAGGCCAGAGGCCGTCTAATCTGCTTTTCTCTTTCAATATTCTTAGTACCCAAAGCATGGTGAGACAGACTTTTATTTAATACAAACGACAGATCCATTAATATCCTTGTAGTGTATTTTCTCAAATCTCTCTCCGGCTATTTGTAATATATCAGAGATTATTCTTACACGACTATATACTATGGTGGTACTATGCTCCATGAACTTCAAATTGAAATGTTCCTTACTTTGTGATATCAAGCAAGGAAATACAATAGACATGGTACAAAGTCTTCTAATGGCACGAAAAAAGCCATTTAGGGGAGACTGGGGCACATGTAACCATTTTCGATAGATGCGAATTTGAGGTGATTTTCCAAGGACACCGTGATTTTTTGGAAAATATTTCTTAGCTCATGTTTTACCCTTGGGTATAGGCAATTCGTCGAGGGTAATGCGGATGCTGGAAAACAATTGAGTTTTCCATAAAAATAAAATTTGTGTCACGGTGCATTTTTCTCTTTTCACAAAATACCTGGGGTAGAAGTAACCACTTTCTGGGGAGGATGTAAACACCTTTTTTCCCACCCTTGAAATTAACTTTGCACCACTCTCGATTATTTTAATTACTTAAGAGATATATAAAGACTGTATATTTTTCAAAAAATCACGACATTTTTTACAAAGAATAATTAAAATAGCAAAAAAACTAAAATCATGTATATCAAAGACATTTTTCAATGGATTTTCCCCATATTTTGACATCATGTGACTTTTTATTGAACACAGCGCCACCAATTTTTTTCGTAATCTATGAATTATAGATATTTCGCATGAAGGTCAATTTCCCGCTCTTTTACCTACTCATTTTGTGAAATTGAATTGCCTGTTTACATCTACCCCAAATGCTGTTTTCTGATCAATTATTAATTCTTTTGAAATAATGAGAATCTCAATTTGTCTAGTAAATGCATAAATATAATCCTAAAAGATGTAGGAAAGAACTGGTATTGCTACATTTCGATTATTTTACACAGTTCTTAATTTCCAGGTGGAAATCCAAATGACCAAAATAATTGAAATATCAACATTTTCGGGAAAAATGATTTTTATTTTTAAAGTATTAGGATTTTATTGACCAATTTTTCTGTGGACATACATCCCCATGGTATCTATGAATACTTATGGGTTTTATCCTCTGGAGTCTTAAAATTAATGAAAAAAATCACAGTGTTTACAACTACCCCAGATTACTACTGCCCCAGTTCCCCCTACCTTCCAGTTAAAAAGGGAGTTATTGGAAGCAAATCTTTTAGCAAAGAGCGGCAATGTTTGTATATCCCACTCACATAAAAGAACCTCCATGGCCTCAAAATACCCATTGAACAATGTGATAGTCAGTGCTGTGCAGAATTGAAAGATATTCCAGTCATTTATGATTACTATTTTGATAGTTTGAGGGCAAGAAATGGGATTTCTTGACTTTTTCAGCTAATATTTTTTTTTTTATAAATTCGGAATTCTTATAGGGGAATGCAGGGAGATTTCACATATGTTCTGGTAGTTTGACGTTAATTTTTTCATATAAAACAAAAGGTTTTGTAGGTTGAATTTTCTACTTAGTATTGAGCATTCTTGATAAATTTAAGTCACATCCCTTTCGCCTAAAGTATGCGAATGCAAGTTGACTAGGGGTAGGTGGGGTAGTTTCGCACCTGCATTATTTTCGAAAACAAAGATTCTCAGGGCGAAAAATAATTGTTTAGTATTTGTCCTGTATATTTTCAGATAGTCAATACTCAAGAGTAACCAACTAAACATAATTTGTTGGAATATGAACCATTATTCGTTTAGCAAATGAGGTCTGAAAAAGTTTAGCTGAGCGAAAGTGCCCTACCCTACCCAATATAGGCCTCTTTGCGAGAATTTAATTGTTGACTATTTTGAAAAAAAAAATGTTAAAAAATTTAGAATGAAAAAAATGTAATGTCTGTAGAACATCGCTCAACGGCTTTATTTGAATTTGAATTTCGTCCCCTCTAGAGTAGTATCATAGTCACCTTCGTATCTATGCTCGCTGGGATAGAAGTCGTCACTTGAGGTGTGACGTCTTGAGGAGGGCTATGCGCATGTCTATTCTATTCAGTCAGTCTCGCGCCGATCGTCAAAGAGTGCGTTTGGGGTTGCGCTGGGGTTAGCCCTCCAAGGGGTAACTATAAATCTCCCGCGAGTTCTAGAATACACGTTGGTGACTCGGTCGTGGTTAATTTATAATCCTCCGGTTAATTGGGGTTTTCTACATGTCTAGTTGACTGGAATCGGCCGGGATGTGATCTCCTAAAAGAGTCTCTGCTGAAAGGAAACAACTTTTTCTTTGCACAAAATTTCGTTAATGTTCGAATTCAAACTGAATTTCGAATTTTTGTACTAAAAATTCTCACAAGGTTGTAAAAATGAATGAAATTTACATTAAGTAGCTGTTAAAGAAGTTACTAATTAGGAAGATATTTAATAATAAGATAGGAATCGAATGGAAAATATTATAAAGCTCGTCTATTATAATTTTCCTACACAAAGTGAAAACCAACAGTTCTTGACACTCGAAACTCTTCGAAATTCGAATGGAAGTGCTTCAACCACCAGACAAACAAAATGGAAAGCATAATTTCTTCTCTCTGGCTTTCGAAATCGATCTTCGAATGTCTTTTTTCTTCGGGAAACTCCAGTTATAAGTACTTGGAATAATTCAGTCGAGTGCTGATTGCCGATCTGCCTATTTTTCGCAAAGATCGGATCATATCGATATACGGTTTTTTAGCAAAAATATGCTGATCTGTCGATCTGTGTCTATAAAAATTATTTACCTTTTATATTTATGAATTCATATGCCAATTGCTAATGCAATATTAGGTACAAAAAGGTACCGATTTAGCGGATTTAGCAATGTTACCTATCAAATCATCACATTTTTGGCGATTTCCTGTCCACAAGCTAATTAGTAAAATTGCATTTTTTTAATTACTCAGACACTTATTGCTCCTAGATGTAAAATTTTATAAATACAAATTATCTGATTTCCACAAATTTAAAATAAATCTTCTTAACCCATTCCTTACCATGGTATTATACATCATACGCAAATTGAGTGATTTTAGATGATTTATTTCTGGGCAATTGATATTCGAATTGCTGTCGAGAATGGATTTTTATGTTGTTCAATTGCTTGGGAAAAATAGTTTGACAGAGATGAAAATACATTTTGTCATTGTTTTCTTGCTCCACGGAAGGTCATGCAAAATTTTTGCTCAAAATTGCGGACGGTAAATACGACATCCCGTTGAATTTGTTAAAATTGGCTTCTTTCCGCTTTCCTGATTTGAATTCTAGTTGCCAATTTGCTTTCTTGGATAGTTACTCTATCTAAATCAAAAGAATTTGTAATAAATTAATGCACAGGATTTAAATTCAGTGATCGTTAAGACGTGTGTTTGACAGGGGCTCCCCGCACTCCCATAATAGGTAAAAAAATTTCTTTTCAAAAAATTCATCTGTTAATCTGTAGGAAACTAATCCCAAAATATGAATATTCTGTCTCAAGTATTTCTGGTACATTGACTGAATGGGTTAATTAAAATAGACCATTATTATTGTTTTACAAAGATTTAGCTGAACTTAATATATTATTTAGTTAAATTTATTTATTATATTAGTACGATAGTGAACCTGCTCCAAAAACCTAACTTTCCCCTAGAATAAAATTTTCGAAGTGAATATAAATTAACGTTGTTGGTTTAAAAAATTGTTTCTGAGAACGTGTCACTATTAATCTGTCTTTTTGCACAAAAACCCGGATATTCTGAAATTTAAGTGTACCCATAAGTGAGATTGAATTTTGGGAATAACCCACAGAGAGGGTGAGAAAAATAGGTGAAAATTTGTAGATTCTTTTTGCCCTCTGACAAGCAAGATGTCTTAAAATGTTCTCTATTCTCATTCTTATCGTCCTGAAGACAAGAGATGAATTTGAAAAGCAAAGAAAGAACTCAAATTCAATTCTATTCATTTATGAATGAAAATACTATAGAAAAAAGGTTGATGGTGAAATAAAGAGCAAAATAAGCAGAAAATCCTTTTGTTCTATTATTTCATGATGTTCTGTGTGTAGTTCTTGTTCTTCATGTTCTCATTCTTGCGGATATTTTCAAGACTTGTGGAACTGAGGAGAAAAAGACCATTGATGACATGGAGCAAAAAGAAGTTTAAAGGCATGAAATATTGTCTCCTTTTATGGTATCTTGCCGCACGATCAAGCAGAATGAAGCAGAATGATTGAATAAAATCAATGAAATATAAAACCGGAGATGTTGTCAATTTACGCACAATCCAGAGTAATGTGGAGTTTTGTTTTTGGACACCATCAGAGCTAAGAAATGTGCTAAAAGCTTTTGGCATCACTTAATGATATCCTTCTTAAATGATCCCAACAATCTACTCTGGGAAATGAAATATATACAAGAAATCATTTAGAAAATATTGTTATATCTACATTTTCAATACAAATAGTCCCATTGAGTGAAATCCAATTTGACACAATCAGGTTCAATTTAATTGGAGCAAGATACTCAATTAAATTCTCCAGCATATCTTTGCAGTTTATTCAAGTTATGGATGGATATTTTCAAGACAGAAAAACACCATCCATATTTCCCAGTGAGAGAAACTTTGCAAATATATCAGATAATTTAATAGAGCAATTTTCATATTGCCCATACAATACAATAATTCAATTTAAACTTCTCTCTGGTCATCAATTAAATTGTGGCACTTTGCTGGTACGCAAACTCAACATGCTCTAATGTCTTTTCCCGCCATATTGTGCAATCACACGAGGAAGTGGATCATTCTCAATAGATTGAAATTACTTGATCGAAAGTCATGCGTTTTTCCACAGAAAATTGCTACACTCGAGGGATTGTGTTTAGAAGTTATTTGCGCATTTCGATACAAATTCATTAAATAATTATAAACATCCAACAATTGGATGCCTCAGCTAGTGTGACATCATTTCTGAGAGAGGAAATCTTATAGTGTTTCCCTACAATTATTTAGTATATGTTCATTTTCTACTCTGTGTGATAATAGAAAATCCACACTGGAATTGCTAAAACTGTTGCATAAATAAATAACACTCTATACAATCCACTGAATTAGACAGTATTTTTTTTTAATTTCAAACGAAATTTTCAAAAATATTTCTGTGTTTTTTATGATAGGGGGAACTGGGGCAGTAGTAAACTGGGGTAGTTGTAAACACTGTGATTTTTTTCATTAATTTTAAGACTCCAGAGGATAAAACCCATAAACATTCATAGATACCATGGGGATGTATGTCCACAGAAGAATTGGTCAATATAATCCTAATACTTTGAAAATAAAAATCATTTTTCCCGAAAATGTTGATATTTCAATTATTTTGGTCATTTGGATTTCCACCTGGAAATTAAAAACTGTGTAAAATAATCGAAATGTAGCAATACCAGTTCTTTCCTACATCTTTTAGGATTATATTTATGGATTTACTAGACAAATTGAGATTCTCATTATTTCAAAAGAATTAATAATTGGTCAGAAAACAGCATTTGGGGTAGATGTAAACAGGCAATTTCAATTTCACAAAATGAGTAGGTAAAAGAGCGGGAAATTGACCTTCATGCGAAATATCTATAATTCATAGATTACGAAAGAAATTGGTGGCGCTGTGTTAAATAAAAGTCACATGATGTCAAAATATGGGGAAAATCCATTGAAAAATGTCTTTGATATGCATGCTTTTAGTTTTTTGCTATTTTAATTATTCTTTGTAAAAAGTGTCGTGATTTTTTGAAAAATATACAGTCTTTATATATCTCTTAAGTAATTAAAATAATTGAAAGTGGTGTAAAGTTAATTTGAAGGGTGGAAAAAGGGGTGTTTACATCCTCCCCAGAAAGTGGTTACTTCTACCCCAGGTATTTTGTGAAAAGAGAAAAATGCACAGGGACACAAATTTTATTTTTATGGAAAACTCAATTGTTTTCCAGCATCCGCATTACCCTCGACGAATTGCCTATACCCAAGGGTAAAACATGAGCTAAGAAATATTTTCCAAAAAATCACGGTGTTCTTGGAAAATCACCTCAAATTCGCATTTATCGAAAATGGTTACATGTGCCCCAGTCTCCCCTAGTTCAAATATTAGAAAAATTGGTAGAAAATTTTATTTCCTTATTCTGTTAAGGATATACAACTTTTCATATTTAATAAAGATATCTACATAATTGAGGTTATGTTGAAAATACTTGAATCACATTTGTTCCAATAAACAAAAAGAGTTTCAACGTGCACCAAATGCTAACCGTTTTCAATACAGCTGAAAATAGATATATTTTCAGTTGAATTCTGCTAACCTTAAAATGACACCCGCGATGTAGTGCCATTTCCATATATTAATTAGTTAGCACTTTTTGTTTGAGACTTGCTGACCGGTCAGCATTTTTTTGCTAATCGACTCAACAAAAATATGTTGAAAACGCTGCCTTTGTTAGCTAACTGTGCTTGCTAAAAAAAAAAGCTGGGCTTTAATGAAATATAATTATTAATCGTATCGAGACACTTTATTTATTTGTATTACAATGTAATCTTTACAATGTGGTCTTCTGGAATCTGCTGATCGTAGATCGCCGAAGAACGCTTTTTTCGTAGTGTGGATGCTTCTTCCATGGTCCTGGAGTTTTTGGGCAGAGGCGGTGCATTTTTAATACGTTTTATCACAGTGAAAATGTCCTTTTCTAGATACTCACGTCTTTGCACCGGGCGGGACTCGAACTCACAACACTGTGAGTTCAAGCCGGGGCTTGATCAGCCCAAGAGCCAACGGTCTTGCCTATTGCGCCACTGAGATCCCCTGAGATGTAATTTAGTTATACAAAATAAAATATCTAAATTAAATTCTGGATAAAACTAGTTTCTATGAAATATGCGAAAAATAGCGTTTTCATTGTAGCCCCAGCTCCAATATAGCCCCATCTTCCCCTAGATTTGAAAAATCCGCTCAATGAATCACATTGATTTAAGTCGACGTTAAAGTCAAGTTCTGTTCGTTTTTTTAGTGAGCCTATTCCGGTTCTAGAGATCAAAACGTTTGAGATTACTTCTTAAAAATTTTTTAGGAACCTATTTAAGTTTAATTGTAGATCTACCACGCTTTATAGTTAAAACTTTATTATTATCAAGAAAGACTTACAACTAATCTTAATTTTGCTGAAATATTTCGAAGAAACTTTCGTAAAGATTTCTACCATTTAGTCTTAGAGTTAATGTTGCCTAACGTTGTTTATAAAAAAAATCGCTCACAATTGCGCGAAATAAAAACTCAAACGTTAGAAATATAGGAATTCGTTGATCATAAAACCACGATGTGTGCTTGATGGCGTCATGCTCTGGAGCCTCATAATTTTTTACACAAAGTCACCAGTCTCTCCAGAAGAATTTCCTGCTTTATCAATGACACTGTGGAAGATAGTAATTTTGTCATATCTAGGTATATACGTACTGATACATTGAGATCATGAATGGGTCTAGCACACCAAGTCAAGAGGTCTTTGAACTGGCTTTTTATTCCAATCAAATTCATTTAGCGCCCACAACAGTCTTTTGCGCCATCCCCAGAAGACACAAAGTAATCATCCCATGAAAGCAATTTGCCAGAAGTGATACGCCAACGCAGGTACTTTTCCTAACCACCTTTTCTAGCTAACATAATTTTCACGTATCCGGCGCCCGGTGATCGTCAGTGGACAGACGAGAGTGCTAGCTAATTGCACTGGGATGATACAATGAGCACAATTTCACCATGGATGCAAATTGCAAATGAAGAGCTCAGGTGATTAATTTCACCTCTCGTGATCTACCACAATCATCTTCAGCACACGAGACACTCTTCAATCACTTTTCCATGGCTATATAGTGTGAAATTATTGGGTCAAATAGTCTTTATCACACATTTCATGCTTTTCACGTGGTGTTTAATTGAATTATATGGCATCGTCATTTAGTACTCTGGCAATTACAAGAGTTGTTGGAAAAGTTAGGTTAGTTTACGAGTTCTTGCACTAAAACAATAAAATCGACAGGATTTCAAAGCCACTAATTTTACTTCTAATTGTTGAATTACTAATTTTGTGTAAATGACAGAAGCTTTTGCTAGTAAGAAAATAAATAAAATGATTTCAAAGGTTACATAAACTCAAAAAATTCAAATTCACTTTTACAGTTCAATTCAAAATTGTTCAATTTTAATAAATATACACGAAAATAATGAGTATATTATATTTTTTCTAAAACTTACGAAATATTCGAAATCTTTCTCCAATATACTGAACATAACCTCAAAAATCCTTTACTTTATTATTCTTGGGTTATACTTGCATGATTTTGATTTTTTAGTAAGGAACAAACGTATTACAAATAATGATATATTAAAAACACTTGAAATAAAGGATAAACAAGCACTATTTCTACTAGAATAGGTCTAATGTTCGACATAACCTAAAAAAAAAACATGTATTTATTTTATAACCTCTAAAGATTTTGAGAATTTTCGTCGAAATTGAGCATTTTGACGTTCTTTACGTTCACATATGCATATTCTTTACTTAAAAATATTCCATTCTGATGAAAATTTTTCAAAATAGTATTTTGTCCTTTATGGCCTTTACGCACTAGAGAATTTTATGTCCATATTAAAACAAATTCCCTATGCTTGAGTAGGAAAAGCTCTTTAATTATAGACATAATTTTCTCCAGTGTGTAGAGGCCATTACATTTGCTCATTTTGACTGAACTTAAGGAAAACGCAAAAAAAAAGTTTTTTTTTGGAATTTCGTTAGTGGAACTTCAAAGAGATAGAAAGGATATTTGAAGGAAGTTAAAAAGTATAAGAGAAGACCTTGTAAATTACCTCCGCCTAATCATTTCAGTAGGGGAATTCTGTAATTTTCGTAGTGTTGTCACGTATGAGTTCGAAACCTGACAATTTTTTTGTCATATCATATGAGTTCGAAAATTCAATTCATTCAATTTTTAACGAAATCCTTTTACTTGATGATTTTATGTAAATACAATACGTCTTGGTTGATTTGTTTAACAAAGTTCATTGTCATTTCAATTGCCAGAAATCTCAAATATGTGACTTCTGACAATGCCACGTGAGGTGAAATGGCAATGTCGCGGCTACAGAATCGCATTTTCGAAAAAACTCTCCTAAGATTCGAACCCAATTTGTCATATGGCATTGCCAGAGCGTTACAGAATTCCCATACAAGTCACATCTCGTTCACACAGCCATATTTAAACTATCAACAGGTCAAACCCTCTGCAAGGGGCGTGGCTTAAAATTATTTTTCACGGAACATACTTAATAAAGTATTGCATATTCTTTTTTTATTCTGTCTATCCACAATAAACTTTTTAACTTCAGTTCCTATTTCAAAGAAGTGTGCCGATCTTTTGAGACGACCTTTGGTTATGCAAAAGAAGAATATTGAGTGGACTAGACACCGTCATTGCACTTGTTCGTTCTCATTCAATCTACCCATGAGCTTCCCAATGAACAACACGGAATCTTGGTATGGAGCAGGGGCAATTGAAGAAGCAATATATGAGCATTTTATAGCTATTATATGAGCAAAAGATAGCTATTTTGTGTCTCTTAAGATGCATCAAAGTGGCAATCAAGAGTGCAGCAGATAGAAAAGGCTTTCTTTCTGCAAAAACCGCCAATTCGCAAGAAAATGTGTGATGTTTGAGACTCACGCGGAGGTGAAATCATGCAGAACTTGATGATAATTGAAGGCTTGGAATCTCCATTCAACAGATTTCGCCCGCGCATTTCACATCGTGATACCTATCACTAATTCCCATATCACTCCTATGTTGCATTGCATAACATCAATTCCACCTCCTTCAGGGGGTTTATCGTTTCATGGAAATTTGTACAAATCACCCAATGTGATTTATGACTTTCAATTGTAACTATCCCCTCTTTCATTCCTTCACATCGTAAGGGACTTTGTATTCAGAATAATTAATATTACAGAAAATATTCACATTCCGAGAAATCAACGCCCTACCTTTACACAAATCGCTGAATGAAATCCAATTAAAATCAGCTGATTAAATTGCAGACTTGCAGACAATATTATATACTAATTAGCTCGAGAAATTGTTCATCCGCAATGTGTGAAAACTAAGAACGAATCTTAGCGATTTTCCATCTTATTCTATTATCAGAATTAAATGCTCGACTTCCTCGCTTAATAGTGTTGAGGCAGGGAATCAAACAGCGAAAAGTCACAAGCAGAGACAACATTCAAAATAACAATAAATTACCTTACCAAATTTATTGCATTTCTGATCGCAATCAATCATTTAACTTTCCAACACTCAAAGAGAGTATACAACATTAAAAATTCATTTTATTGTAATTGACACTGCTAAAGCCATTCAATGGAAAAGATTTCTATAGAATCTTGGCACTTTTCATTGTCGACAAAACGGAGGACAGAAAAAGAGAATTTAGTTGAGAATTATGAATAAATTTACAAACTGTAAATTGTTTTGTGATAGTGAAATGGGAACATGGTGAGAACAATTGGTTTAAGGTAATTTTTATTGGTCATGCAGATTATATGGTTGAGGCACGCGATCACTTTGCTTTAGTGAATTATCCAAAAAGAAGTAAGGCATAAAATCACTTTTGACAATCCGGTTTTCTCATAATATTGAATGATAATATGAAAAAATCGTTATTAAAGTTTTAAAATCTAATAGCAGACATTTGTTCTTTGGTAAATATCATATAAGGGAACTGTGCCAAATTTCGGACATAAGGCATTAAAGTCCTGAGTTTGAAGTGCAATATTTTTAAAACATTCATTGTCATTTTTTTTAGAGGGGGTATTTTGGAAGAAACCATTTAATTAGTTTGTCATAGCTGTTTTTTTTAAAATAATTCTTGATCCATTTAAAATTGACTAAAAAATATAGCTACTTCTTTGTGTGCAATATGGGACACTAAGTTTCTCGGAGTCCCTTAGTCTTTCGGAACACTTCCAAGGGTTTCTCTATAACATCTTGTTCGTAGAAGTAATATTATTTTGTTTCTTTGGCGTTGTCTAACTTCTGAAATTAAAAAAAAAAATTAATATGAATTATGGAATTTCAAGGAACGAAAGAAGTGTCCTATATTACAAACTGTCCGAAATTTTACATAATTCCCAAAATATTTTGTGCAGGTATCCATAAATAAAAAAACATCTTTATTGGTCTTCAGGTTCTAAATTAAATTCGAAATCGTTTCAATTCAGAAGTGCGTGAGTCTTTATTGAACTTTTGGAATTAATGAACTCGGTCAACTGTGAATGATCAGCTTCTGGTTAAAATTAATGACCATAAGAATCGTATCATACAAAAAGCTTTTGATATCATGTATAGAATTTTAAGTGGCTTCATTTGGGGATTACTGATGAATGTGGCGTCTAAATGATCAAAAATGATTCACAGTTTATTAATTCGGATTGAATTGAGAGACCTACTCACGAATTTGCAGGGAAGTGTCATAATAAAAAAGTCGCGATGAAAAGAATTAGACAAACAGGAAGTTGTGAATTCCATACTTCTATATGGATATGTTTAAAAGCCGGTGTATTTTATTTATCCGGACATTTTCGAAAAAAAAAATATTTTAAGAAAAATCGTGCCATGGAAGGTGTAGAAAAATATCCAAGAAAGTCTCGTAGAATTTCACGTGGCACCCAAAGAAGGAGGAGAGAACTTAAGAAGGGAAGAGATATTGATAAATAAATATTTGTTCGATGTTCAATAAAATCAACCACCAACGATGAATGGTATTGTGAGAATATCGAAAGAGATGGTTCATTGAAACTCTGAGTGGTTTAAGAAATTATTTTCATATATGATATTTAATGATGATAATCTCTGTTCCGGGTATTGTTAGTAGAATATCGTGGATGTATTGTATCTGTCTTTTTTTCTTAAATACTCTTTTGCTGTGACTCTCATGTCAAATAAACATTGTCAGAGATCCCAGAGGAGAATTCTGCAAAGAGATCTCGTAAAGAAACTCCAAAATCGCTTAATGATTTCGTCTTGCGAACAAGAATATGTAAACACGCACAATAATCGACATTTTATTGCTTTTTCGTGACATAGCGCCAAAATGATGGAGGTGTTCCAGATCTTGCCATGCAATTAGTTCCCACCAAGCACAATTAATTTTTGCCAGACAGAAAACACAAATTTTGATACGACACATTTGTCATGAGTAACAATGGTTTTGCAAAGGAATACATATTTCTTCGATATAAATCAACTCTCTTGTATATGTATAAACCAAAGTGTGAAGCGGGAAGTGCAAGAGTATTTTTAAGAATGGAATATTCGTAGTAATGCCTACCAAAGGTGTTTACATTAGATCAAAATCACGCGCGAGCCTCCAACAGCGTCCAAGAAGTATGATGGAATGAACCAGACCACATACTGTTGGTGGCTTGTAACAAATCTGCATGTGATACAACAAAGTTTTCTGTTACACCACTCACAAAGGCGAGTGAAAAATGATAGAATCAACATAAGTGGAGAGAATAGTCTGAGGAAATTCTCTGGAAATTTAATGATTTTCTTCACAAATCCATTTCCTCTTCTAAAGAATTTTTTTAGGCGAAAATACAACTAAGATCTGAAGCCTGAGAATAAGCTTTAATCAGTATATACATACACAAATTCATAAAAATTTTTAGTCACATTGTGATCTTTGATTGGTTAAAGCCGCAAGGCATTCAGAGCTTTAGCCAATGAGGATATAGAACTAAAATATTTTATAGTATCAAACAATTGATTTAATGTGAATAACACTTAAGCCAAGATTTTTTTTTGGTAAAACAAAACTTGACAAAACTTTACTTTTCATTCTGAAAAACGAATTTTTCAATTGCAAATTGAAAAAAATCAAAAAGGAGCGATTTTCAAATTTTAAAAATCAATGTTCTTTTTTTCTTTATTAGGTCATTTCCCCGAAAATTTTATAGGGGAAGTGCTCTCCCTTCGAACGTTCATGCCTTCGAATAATGTGGATTTCTTTTGTTTTTCGTAAAAGATTTACACTAAATTATCACGGAATTATCAATAATTGATGTTAAGTTTCTTAGGAAAACTAAAAGAAAATTCACATTATTCGAAGGCATGAACGTTCGAAGGGAGAGTACTTTCCCCTATAGGGGAGAGCGCGCTACCTTCGGACGACTCAGGCTTCGGATAATTCAATTTTTTCTCTGTTTCTTATGGATTTCACCCATAGCTCTTTTCTGAAAATTTGAGGCATTGGACTAGCTATTAAAATATAATATTATAATGGGCCAAATTCATTTATAACACGCTGAAAAAACAAGATTTGTGCGAAGCATAAATCGTCCGAAGGTAGCGCGCTTTCCCCTACATGTAGGGGAAAGTGACCATGCTTGATACGATCCAAGCTTGATATTAACTATTTTTTTCCTACGTTAATCAATAATTGTGACTCATAGCAATATATTTTAATAGCTGGTGCTAAGACTCACATTTCCGAAAAAAATTAGGATCCTAGCTCTCTAGTTTCAGGAAGCAAAAATCAAAAATGGGTCCAAAACTGTAATTTCGATACATGATATTTCATAAGTATTTCTTAATTAATGTCACTTTTCAGGAAAACTACTATCATAGGCACATAGAGGGTTCATCAGTATTAATATTTATGTAAAAATATTTTTACTTGGGGACACTGTTTTTGATGGTGGTGACAAATTCATAAATTCTACCTGTGTCCATCCTATATTTTAAGAAGGGTCCATGAATAATAATTTTATTGTGGCAACTCTATCATTAGATGTGATTTTTTTATAATTACACCTATTGAAATCCGCCAATTTTATCGACAATTGACATAGCCTTCAACCCTGTTGCCTGAATTTTAAGGTTGCAGAGTGACATTTTCATGGACTCAAAGTGAAAAAATGGTTTTCGCTAGTGCCCTAATGTTATAAAAACACGGCTTAGAAAAATTACATAAAAGTGATTTTAAAACTAATAACCAGTCGTACAAACGATTTAAGCAGATAGATTAGAGTTCCGTCTAAATAGTGATGTGCAATTTTTTGTATCCGGTGAAATTTTTATAGTCAAAATGGGCCTCCGAATTGTCGAATCAATTATTATACAGGAAGGCCCCGGACCCGACTTGTATAAAAATCGCCACTGAATTTTCATTTTCTTCTTGAGGAAAATCTAAGGATTTCCAGGAACTATGTGAGGTAGGACTATGAACCTAATAAGTGAGACATTTTTTTGTCATAGTGGAAGAATCGCTTCGGTTTGTGTGTTAATCAGAAAAAAATCACAAACCTTGGACGTCATTTTACAATATCAAGCATGGTCACTTTCCCCTACTGTATCCACTGATCCATTGAGAATTGAGACTCCTTTTTGAAAGAATAGGAGCAAAGTGTAGGGAAAACGAATATCAATGATGATCTCACGATGAACTGTAATCGGTAAAATCATTTTACAATTGAAGAATTGAAGTCCAATATTTGAATAAACGCAAAGGTTGAATAGCATTAAATATGTGAGAAATCTGCCAAATATTTGCGAACAGAAATCATTTTATATGCATTTCTGAAATGTATAAATCGTTTCATAGTTTATTAATTACAAGAAATCTTTTATTATATTTTCTATATCTTTTTTAATAAGAGAAGTTCTCTTAATAAATTTAGATTTCCTATGAAGAGTAGTTAAGCAGTGTAATGTAATTTATCTCGAGTCTTCAGAACATAAAAATTCTAGCTATGATCTCTTAGCATCGAAACTTCATCAGAAATATTGGATTATTCACATAATTGTTCTCCTTGAGAAATTTTTGCAATAAAATCATGAAATCAAAGTATTTAAGTAACAAAGTCAGTCAGTTTGTTTTTTGGTTTTCTCAAAATTTATATGGAAAATTACGTAGAAGGGAATTAGAAAATTCTAGTTTATTAGTGCATCTTATTGGGATCCAGCCATTCTTGCATGTCGAGGTACATATATTACAACCCCAAATACAAATACTTTACATTCTAAATAACTTTACTACAAAGAATTCGAATTACGGTGATCGTATTGGACTGCTGTTGTCTTTTCCTGAATTTTCACTTTAAAGAAATTGTGGTGAGAATACTTAAAGTGAGTGCAGCACGACATAATCTGGCTGTTGAATGGGGAATTTAGTACAGATGTCAAAGGGACGTGAGCAAAATTGCCATTTGAATGGTGGCAGAGGCATAAATTGCACACAGATTTCCGCATGCAGCCATCCTGATTGAATATTCATGAAGAAAGGGTGTTGGTTTTGATTGGGTTTAAAATCACAAATCACTTTTTGTTCAAACCATGTTAACGGTGAATGAGTTCTCTTGCCAATGTCTTCACCTTTTTACTTCTAATTCAATTAGAGTTTTCAATGGAAAAACGGTTAAAGAGACGCGTTGAATGATTTGGTGGAATGTTATCAATTCTTCTTGAAAGTCAATTTGGGACATTGTTTAACAAACTTTTCATACGCCTCAAGCCGTCTTTAGTACACTTTGTGGGGCTTTGGCATACAGTAGGGGGAGGCTTTGATGTTTCGCACATACGCTACCATCGGACACTTCGAATTTCTCCGGTATTACTTTATAACTTTCACTGATGGCTATATATTTTAGTAGCTAGTCTTAAATCACACCTTTCCTGAAAAAATTGGGAGTCTAATCCTTTTCCCCTAGTTTTAGGAAACAAAAATTAAAAACAGGTCCAAAACTGTAATTTTGCTGTGCAATATTTCATACGATTGTGCACAATTAATATCACTTTTCTGAAAAACTACTATCACACAGGGTAGAAGGGTTATTAGGAATCAGATTTAAGTAAAAATCTTTTAGGCTGAACAGGCACTTTTTGTGGGTGGAACAAAATTCACAAACTTGACTCAGATTCATCGATCGCACATAGAAGACATGGCTTCTCTCACATTTTCCAAGAAACTTCATTTTAGATGCGATCCCTCATATTCACATCTATTGTAATCTACCGATTTGATCCACCACTAAAAAGGAAAACTTAAAAATCGTAAAGTTGATAAACAAGAAGTAATTTGACTCAAATAGGTTGCAGTTGAGTAATTATTAAGCAATTTTGCATTTCTTTGATATAAAAATATTTTTCAAGCTTGCACAAACTGAATGTGCAATGAAAGAATCACATCTACAATAAGCTCACACAGTTTACAACTGGTTTTTGACGATCTTTGACATAACCTCACTATTGTGTTGTTTTTCATGTCAAAGAAAAGAAATTGTCCGTAAGAAGATGTTTTGTGAAAATTTTAGCTTGTTCACCTGCTGAAGCTCAATATCTGTGCTAAATCCCGATTCCTGCAGCTGCAGGAACAGGGAAATCTTCAATGATGCGCATTCAAAGGTTTTTGTGCATATCCGGCTCCGTGGAGGAATGGTGGAATCTTGTGTGGTCTTCTCGCTTGCAAAGTTTTAGTCAATTTTTAGCTTTAAAAACTTATTGATTCGTGTAAATTTGGTGATATTTGGACTTTTCAAGAAAGTATTCATCAGATTTAACCGTTTCCGGAGTGAAATTCTCGTAGAATCAAGCAAAAAAATGGTTTTTAATGTCAATAAAACATCTCTCATAAAAGTTCCAAAAAAGTGATATTAAAATGTTTTATTCCTTATAAAAATGGTTTAATCAAGTAGATTAGAGTTCCCTTTAAACAATGATGTGCAACTTTTAGTGTCCGGTGCAAAATTTACGGTGAAAATGGGGTGTTCAATGATGGCGTGAATCGTGTGCGATAATAGAAACTTGATTCATCTATCGGACAAATCGCCATTCAATTTTCATTTTCCTCTGGAGGAAAATCTAAGGATTTCCTGGGATTTTGTTTGGTGGGATTATGAACCTTATAAGTAAGACATTTTTTTGGCATAGTTGGAGAATCCATACGGTTTGCATGGTAGTCAGAAAAAATCACTGAACTTGAACATCATTTTTGTGTGCGAAAGTTCAAAGCCTCCCCCTAAACCTTTATCGTGGTGTCATTTGACTGACAATGAACAGGGAAATTCTTCCTTTTTCGAGAATTTCTTTTGCTCAACACGCCAAACAATATCCACTGTTTTTGCATTTTTCCTCATACATTCAGCGAAGTGTTTTGTAAGTTTGCTGAATAATTTTTTGGCATTGTGATGGAAAACAAATGGATTATTCTAAATTATTCACTTTAGAGAACGAAATGTTGAAAATTTTCAATCTCTGTCGAGATTTAGTGAGTCATGCTAAATTCATTTTCGAGACCATTATTCAGATTGTGGATTATCCTTTCAAAAATGCTATTCTCTCTATCTTTTGAGAGCAAGCTAAAATAAAAAGATGTCCCAAAAACCTAAGGGAAAAATTTTGTTGCAACTAAATTCTTCCATTCTTCAATGCCACAAGGGATGTTTTTTTTTGGGGGATGACAAAAACGAATTGGGAAAGGCTCTAAAGGGAAAGATAAAGTATGAATAGAACAATGATATATTTACCACTTTGCAGTCCTTTTTTGTGTATACTTAACATTGATCTTCCAGAGATGTTATCAGCACTGAATGATGTTTTTGAAAATATGCAGAAATTTAAGGGTTTCAGAAGGGGAATTTTCGGTGCATCCATTGAGAAAAGGGATGTTTAGTAGCAGTATCATACTCTAGAAACTGATAATGATTATATATTGATATATTATATTGCGTTTTATTTTTCACAAATGGCTCACAAAATCAGGGTTCGAATTTTTCAATAGAATACATGAAAAATTGTAAGGAACATTCGGGTGCCTTTATTCTTGAATTCCATTTCCAATATTGGAACCATTGGAACTAATATCGTTAATTCCGGAATTACGACTGGGATCATCACTAAAAATTAATAAATATTAACCCTCTAACAGTGTTTTCTTTAATATGCTAAAAAAATTTCTAAAAAAATGTTTTCTAGGATAATTTATGATCCAATAAAGTCGAAAACAATATCCATTCTTCATTATCTCTTTTAGTTTAGGCGCTAGGTGAGAAAATATAAAAAATGTTTGAAACTATTTTTGCTTATAAAATTCACATTTTTACTTTTTTCAAATTTTTTAAATTAAATAAACAAAGTAGAATGACATATCTTTCAGTAAAAAATAAATATATTTTAGTCAGATAACTTTAAATCGGTATTTTTATGGAAATTGGAAATGAGTTTTTTTGCACAAATATTTTTTGTTGCTTTTTCTCTGATCTGTCACACAAAATTGCTGGGGATAGCAACTAAACGAAGAGTCAAAATGAGCTCAAATTTTAAAAACATGTTAGTAAAACTGTTATCAAGGACACTATAGCACTTTTAAATAAATAAAAACTTTGTAATCGTAGTAAATGAGATTTTTGTGAAGATCGTATTGAGACGGTCTTATCTGATAGAGGGTTAAATTTATTAATTTTCGAAAATCCTTCTCTTTTTATTTAATTTCACAATTTGTGGTTAAAGTATAAATATCTCGATATGGAAACGTAAAATTGATTTTTACTGTTTGACCTCAATATAATTCGCTTTTTCCCAACTTTCGTTTTCGGTCACCGCCAATAAAAAAAATTATCTCCAGACGTTTTTTTTTCTTTTTTCCCCTAACTTCTCTCCATCCTGTCCAAAACCATGTTTTTTTCTTTTTTTTTTGTCTCAAAATTGAACCAAGCCTCAGAGTAATACTACGGAGAGGAGATTCGAATAAAAAGTCTGTGCCAGTTTTCTTATAAAATAATTTTCAAATAATTTTAAAACTCGTAAATATTTTTAGTGGTTATTGCCACATGTTGGTAAGGCCCCAAATATTCAAGATATAATAATAAAGATCAGAGAAAAGGATTTAAAAGATTAAAACTTTCAGCCAGTGTATTTAGGCAGTCGCTTGACCAAAAATTGGAAAATGGATACATTTTACAAAGGTCTTGACATCGGCTTAAAGACACTAAAATTTCAAATCATTCACTGAGAAAAAAAGAGTGTGCGATTAACTTTTTTTCCTCATAACTTTAACACTCTTTAGGTGTAAACATATATCAACATTCTTTAATGTTAATTTTACATATCGACCACTCAGAATATAATGTGACTAACTCGATTTTTTGCAAAATTCGTTTTTTTCGCTTTTCGGATACTCCGTGACACCCTCTACCTTCCCTGTGAATATTATACCTGAATATAAATTATTTCCAAAGATATAGCGCTTTTTCTAAAAAAGCAAAATCTCACTCATTTTTCAATTCAGTCAGGATAAGAGCCGCATAACTCGACCGTGTGACGTCATCATTTTGCTTGTCAAAAGTATCCCGGCTGATTTCACGACAATAGATAAGCTATTATTTGGCTGCAAATATGTATAGTCTTCAATTTGGTAATAACTAGTCAATAACTAATATTGTTAATAATAATTAATAACTCTTCTATAAAATAAAAAAAATGGATCAAAAACTAAAAATTGGATATTGAATACGAAATAGGCGTAAAATGCTAGTATTTTTATATGGAGTTTGACAGCTGTAATGGACATTTGAATGGCTTATATTTTATAAAGACCAAAGAAAATTTCACGATTTAATCCAGAATATAAATTTTGCGAATTTTGCAATTATTTATGAAATATTACTGATATCTTGATATTTTTTTGAGGTTCTCTAGTATTGCAAGTATTGCAAACCTGGATAAAAGCAATAAAATGCTAATTTATTATGCATCAAACTTCTCCTTGGCGCGAGAGCTCATAACCTATTAACTTTTAAGAAATTTTGTTGCTTGAAAATTGGTTAGAAATAATAATAAGAAATATGTGAAAATAATAAAAACTAAATAATATAAGACCTACAGGTGGTGTGGTTATCCGTCCTGGGAATCCTACTTCACTGAAACACTACCTCTTGGTTCGATAATTATATCTTTTTATTAATCAATTTTCACATGAAAGTTTTCTACATTTTCTTTTGGATAATTAGCCGCCATTCCAAACTTCACTTCTTCTACTTCTTCCTCTTCCAGTTCCCCATCCTAGACACACACCAACTGATCGACATTTTCCCATCACTATAGTTCCCACAGGGTAAATTCTGTAATTGTCGTGGAATTTTCACGCTTGCGTTTGAAATCTGTCAATGCCAATCGAACTTTTGTTCTCATATCACATTTGTTCGATTCGAAAATGCAATTAATTGATTTTTTCACACTTTAAAACCCAAATTGGCATTTTACTTTAATTTCAAGTGAAAACACTAATGTACAGAGAATTTAATTAGCTTTCGTTTAGTAGAAAAAAATAGTTGATAACTTTTTTATTATGTTAAAAATTGAAAAAAAAACTAAAAAATGGGCGTAAAATACCAAATTGACGTAAAATGCTACCTTTTTATACGTAGTTGGCATCCGAAATGGACATTTGAATGGCTTATACTATATAACCTAAAAAATGTTAATATTTTTGAGTTTTGTCACGATTCGAAAAATTCGTAAAAAAATACGTGAAAATAATAAAATAAATATTAAAAATTAAGTAATATAAGACCAAGAATTGATGTAGAATGGTAATGTAAAAAAAGGTGAATATTCACTTTTCGCTTTGTTTTACTTTTTCTTTTCTTTTTAAACTATATATGAGAATTTTAAAAATTTACAGGATAATATATAGATATGAGTTCTAAGATTCTTGCCAAATTGTTAGAAAAAAGAAAATTCAATATGTAAACAAATAGGATAAGGAAATTCAATAGAAGTTGCCTTTTTGCTACGAAAATCTGTAAAAATTCACTTTAGCATTTGTTGTCAATTTTCACAAAATTTATATAAAAATGACTAGAAAAATGGGAAAATATTTATTGAAAAAATAATTTATGAGTCCTAGAACTGCTGTAGAAGTTTTACGGAAAGAAAAATATTGAAAAATTGCTTTTTTGTGGAGAATAATTGCACTGGCATTTTATGCCAGTTTGGTGTTTTACGTAATTTTTTTGGCTCGGGTTTTAAAGTTTTAAAATGTCTTGAAAAAATTACTTATCAAAATTAGAATACATAGACAGTGATGCGTATGGGGAATGATATCGAAACAATTTTGACAAGTGATGCGTGACCAGCCGGGTCGCTTGGCAGGTGGGAAACTCGAGTTGTTCGGTTCTTATCCTGAGCTTTTGATATGACAGCTCAGGAAAAATATGTTACAACTCGGAAAATATTGTAATAGTTATTAAAATACACATTATTTTGTGAAAGTTTTATGGAATTAAGATAGCTATTATCGAATCCTTCCGTTTGATGTACAATATTAGGAAAGTGAAGTTAAATTAATTGATTTATTAGCAAATGCAAATCTCAGCTTTAAATCGCTCTCCTGTAAAGTTGGCCATTCGCGAGTTAGTCGGATTATATTCTGAGTGGTCGATATGTTTAAGGGTAAAATTAACATGAATGGTAATTTTAACCCTCAATATACCTAAAAAGGGTAATATTTACACCGATTTTGGATCAATACTGCAGGATAAAATTAACTTTTCCGGAATGATATTTTAACTTTTTTTTCTTTCAGTGTTCGAATGAGTTTTAGTTTTTGACAGTTATTCAAAATTTTCGAACAGAAACGTCATATCAAAATGACAACCACGCCATCTTGTAGATCTCGTGCACCTTTACCTTTAGGGATTTATTTAAGATCGCAAGCTCACCTGTGCATTATCCTAAATGTAAACCCTTTTTTATGTTTTTTTTTCAAGATAGTAAAATTTTATTAAATATTTGTCAATAGGGCACAAAATCCTTCTATAAACAACTGCATATAGATAATCAGGGGCATGACATTTCCTATGTTTCCCATATGTTTCTAGAGAGCCAAAAAAAACTTTTAAGTTTATTAACTGTTTTCTGTCATTGTAGAATGAATTAGCAAAAAATACTAATACAAAATAAAAACCAATTTAATAACGAAGAGGCAATTGAAAACCCTAAATTGGCAACCTACGTGGTTTTAGAGATATCTCGTGGAATGTGTACGAAAACAGGGAAAAAATTACACTAAAACCGGGCGCATTTTTCAGAGCTTCACCCAACCCCTGTTCTTTCATTTCACCTATCTACTTTTATAAAATACAAACGATAACTAACGAAAAAAAGTACAAAATCGCCCGCAACTCGAATTTGTAAATATAACAATATTTTGAGATATTTAACCAAAATAGGTCGGCTTTCAATTTTGGTATAGTATGAACCATCAGGTGAGCTTCTTAACAATCTCACCTATTTTTTCTTACTCTGTTCCCATCTCTTTTTTCTATGTGAGAAGGTCATAATATTTGTATTTAAATATTCAGAGCAACATTTATTGCTTTTACAACTTTCCAAACAAAATCCTGTGATTTTCCTAGAAAAAGAAGCATCCTTGCTGCATCTTCTCTAATATTCTTTCTTTCTCTTGTTCCAGGTAAGTCAGCAATATCATCCTAAAATCATCTTTGCTGATCAGCACACTGCCACAGGGCATCTACCTGCAGATGTGGTGGAAAAGGTACCCATTCCATTGATATTCACCTATTAGTTTTCCACACAAATAACCTCAGCCTAGTGCATTTACGGCATTTACCATTTCACTCCGTCAACCACCATGTCCTGAACTCGAAGTATGAAATTTTAATTGAATTAATTTACTACCCGTTGTGGTGACTCACATATGATATGAAGTGGCTTAGTGGTGAATTGACGGCGAAAATGGAATTTATCCAGTTTCCCTGGGCTGTGATATTGCATTCCGCGTTTTCTTCACAAGAGAAAGACATTGTCCTCTTGGGAGAGGTGAGGTTGGAAGAACTAAATTGCACCATTCCCGTTGAGTTCACTGCAAATCTTGTACGCGTTGTAATGAATAAAATACCATAGCGCGATTATTTGGACAGATGCAAACATAATTATTTGAGTGTCAAAATCATTTAGAAAGAATCACCTGAGATAATGTTGACGGTTGAATGGTTGAATGATGCTGAAAAAGAAAGATGCTAAGGAATTGGAATTAAATGTCTGATGATTTCGTTTTTTTTTTTTTCTGTTGGTTAAGATACGATAAAAAATCACCTTTCTTCTGCACCGACGAAATATTAATTTATTTTCTGTCTGCACCATTCTGACAAACTGCAGGGAAAACACTGAAGAATAAGTTGTACACGAAATTAGTGATCTTCAACTTGACGAAATTCACATATTTCTTCACCGTTTTTCATGTTTTCTCGCACATTTTATTAATCGCTTACAGGTGTGTGGTTGAAATAATGAAACAGAGATATTATTATGTTTTTTGAACAGTTTCCTTATATTAAAAAAAAGAAATAAACAAATATAAAAAAACAAACAGATATTCATCTCGCTATAGAAAAGCATATTTCTCAATCGATTTTAACAAATATTAACTTATTTCAAAAGTATCTAAATCCTAAACAAGTGAACCAGTACCAAACAGTTATGATTTGGAAATGAAACGCTTATAAATTCACAATTAATTTAATAGGAAAAAAATGTATTTTATTATTCATACACCCACGCAATTTTTGGGAAATTTTGTAGGGTAGAGTCAGTACTTTGTCGCCAGTAAGCCTTTTCTCCATCTAAATTAAAATCACATTTTAAGAGAATTTGGAGTTCATGGGACTACGGAATGAGTATAAAATTGGCTATTTTAGTCTTATGAATAAGAAAACCATATCAGGTTCTTTACCGATTAGATTATTTGCAAGTAATTAAAAGAAATTCTCAACAAGATGAACAAGTACCAAAAAAGTATGGAGTTCTTAAGAAATCTGTCAATGCTAACAGAAATTGTTATGCATTACACTATGCAACACGGTTTTGCTAACGGAGATCTCACATGGTACGTTTGTTAGAGTCAAGTCCCCTGATTAAGAATCTGACCTTGGTTTTGCTCCATCACGTCACAATGTTTTTTTATTAATACTTTTATATTTTTTTTCTGTTTTGCCTTACATTAGACGTTATATCTCAGGTTCAAGTGAACAGAACTTAAATAGTGTAGGTCCGTTAGAAAGCTCATTAGCTGTGCTTCAATTTTGATAATTACAAAAAGCTTTGTAAAATCACTCCTTCAGGGTGTAAAATTGGAGTTTCTCTAAGAATTGCCAAAAAAATGGTCTTAAAGTGAGGTTTTAAAAATTTGTATAAAATAAACTAAACAAAAAATTAAAAATTCATTGACACCAAGCGATAGGCAACACTTAGGACTACAATTTTGTTCATCTAAGACATTGCGCTCCGATCACTCTAAATGCCTCATTTGTTGATTTTTGCTATTTTCCAAAAATATGAAGTACCTATTTTAGAGCAAATTTCCTAAAGATTTCTGAAAAAAATATCTTTTAAAACTAATGTGAAACATACATAAATGTTGAGATTCTTCTTTAAATCGATCGGGGGACCATCAACATAATATTCATTACCATTCCAGAGTGAGAGTCTACTGTACTTTTTTTCGGCTATCTAAGTACTTTTCGCCACTCATTTTTCCAAGCGTTTTACAAGTGGCGCACCTCGCGGATTATAGTCGAAACAGGCGTGATTTTCGATAAACTTTCCTTTCGAATAAAAAATGCGGAAAAATCATTTAAAATACTCTAATTATTGTCTAATATCGGTGTTAAATATGAAAAGTACTGTTCCGTGTATTTTTGAAGTTTATCGAAAGCTGCTGTTTCTTAATATTCACTTAAAAACAGGTGGCGAAAAAGTGTTTACACAATGGCGAAAAGTACTGAGACGTGCAGAAAATGTAATTTTTCAACCAGATACCCAAAAACTCCCGAGAAGTTTCCTGGTTCAATAGAGAGACAATGCTTAAAAGCATCTGCACACATAATTTAATTTTATTTCGACAAAAATTATAAGAATTACAAAAGCATCAAACCTTAAGGTGGCGAAAAGCACTTACTCTACCCTAGTCGATATAAATCAGTTGTAAATCAATTAAACATCTCGAAATGCGTGCAGTACGTTTTTTTTTAATTTTTAAATATGATTTGTATATAATTTCTAGGCAATTATTTCGTCTATTTTCGAAAATGATCCTTACTCTTTCTTTTTTGCAGATATCCAACTAAAGTCAAGGCTAATTAGCCAATTTTAGCAATTAACTAATTTTCTCTTTGTCAACAATATTTCAATATTTCATTATTTTCATGCATTATTTCAAAATTGATATTTACTGACCATTTGCATTTACTGCCTAATTTACTTGCTTAAGGATTTTAAATATTAAAATATTACCGTATCAGAGTTTTACATTTAATGTAAAATCAATACCATTCAATACCGTTTAAGTTGTGTTTCAATCAGATTTATTAACAATTAAATTCTATTAATGTTCACTCAGAAAAAGGCAGTTCTAACTTTGTATGGGATTTGCAAAAATGCAGCTCTTGTCTGTAAGAATATTTTAAGAGCCGAATCAACCTAAACATGTCGTGCTTAGAATCAAGAGCTGTTTTCTAAAACAGATCAACTAAGAGCTGCCGCGTCTTGAGCGAGAGAGAGAGAGAGTACCGTCTCTCCAGAGAAAATTTTCAGTGACTTCCAGTGCTGTCAAATGACAGACAAAATAATTCACAGTGCAATTAATTCGCAAAGTTGTGATTGTTTTCGCGAGTTTTTTTCAATAAAATTATAGTGAAAATTGTGGGGAGAAGCCTCTACAAGTAGTGAAGTGTCTTGTGGTGCAAAAAAATACAGTGCCGATAAGAATTACGTGGAAATTTGGTGAAGTGAAGCTCGAAAAATAGGAAAATATTTTTTCTTGAAAATTAGAATATTGTGCCCCACGAGCTCGCTCAAGTGTCTGGAGTGTTGTGAAAAGGTGGTTTTTTATTTAGAAAAACTTATATAGAGGAAAAATTAAAAGATTTTTGTGAGATGGTTCGGGTTAAAAAAAAATTGTAAACATGTCGGGCATCTCGCTCAGCGATAATCGGATGGAGAAATATCTTCCCAAATGTGAGTTTTTTTTAGTCAAAAATTGATCAATTTCGCTTGGATTTTAGGAAAACAATAGGGAATGTGAAATATTATAAATTAAGAAGTGTATACGTTGGCATAGGGCAATAAAAAAACGTGAAATTCTATTGTGTTTTTAATTGTGAGTGTACGTCAAAATTGTTGCGATACAGCAGAAAAAATCTGATACTAGAATCAAAACTCGTTATGCTTTGGTCCAAGAACTTGTTAGTACTTAAAATTCTTCCAGAGACTATTTTTGCCATCTCTGAAAATTCAAAGACTGTACGTTCTTGAACCAAAGCATATTTTAAAATAAATGCTTTCCTTCAAGTAAAATAGTCTTTAAGCTCAACACACGAATGCCCGTTCTTATATCAAGAGCTAAATTAAGAGCTGTTTCCACAGAGCTCTTTTCTGAGTGTTTGCTTTACATAACCCCAAGATCCATCATTTGTTATACCAATCTGTTTTGGACTAAACGGAGAAAAGAACAAGGGTTAAAATGACAGAAGCGATGAACTGTGATTAATTTCTGTTAATTAAAAACTGTAATCACTCTGGTGCCATGTAATTATGTATTCCACAAGGGAGATGAGTATCTAGTCGATAATTAAAAATTTTTCATGCATGGCAAGAATCCGCCTTTTTTCGTTCATCGTAACTTTGTGTGTACCCATCAACAAGATTGTGTACGAGTTGTGAATTTTTCTAACGCCTCTCGCATATCATTCACTGTGTGCATTTAACGGCTGATTGATTTCCGCACACCTTTCAGAGTGAGGTGGAACCCAATAAATTAAGTGCCCAGACACAAGACGAATGATTTTTCTCCATACATGACGCAATTGAATTAAATTGTCAATATTATTCATCTTTGACTTGGCTTTCTTTCTTGTTTGAGCTTCTGAGTCGTTGTCCATTTAGTTTTGTGAGAGATTTTATTCATACAACCGTAATTCTGCAGTCGTTTGTCTTGAGGTGCTTCTTATTCCTCCCGATGATACCTCCTGAGAAAGGTGAAAACAGGTAGCAACGAATATTATTATTATGATTGTGTTTATAAATTCTTTATCGTACGAGGATCAGAATACAAACAGCCTAATCACTTAATCACGCTCAGACACTCAGCATTTTTTCTCTTGTTCAATTCTTCATTCTCACCTTCGTATGGTGTTTCATTTCTTTATAAAACATTTCTCCTCCTCAAAATTTCTGTCATCCACAAAAATTGAACTCTATAATTTATAAGAATTATCTCAAACATATTTTGGTATGGATGAAACATTTCACTCGATCATGGGAATTAGCTATACGAGATTTCTTCTTCTTAGTAACTAGAGAGACAAATCTGTCTTTCTCAATTTTTCCTTTCAAGGTAAAACCATAAAAATTTGTCGGCAGGAGATAGTACAAAACAAAAACGGTCATCCACATTTGAGAATATATCTTTTTATATCCTCAGACATTTGTTATTGCTCACGAGATGAATTATAATGAAGTATAGAGGGTAAAAAAAGGAAGACGATGAATACCACCTGTACTTATAAATTCTTTCAATATTTTTCAAATCTTGTTTTATCCTATGTACTTTCAGTGGAAGAAAAAAGATGAAATAAAACAAAGCAGATGCCTGATTTATTGATCTTGAGACAATAAATTTAGAGCTGATGTTATTATTCGTTGAAGTTAAATTAGAAAAAAAAATCAACATGAGAAAAATAATTTATGAACCACAGTAAAAAGGCTGGAATGCATATTTTTTTAAATATACTAGAAACATTTAAGAGAAAAGTGATACTACAGCCTTTCACGGGTCAAGGAAAATCTTTATGGTAATTCTGACATAAACTGATAAGCGTTAAGACATGACAAGTTTATAGTTGAAAAGTCGAGGGGTAGCGTATTATTTAAGTAGAGTTAAGAAAAACTTGTACAGAGTGATTTTTTTGGCTTTCTTACTATTTAGTTTAAACTAAATAAATAGTCCTAAAAATAATTTTATTGTTATATTGCTTAAATTTAAATAGAAAAATTGGGGGAAAGTGCGTTACCTTTGGACAACTCATTTTTTTTCAAAAGGTTCTTAATTTATTTGACCGATAGATCTTTTCGGAATATTTTATTAATAGGATAATACATATTAAAAGAATCGAGTTGTCCGAATCTTCAATCGTTCAAAGGTAGTATGCTTTCCCCTTTAGTATATAAGCCAACAATTTTTTGGCCTATTATACAGTGACCTTTCTCCCCGCAAAGGATCATATCAATTTGTCAGAATATACGTCAAAAAGTCGATTTTTTGCGAAGTTCGTTTTCTCGCTTTTCGGATACATCTTGACACCAGTGGCAGCCAAAATTCCGAAAGCCAAAATCACGAACGCCAAAATCCCGAAAAAGCCAAAATCACGAAAGCCAAAATCCCGAAAGCCAAAATTCCGAATTTTCAAAATCCTGAAAGGGATGAAATTATATGGAGGAAAATGTTTAAAATAATTTCCTAAGACACAGAAGATTTCCCTTTGCTTCCAGCAGGCGCGGGTATAATCGTAGGAGTAGCTGTGACACTTTTAAGAATTCGGGATTTTGGCTTTCGGGATTTTGGCTTTCGGGATTTTGGCGTTCGGGATTCTGGCGTTCGGCATTTTGGCGTTCGGGATTTTGACCGGGACCCCTTGACAAATATTACATCAGAAAGTTAATTAGTCCCAAAGTTATAGAGGTTTCAAATTTTAAAAATCCTGTAAAGTTGGCCATTCACGACTTATTCGTTTTATATTCCGAGCCGTCGATATTTTAGTGAAATTTTGAAATTTTGAAATTTCAATTTTGACATTACAGTGTCTATCTTTGTTCACAGGCTGTTATCTTTGAAAAATTCTTGTTTTATAAAATTTAAATTTCTTATCTTACAATTAAATATATGACAGAAACCTATCGCTAAGGCACAGGGATGTAGAACAGGGTGTTTTTTATAGAGTTAATGAATAGTCAAAAGGATATTCGCGCTTTCTAACTAGAGGTTAAGTCTCAGGAAAATTAAAATAATAATTATATTACGTGAAATACTAGATTAGAAAATGAGAAAGAAATATAAATCTGAAAGGGAATTCTGTAACTGTCTGACATTGTCATATGACAAATTTAGAATTTTCATATGTTAAATTCGGGAAAACTATTCGCAAATGCAATTCAGAATTACCCAGAGGAGAGCTTTACAAAACTCCTTGCAATAGCGATTTGATGTTTACTGGCCTTTAGTGTTGTCCTGGTCCAAAATTTACCACCAAAATTTGTCATATGACATTGTCATATAGTTACAGAATTTCTTTACTGGTGTACACAAAACGTGATTGACTGAACCCTCGATAGTCGGATGAAATTTTTTATTCAATTTCGGTAAAATTTTGATCAGAAAGCTTGAATATTAAAAATTGAGAACAGTTTACAGCATTGCTTCAGGATAAATATAGGGCTTTCACGTAGAGAAATCAACGAACTTCAATTGAAAAGTAATTATTATACAGTGGTGGCCAAAATAATAGAATCAGCTCAGCAAAGACCACTACTTTACCTTTAGCATTTTTTTTATTCCAATTCGTTGAAATAATTTTGATATAGAAATGTTTAAATAATTACCTTATGTCAAATAAGTGTTGTTTTGGCCGCTAGAGGTCTCTATTTTTCACAGAACACATCAATAGTGAAATTTGGTTTGAACAATACGATAGGACCACTTTCATTTAAATTTAAAAAAAATGTGGTCTATAAATCGAATAAGTTTAAATTAAGCCATATTTAGAAACCATAAATGACAGTTTTCCAATTTTTTGGCCGAACTGAATTTCACTATTGACGTATTCTGTGTAAAATAGAGACCACTAGTGGCCAAAAGAACCCTTATTCTATGATTATAATAATTTGTAGATTTCTTTCAGAATTATATAAACAAATTGGGAAAAAATACAAAGGTAAAAAAAATATAATAATAATAATAATAATAATGCTGGCACAACATTCCATGAAGGAACTAAGCCTTCCCACAAGGGGATTTCTAGACTTGCATTATTATTTTTTCTTGTACGGGATGAGGTTGTCAATCCCATGCCCGTGGAATCATGTGCAGTGAAGCTCACTGGATGCAATCCGAACACCTTTAACGCCAGAAAAATTCCTGGTGACCTAAAGGGGATTCGAACCCGGGACACTTGCATCATAGAGCGAGTGTTCTACCACGATTGATTCTATTATTTTGGCCGCCACTGTATATAATAGTGTATGAAATAATTCACTAATTGATATCGCAGATACAAATCAAAGCAATCATATAACAGTTATCATCGGCGCTGCAATCGCAAGTGTTGCTTAAAATTCAGCAAAAAATAGCAAAATTTTCACTATTTTTCGATCAATTTATTTCAATTGGCATTTAATGTTCCATTGGCATGGTTTTCTCAAAGCTGATTGTATAAATAAAATAAATAAATTCCCAGAACAATTTTAATGCTAATGAATTTTGAATTAGAATAACAAATTCAGAGGATTACAATAAATGTTATGTCCAGTGGTTGACCCCTTGATAAATGGCCTCAAGTAAATTTTCCTGTCTCCCACAATGAAATTTACAAGATAGGCTCGTTGTCGCTATTTTCAAGTAAATTTTAATGATGACCGTTTCTTCAACCGTGAAATTGAATTTTTAATTCAAAATCAACTTCAAAATTTCTTATGCTTCTGTCTCAGAAAACAGGCAAGATTTTTTTTTTGGTAAAAGAAATTACTTTAGTGATGAAACATAAAGTTTGATTTTGGTACATAGAGCATAAAATTCTACTTAAGTCATTTTTTTGTAGCGTGGCAAAACTAAGCGTATAGATTGAAATTCTAAGAGGTAGCTGATCAAACAGTATAATTAATTATGAATTCGTTTTAGCTGCTCGATGAGATTGATTGACAGATAGTGTTATTGAATAAAACGGCGAATTATTAACACCAGCAGCATAATAATCGTATAGTGTAGAATCAGATTGAAGCACAAATGCTTCAGGATGGGAAGGTAAATGGACAAGAAGTGTATGTGGTTAGCTTGTATTTAAATTCAATATTTTACCTTTGTGATATCTCATGTTCCAAGAAGCCCTCCTCGTGAGCCTTCTGTGATACTTTCTGCGCAGGATGAGCAAATAAGAAGATGCAGTAACACTTTGAGAGCTTCTATCATTGCATTCAATCACCTAGCCAGCAAGTGAATATTTCACTGCTGGAGGTCTCTCACAACTTCTTAACTCCTCATCCAACTCTCTCTAGAAGGTATTTTCTTGGCACTTTTTTCCTCTATCCAACTTACGTCCTCCATATTTCGTTCTGCCTTCAAGTATTAGCACATTCCTTTTTTGCCCATCAATTCTCACTCAATCTGCCACAATATTTACAACTTCAGCTGCAATTGTTTACTTTTTCTTTGACATGAATATGAATATATTTCATCAAATTAATGTTCCTTTTGGAATTCTCTACTCCACATTCATACTTGCTCTCTCCAGATCCAACTTCTTCCTTCTGATACCCTGCTTTTATTGCTCATGGAGTTCCATTTCTTAGGCACATTCCACAATCATCGTCAATTACAAGAGTCATTGTGTTTTGATTTGTGGTTGAATTACAATTTAGAGGTGCTGAATCAATTTGATTCATCTAATTGAATCAGACATTTTATTTCACTCTGCCAAGGTGTTTTGCAAGTTGGTGCTTTTTTCTTACTTTTTACACTTTCAACATTCACTCGTCAACAGAAGGATTGACAGGGGAGCTTTTTTTATTAAATTTTTGCAATCAACTGACTTCATTCCACTCTCTTCATTGATGCTAAATTACATGATATTTAATTTTCTTTGCAATTTTTTTACGCAATGACTTAATTTTGCTTGTAAATAAATATTTATGTTGTGAATTTAGGATTTGAAGTATTTATGATTCAAAGAATTTAAGATCTTATTAAATAAGTATATTAAAAAATAGTAATTTCCTAAAATAATATGATCTTGAGTGTGATAATGGTTGAGGTAGGAGTTTCATAAAATAAAGCGACCACCTGATATCTTAAATTCATTTTTTGAATCTGAATTTACGTTTCAGATTTTAAGGCTATTTAAGTATTAAATTAAAGTATCTTAATCAACGACTTTAGTGTCAAAATGTCAAATACTTTTAAAGATATAAATATTACAAATTTTCATAATATTTTGTGTTGAAATAATAATAAAATAAATTTATTTTTTCGTCTGTTTAAATTAAATTTAAAACTTTTTAAGGAAGTCTCTTCACACGGCTAATCTTTTTTCTGACATATTGAATTAGATTTTTAAGAATTCTCAAAATCTGTAGATCGATCTGAAATTTAACCCAATATGATCGGATATAATTTTGTCAGGAGCATATTTCGATACTAAAATATCACGAATAAAAACACGATAAATCCCCATTATTACGATCATTTATTAATTAATTAGAATTATCTTTAAAATGCCCATAATTCCATTTTAATTGATCGAATTTTGATCATTAATTGCCTTTTAAAATTACATATTAGTGCAATTCCAATGGAAAATGACCATGTTTCTTAGCAGTTTACTGTTCTTGAGTGCTTCTGCATTATCGATTTTTCTTGGGTTAATTCTTGTCTTGATTGTGTTCCCGAGACCTCGCCGTGTTCCAAAACTACCAAACAGTCGTGATAGGAACCAAAACAAAGAAAAGTCGATAATGCAGAAGCACTTAAGAACAGTAAAGTGATAAAAAATGTTCATTTTTCATTAGAATAATACTTTAATCCTTCTGGGCAATGAATTCGAGAAAAATTTATGGGGATGAAGGGGGAGTTTCACACAGGTATGAGTTTCGATAAAAGAACATTTTGGAATAATGAAAACGAGAAATGTAGGGGAGACTGGGGCACATGTAACCATTTTCGATACATGCGAATTTGAGGTGATTTTCCAAGGACACCGTGATTTTTTGGAAAATATTTCTTAGCTCATGTTTTACCCTTGGGTATAGGCAATTCGTCGAGGGTAATGCGGATGCTGGAAAACAATTGAGTTTTCCATAAAAATAAAATTTGTGTCCCTGTGCATTTTTCTCTTTTCACAAAATACCTGGGGTAGAAGTAACCACTTTCTGGGGAGGATGTAAACACCCTTTTTCCCACCCTTGAAATTAACTTTGCACCACTCTCGATTATTTTAATTACTTAAGAGATATATAAAGACTGTATATTTTTCAAAAAATCACGACACTTTTTACAAAGGATAATTAAAATAGCAAAAAAAACTAAAAGCATGCATATCAAAGACATTTTTCAATAGATTTTCCCCATATTTTGACATCATGTGACTTTTTATTGAACACAGCGCCACCAATTTTTTTCGTAATCTATGAATTATAGATATTTCGCATGAAGATCAATTTCCCGCTCTTTTACCTACTCATTTTGTGAAATTGAAATTGCCTGTTTACATCTACCCCAAATGCTGTTTTCTGACCAATTATTAATTCTTTTAAAGTAATGAGTATCTCAATTTCTCTAGTAAATGCATTAATATAATCCTAAAAGATGTAGGAAAGAACTGGTATTGCTACATTTCGATTATTTTACACAATTTTTAATTTCCAGGTGGAAATCCAAATGATCAAAATAATCGAAATATCAACATTTTCAGGAAAATGATTTTTATTTTTAAAGTATATTAGGATTTTATTGACCAATTTATCTGTGGACATACATCCCCATGGTATCTATGAATGCTTATGGGTTTTATCCTCTGGAGTCTTAAAATTAATGAAAAAAATCACAGTGTTTACAACTACCCCAGATTACTACTGCCCCAGTTCCCCCTACAGTATATTTTACAATAGCCAATACCCAAAAGAATCTAAGCTTAGTTAGGTCGAATATAGTTTATAAAGATTTGCAAATAAGTTAAAAAAAACCTTCAATTGCATGAAAGTGCCCCATCTTCCCTTATTCAAAAATTATTAGTTAATTCAAAATCTTTATTACACTGCTTTTAAAGTTTTAAATTGATTACTGCTCAATGTAGGTGTCTGTTTCTGCTGACCAATTTTCATTAACAGCTCAGTTTTGATCAATTGCCCAAAAGACAGTGCCCTCAAACGGAGAAAAGAAGTCACTGTGACTGATTTATCACTGACTGAGTGTGTTTACTGAGGTGGAGCATAAAATTTTGCAAGAAGCACAAATATGTATTATTCTTAAATGCTACAAATAGTTGAAGGTGGAATAGCACCCTGTTTTTCAGTGTAATTATAATTTCCAGTTCAAAATATTGTATTTAATACCTTTCGTATAAATTACACGTAAATTATCCTGTATATCTGAAGATTATCGATTAATCCATTGTAAAGTTTTAAAATTTAAATTGCAAACTTTTCATCATATTTTTTTCTTAATAATTTCTTTCCAAATTGAAAATGGTAAATGAGTTTCTCAGCGGTATATTTCTCCTTCATATTTTATTACCATTGAAAATTAGCAAATTGTTCAAATTACTTCACATATCAATTTCATAATAGATCTCCATGTCGATAAAATATTAATATTGGCAAAGTTGAGCTTCTTACCAAACTTCTCCTTAAAATTTAATTTTAAAGGTCATGTGATATTTTTCTTATACATTGTGTTAGCTATTTCGGCAATGGATAAACTCTCCATTAACAATGATTCTTAAGACTCTCCTTTTATGTTATTTAGGAATGATGATATCTTCAATTATGCATTTATAAATAAATTGAAATATTTACTTAATCAACTGCATCAATGTATAGTTTTCTATGAAGAATCCGACATAATGGGCAAGAATCCAAAATATAATTTTGAAATGATCAGAAATGCTACTCTTTGGAAGAGAAGCCTGATCTCTTGAAATTCTTGAGAGAATGTCAAAGAAAAGTCCCTCATCACCTCATGTCTTTCACTTTTCTGAAATGAAGTTACAACTAAAGATACAAGTCACCTCGAAAATAGAGAGAGAGCAAATATACTTCGTTACTTCCATGAGAGGTGATTGTTAATATGAATCTCAACTTTTTGAATGCATAAAGAATGGATACATGGTTAATTGTGTTGGAGATGGCGACACGATTTTATGGGATATACCAATGGGTGTCTGGTTCCAGGAAATTGAAATCCAATCCCGCGTCTTATGTATTTTCCCTACAATATTGTGTTATGTTGGTCCCAAGTCTCTAACCCTTTTTCCACTTTCATTTCCCCCAATTTTTTTTTTTCAATCTCCCAAATTATGGTTTTATTTATTACTGATGTTGATTGCATGATTATTTCAATTACTTTCTCAAATGTACTCTGCAATCGCGGTCTGTCTGTCTTCTTTTGAGACTCTCTAGAAAAAGAATAGTGAGGGACAATAAGGGGGTATAAGGCAGAGGTATATATTGCAAAAGAGCCTCTTATTTTGGTTGCTTTAGCATAGCAAACAAATGGTGCTGAATGCCGCTTGTTGCCATCATTGACGCCAGGATTTAAAATTTATTAATTCCAATGCTGAGACGCAAAACAGAAAACTGGAGCAATTGGCGCACATAAGTTCAACTACATAAGAAAAAAAAGAAAGAAAAATTCATTGTCTGCTCCAAAACCATAAAATGGTGTTATACACTGAGATTAAATTTAGTCTCACTGACACGCAGTGTTTTGGGTTCTTTTATAGATGAAAATGGGCCACATGTTGTTCATTTCTCAAATTGTACGTAGTATTTGAGATTCTCTGGAAAAATACACACAGACTCCTCCAAAATTGTTCAGAATAATTTACAGTGTTGTGCAGAAATTGTTAAAGCACAATATGTATGGAATATTGAAATTTAGCAAATTTAACCTTAAGGGCAGAATCACATTGACAATAAAATGCTCGCCGTAGTCTCACCATATTTCGTTAATTTACGCATTACGTGAATCTAAGAAAATTGAGGGAATAAAACGAAAATTCTATAAACGGTGAGGAAAAAAACTGTAAGAGAAATTAATCCTACAGTTTTTTTGCTCACCGTTTATCGCATTTTCCTTTTATTTCTTCAATTTTCTTATATTATTTTCACCTAGTGCCACCGAGTATGAGATAAGGTAATACGGTAATCGAGAATTTGCGTACGAATTGCAATGAAAATGCGTAAATTAACGAAATACGGTGAGCATTTTACTGTAAATGTGATTCTGCCCTAAGATTTAAAAACTAATCGTCAAAAATTTTGCAATTATTCATTATTAATTTAGGTTTTTTTGTAAAATTTTGTATTTTACTGCATCAAGTTTTTTTTAAGAACGATAAAATATCGCTATATAAAAAAAATATCATTGCAAAATATCCCTTAAATTTTATCAAAATTAATAGGAAAGAGTTAATAAGTGGCTCTTGGAGTGACCTCTGTAAGTGGCAATATTCAGGCACCGATCTGGAGTCAAAACTCGGCATTTCATCAGAATTTTGCCAAGAAAACGGAAGATCGGCACGATTTTTACAAAACATCGGCAGATCGGCACTCAAATGAACCATGAGCGGTGCAGTTACTCACCCCTTAACTTACATTCTCAATTTTGAGTTATGTTACTTCTATCAATAAAACCTTACTTCTTGTTCTCATTTTAAAATGTAATGAAAACCTTATGCTTTATTCATTCAACTTCAATGTTTTTAACCCTTTAAGGACGAGAGGGACAAAAATTGAGGATCAGAAAAAAATCATTTTTTATGACTTTTTAGATCAAAACATAACTGTGTTATCACACTTGCACATTAAAATTTTAATATGATTCACATTAATTGTCGGTGGTGAAAGTCCAAATGTGTAATTTGTGTGTTTGAATCATTTTATATTCATAATTTGATCTATTTTTTGATAAAAAGGTAGACTTGACCCGCAAAATTTGATATAAATTGATTTATAGCATTAATGCGAAAAATTAATGCGATTTTCTCTTTAATTTTTTAATGTGAAAAATATTTATGCTTTAGGTAAATTTAAACTTGTTTTTGCAGGCCAAGTCTACTTCTTTATAAATAGATAGAAAAACCCCAAATATTAAGTGACCCAAAGACACAAATAACATATTTGGACGCTCACAAGCGACAATTAATGTGAATCACATTAAAATTTTAATGTGCAAGTGTGATAACGCCGTAACATTAGGTGACCGTAGGAAAATTTTTCTTTTTGGGTTACCAGTGACCCAATCGTCCTTATGACCTCTACACACTAGAGAAATTTATGTCCATATTCCACAGTTTTTCCTACACAAGCGTAGGCAATTTGTTTCAATATGGATATAAAATTCTCTAGTGTGTAGAGGCCATTAACCCTTTAAGGACGATTGGGTCACCGGTGACCCAAAAATGAAATTTTTCCTATGGTCAACTAAAGTTGTGTATTGCTCTAAAAATTCAGAAAAAGTGATTTTTTCTGACCCCCGATTTTTGACCCTCTCGTCCTTAAAGGGTTAAAGAGTTAAGGAATATCCATCCGATTATCATAGTCTTTTTTAAATATTTTTTAAGCTTTTAATTGTTTTTAGATAAAAATGTATAGAATAATAGAATTTGATGTTATGCTATTTCGCTGATAGTCCGTTATCAGTGCATGAATTCAAACGGTTAGAGATACAGACTTATAGTTTTCTTAGTCACTGTTCCTTTCATAAGTCTATTCAAGGATCTTTATTATTACCTTAATTTTGTTTTCGTCTCTGCTCAAAATCCTTGCTTCTGAAATATTTAGAAAACGCATTCTGAGTTTTTTAAAATATGTTGCCCAAACCAATTTTTGGTTTATATGCTACAATGCTCTTGCATCATTCCTTATAACGGTTTTTCAAGTTCGTAATATTAAAGGTTCTAAAAAGGGTGAATTTCTCAACTGACAAGAGTAAACTCTAGTTTATTAGAAAGGTCTTTGAATCCCTGATAAGTCTGAATCGGTTAGGAATAATGATCAATGTTTACTAGAACCAAATTGTTATTAATTCTAGGCAAAAACAAATATCAAACTGGTCAAACTACTTTTGGGACATAAGGTATATAGCATCAAAGTAACGAGATAGAGCATTTTTATGTTAAGATTTACAATTATTGTATTTCCGAAGTAATCTTTAAGACTTTTAATTTAATATGCTAGTGCACATATATTTTATACAGACCTGTATAGTTGCATGTAGAAGAGAGGAAAACATATGAGGTTCAAATACTCTTCTGAAATTTAATACTTTGCGCAATCTTGGTTGTTTTTTCTCCTCTATGGAGGATGGACATTGCCGTTTGGAATGAATGAGATGAACATAATGAATGGTATATTTATTTGTTAGATATCATGCAGTTTCCTCAATGAAACATGGTCATTGCAGGAGGGATGAAAAATGCATCTTTTACTGTAATAATGTCTCTATGACCGCACAGCAATATTTACTACCATCCATCTGGCCATTAGGTGGAAAAGCTTATAAATGCACATTAATAAAATGAAGATGCCTTTTTTTCGGAGTCTATATGCCTTGGAAGGAATAAATGATGTACGAAGAGATTCACTTGTAAATATTTACACAATTTCATGAGTCTTTTAATACTTGGTGGAGCGTGGCAAAGGAGGTAAATTTAAGAGTTAAAATGGAGTTTCCCGCCCATGGTGAAATGATCATTGAAAAGTCCTCTCAAATGTGCATGCGTGCAAGTTTGTATGGTGTAAATAATAACATTGGCGGAAGCCACTGCGGAATGCATTTTAAATATTTATCCGGACACGTGTTTACATGCATTTTTAACATGGTGAGATAGAGTAAACGATCTGACGCGTAGCTAAATTGTCTAAATTCACACTTTATTTTTCCAGTGATGGGCTCAAGACCCCCTATTAGGGCTGACAATTGACTTCTAAATGTGCAAATTTCCCGTTTCCATTTGTGACTTCTTTTGAGATTCATTGAGGTGTTGAGTCATCAGTTGGCACGAGTTTTCGTATAATACAAAATGTAACACCTGGGGGTAATTTCTTCAGTGAACTCCCTTTAACATCCATTACAGTAATTAACCATCGATGCATCAATTTTAGTTGTTTGATGGGCTGTATTGTCCAGAGGAAGAGAGAAAGAGGAGGAATACATTGAACACCACCTTCATTCGTCATTATTCAGTCACAGAACGAAAATTGGTGCATGATGGTGTGTGACCCTTTGATCATAAATTATGCTGTTACCAACATATGATTGTTCCACTCTCCATACACTTACGTACCTAATTTCATACGCTGTTACTGGATTTAACCGTCAATAATTTAAAGTAACATTTACATTGGATACATTATACACATTATATTAAATTAAAACGATGGCTTAGTTAGGGGAAAGCACGTTATCTTTGGACGACTCATGCTTCGGACAAATAATTTTTTTTTCTATGTCTTAGCTTGAGTCTATTTGTATTGTAGGCCCTAATGATAGCACAAATTTGAAGCCTAATACCCTTGACAGACTTATGACTTAAGCCTAAAGATGGCTTAGTACTGATGGGAATGTAGCCCTAACATTATTTTGATAATAATTACATTAAGCCGACTCTCGGTTTAAGTCGTAGGTGTGTCTAGCACAGAGGTGTGCAAGAAACCGTTGAAACCGAATTAACGTCAAAATAAGTTTGTTATAGTAGCGTTTTGACCATTGACATATACATGTTTCATTTGACGTTAATTCGGTTTCAACGGTTTCTTGCACACCTCTGGTCTAGCATATAAATCTGTATAGGGCATTGTCAAAATACCTAAGACTATACCTATTACCATTAGTTTTCCATTAAGAACTCTCTCGGCTTAAACTGTAAATCTGTCTAGGGCAGAAGTTGCTTTTGTTGTGAGATTGATACATTTCCCTATGTTCCTCTATCATTTTTTCACTTTATAAAATATACTTTATGAATAAAATGATGCAAATTTTACCATAAGTGTGAGTGACTTTGTCCCCTGTGGGTGGCTTTGACACCCTCCTGTTCGTAAGCTTCTTTTACTTCTATATAACTTAAGGACAGTCTTTACTGATCCAATAAATCATGTCTAATCGGTGAGAACCATTCTTAAAAATTAGAATTAAAGAAAAGCTTATGAACGGGAGGGGTTCTAAGTCACCCGCACTTATACGGGCTTCAGACCCAAGGCTTAACTGTTATAATTTCTTATCAATCAAGATTATTTTGGAAAATTTAACATAGGATTTCATTATTAAGGACAAATGACCTGTTATGTTTTGAAAGAGCAATAAGATTGGTTGCGATTTAGGATTCTGTGATCTTCGGGAACTAGGCTAAAGCTCTAGTCTGTAGACCGCTTTACGGTACCATTATTCCTTAATCGAATTATCTCAAATTGACCAAAAACTTTTTTCCACATCTGTATGAATATTGTGTGAGTGAAGAAGGGCGACAAGCTGCACCCAAAACGCAGTTGGAATGAATGAAAATTCCAATTGCAGAAGAACAAAAAAATAGTGAAAGAATTGTATGTGAAGGTGAATGTTTTTTGTACAGAATAAAACTTTTCATCAGCATTCATAAGACAATGCCAGAGATAGATAAAAAAAAATGTGACACTTTATGCACATACCATTTTTCATAGGTATTGTTCTTCACTGATTAGATGCTCTTGGGGCTTTTCCGAGGTTTTTCTTCGTTCTGGTAAATAAGATAAAATGGGAGTGTATGTAGTAACAATTACGTACGTACAAATTTGTTGAGAAGCATCGTGTTAATTTGTTCTTCTTGCCTTATTATGAAACAATTATTTTATAGCCTCTATTCTGTGGAATTGTCTCTTGGAAAAAGATAAAATTTTAATGGTCAGATTCTTTCATGTCTTATTTTTTAATTCAATGGAACAAGTTTGTGAAGATTCAAAAGCGTGGAAAATTGTACAATTAAATAGTGTAAGATGATGCTGGTTCAATAATCTATTGGAATAATAAAGATGGAATGTAAAATTAGTCATGGCCATTAGAAAACTAAGAAGAATTGAATGTTTGTATTACAAAATAACTCAATATGTCTCATAAATTCACCCTAGATTGCGTATAATTTTTAAATTAGGGATGATCAGTTGTATTCTATTTTAATAAATCTTATTTTAGACCGCAAGTACAAAGTTCAACAATTAATTTTATTATCATCATAGACTGAGAAAAAGAAGAGGGTGCGATTAACTTTTTTTCCTTATAACTTTAACACTTTTTAAGTGTAAAAATATATCAACATTTTTTAATGTTAATTTTACACTTTTTTAAGGGTAAAATTAACATGAAAAAGGGTAAATTTAAACCCCAATACACCTCAAAAGGGTAAGATTTACACCGATTTTGGATCAATACTGCAGGGTAAAATTTACATTTCCGGAATGTTATTTTTACTTTTTCGGATTTCTCTCAGTGTAGGTTTAAAAAAAACCTTGCCCTGTGTTGCTTGTAAGCTTCTACTTAATTCCTAGCATTTCAGGATGGTATTCACTGATTGGTTATAGTAGATCGGATCGTTGAAGAGCACCCTTAAGTGCTGAAATTGAGGAAAAGCTTACAAACATCAGGGGGGGGGGGCAAAGTTACCCCTAAAGGCCAGAGTCACCCTCATCTATGGTACTCGACTTTCTCATACGAATAAAAATTTAATCATTTAATATTTGGAACCTTTAATTTGCACCATCCAACCCCCCAGATATCCATTTTTGATATACTTTTTTTTTTGCAAATATGATGATATACAAAAATAGATTTATTGTCCGTCCCTTCATCTATCTAGCTAAGAAAATTTAAGACCAAATTCAAAGATCGTTAACATTTTAGCTAAAAAATTGGTTTAGAGCTCTTTTGAGTGAAGTCAAATAAAAAAAAAACTTTTGCTCATATAGAGCTCATATAGATCTTTAATAACGCCCCTATCACCCTATAACAAGCGCCTGGCAAGTTGGCCTTTTTATATAGAGCTATTTGAAGCCAATCCCTAAATTGATCTTGGACTCAGCTGACAGTGCTCCAAGGAAAAAAATTATTTAAACAAAAATTTAGTATATCTATTTTAGTATACCTCCATACGGAAAGGTATCTTATAGTTAATACGGAAAAACTTCTCACTTTTTAAATATTTAGCATAACGATCACGAGTGCATAAAAATTCCCATACGCATTTGTATGTGATAAAAGAAATTGGCTTCAACTTTGAAGGCCACTCGCCGGGGACTAGCCCTATAACTATTTTTTAAATCCCTTGAAGTCCCGAAAAGGACTGAACTGGTTCCGTTTGGTTCACTCAGAACTATACACATATATAGGCAATTTTGTGAAATTTTTAATGCAATCCATAAATTTTGACCGGTTTACATGAAAAATTATGAAGTAATATAATTTATCAGAATACGCTATGTTCTGGAGATGATGCTTTTTCTCGTGAATTGAATTGAACATAGACTTTATTAATCTTAGCAAATAAATTTAAAACCAATATAGGGGCATAGTGTTTCTAAGTCACAAGTTCGAGCATTCCACAGAGCTGAAACACTGTTCCATCTTTTTTATTAGTAACATAACTTGGAATATGAACATTTAGTATATTTTATATTTCTTACTTTTTTGTCATTAAGACTGGAGAATTTTCTTTATCTTATAATACTCCATAAAAATGAAATAATTGTAGGAAAAAGCGTTGGATGGGGGTATAAAACAACCATTATATCACTCGATGTCGTATCTGCATTTTGGTAACTTTTCAGACACTTATTCAATTTATTTATTTTATTCTCAAAAGTGAGTCTGGGAGGGGATTCTATTACAGTATGACAATGTCATATAACAAATTTCCATGATAAATTCGAGAGTAGGGCCACAATAAAGCATCAAGCATGAGCATCGAATAGTCTTTGCAAGCAGTTCTATGAAGCTTTTAATAACTACACACAAAAGAATTTTGATTTTAAATTTAAGAATATAGTATAAGATACTTAAATTGGACGTGAATCCTCCAGGCTTTAAATTCAGAAGCTCTTTGCCAATGAAATGGGCTAGTATCCCTACCCCTTTGACGCTAAGAGATTGGGAGTTTAAGGTCAGCATTAGCTGGAAAATGAAAAATGTCTTGAGATTTGCAAATTACGATTTAAACTAAATGATCAAGGATTTAGGATTAGGGCATTGGCATTAAAATCCTGGGTGTTTCTGTTTAAGAATTTTCCATTTTTTCTGTGTGTAATATAAGACATATTCTTAATTGGTTCTTTCGAATTTACCCCATAAAAAAATTTTAAATTTGTCATATGACATTGTCATACTGTTACAGAATCCCCCTACTGAGTAAACTGTAAACGTTGTGTTTTAAGTGTAACATTAATATACATTAATGCAAGTACGACAGCGGATGATGGTAAAGACAATATTATTACGTTATTTGCACATTCCCGAATTGGAGCAAAGTTTCGTCTCTCATATCATACATATTATGTACGATGTAATCAGTTGTTAAGTTAACATTTTGTCGAATTTTGAGAATTTAGGAAAATTTATTATTTCAGAAGATGAAGAGGTTTCTTCAAAGACTGCGCTCGTAACAAATTATTCAAAATGTTTGTGATTCTTAGCGATGCATTGTAAAATACGATCTTTCACCCTCTGGGTCCAAGTACATCCAAATTACCCATAAATCACACTCTGTGCATGTTCTTCGAAAAAAAAACTTCACAAAAGGTGGAGATTGCTGTATCCCCAAAGCATCAAGTTTGAAATATTTTTCACGGTGATTTTCTCCATCAACATAAATGGTAATCCGCCAAAGCATGAATATCCTCGTCAAACTTGTTGTTTGTGTTTTATGAGTTTCCCAAAGCATTGACCAAAGCATTTACACACTTCAATTGTGACTTTTTGATATGTATCGTGTTACAATATTTTCGCCCACGTTTTTTCAGCTATATATTACCATGTCAACTGAAAATTGTGAGAAATTGTCTGCAAAAAAAAGTACGCAGTGCTTCGCATTTGAATAAAATTTGCAGAAATGAATGAGGAGGAAATTAAAATGTTCAAACACTGACTATTTGTGTCATTTTGGGTGAACAGTAAGAAATTACTTGGCAGATAGTCAAAATGCAAACCGCAAGATTTTGCTGATTGGACTGGATGCCAGAAAAATTTTTCATAAACTGAATTTCCATGAAAATGATAAAATATAACGTAAATGTAATATTGCATGTTGGTATTAAGTGCAAATGCCATTTGCATTCTCTCGACATGGTGTTGACCATTTTCGTGGAGGAATTGTCACAATTTTAAGGCTAAGAGGGAGAAGAGATGGGCTAATTTTATCTCCGGCTGCAATTTAAATTATTTGGACAGTCACTTTAAATAGAGTCTCTGCCATTGTTGCTTCCGGAGCTATCTCAGTATTATTGAGGGTGCAACTCCCAAAAACTTCCAATTCTTTTATAGGGATCATTTAATCTCTCAAAGGCGGCATAATTATGCAATTGATAAAACTTCCATGAGGGTGATTCCAACACCATGACAGCTGACAATTCAATTGTGCAGCAGACCCAAAAATTCCCTTTCCCAAATCTCAATGGGTATGCGAGCTTTTTTTTCTTTTTTTTTTTTAAATAAAGAGCTTAACGAAGGAGGACAAAAGTAAAACAATAGGGTTAAAGGTGATCCTGTTTCGCGTCATAACAATTTCATGCAATTTTGTAAGAGGTAATTTTGATAAATTTGTGGTTTTAGGATAATTATACCTTTGACTTTACGTGTTATTTATTGTTTAACAAAATCAGACTGAATATCATTAATTAGAATTGGTGCCAAAGGGCTTTTTAACTCGACAACCTCGTACGTGATCGAAAGGGAGTGAATAATATACATTGAAACATTCATTACCGGAATTGAAGAGGCAATAGATTGACGATAAAATTTCCAATTTACAAACATTATCAATTGTAATTTAAATTAAACAATTTTGACAAATTTCTTATAATTCAAAAAAAATTAGAAAAAAAAATTTCTTCTATCCCAGTTTTCTACTCTGAAATGCATAGTTTATCATTTACATGTAAAAAATTTGTATAAAATAATGTAACAGAAAATTATTAAATGTTTTTAAAGGTCTGAACTATTTAAGATAGATAGATAATTTTATTTCCAATCTGTAACCTGGTTGCGTCTGCCGCCGACTTACCAATATCGGCCTCACCGGGTAAACAACAGATACCCTATATCGTAGTTCATAGTCGTAATCTCTTGAATGGGCCATTTCAAAGTTCTACAATTAAATTAAATCAATAATTTATTTTATAACAATTTATCTTTCAAAGAGAATTCTAAAAAAAAATTTGATTCGTGATATCCTTGTAGACTATATTCAGAGAAAATACTTCCCACAATTTTTTCAAAGATAATTCATTTACAGTGCCCGCTTTCTAATCCGGATCGCCGTAATCCGGACAAGTTCTCGACGGTTGCATTTAAAATAATTTTGAGTTTATGTATGCATGTGTGTTCAGCAATGAAAATGAACTATCCTGTGATGTTTTTGTTTAATAAATGAAGTATAATAGCATAAAATTCTTTAATTATGTCTTTTTAATCTTCTTTAAAAGTTTTATTCTAATTCTACAAAAAAAATCTTGTATTATATTTTCGAGACGTTGAACAAATTCAAAAAAACCATCCGGATTACGAAGCGGACATCTGTCATTTTGTCTCCCAATCATCCGGATTATAAAGCGGGCACTGTACTTTCAAAAGTTGGGATATTCTCTACTCACTTTTGGTACTTCTGTCTTAACGCACCTTATAAAAGTTTTTAATTAATTTCACAACAAATTTAGTGAACTAACAATTTTCAAAAATTCAGACAAGACACTTGCAATAGAATATAACGATTTAACAACTTTGAATAATAGTAGTAGTTCAAAAAATGATTTAAAAAAATGCACATTTTAAAATACAATTACCCTTTATCTTCGAAAAATCTTCTTAAGTATAGGCAGTGAAAAAAATAGAAGACTTTACAATTTGAAATTGATAATCGTTGGAACGAATTGCCAGAAGGCCATTGCATTGGCTCAGAGGAAAGTTTTGAAATTTCGAATTAGGGGAAACTAGGGCACCATCGAACACGGTAGCACCGAACGTTGCGATTTTAATTTATATATATTAGACTTCAGAGGACAAAATCTTAAGGAATTTATATGCACTAGGGGAATGTTGGCATGGTTCGCACAGAGTGAACTTTCGAACAACGCAAATTTTCTCTTTGATTGCAAATAGCTAGTTCGTCATTTCTTAGCCATAAGATAGATAATTATTAAGCTTATGAGACGAGATGAGAATTGGTAAGTTTGTTCTTTGCAAACAAAGAGAAAAATCGCATCGTTTGAAGGTTCATTCTGTGCGAACCATGCCTACATTCCCCTCTAGGGATTCTGGTTCATGGAAGAAACGGTCGAGATATTTCAAATAGGTTAGAAATAAAAATTAGTGTTTGGTGCTACCCCATGTTCGGTGGTGCCACATTTTCACCTACATAAGATTTAATTTCTTACATTTTTTACCACTGAAGCTTTTTCAGTGATCCTTAATGAATTTGAAACCTAACCCTTTTACCCTTTAAAGACGATTGGAACACCGGTCTCCCAAAAAAAAGAATGTTTTCTAAGGTATTTTTTGATTCTCTCTTCCTTAAATGAGAAGTATAGGACTAGCAATTACAACACAAGAAGAAATCGAGTGGTACGAAACTTATGTCACAAAAAGCTTCATAACCTTCCTTTCGCCTAGACTATTTAAAAATCATATTTGAAAATTCTGAAAATTTTATTGAAGTGTTTTCGAAATATAAAAAAAATACATAGTTTTCAGGTAAACGAGGGTATTTTAAATGAATTGTTTATAAATATTTTAAAATTAACCCCCCTCGTGATTATACGTAATGATCTATAATTTTCAACTCAGTTGTAGCAAATCTGCTTTGTGCAAAATCTTGACAAGAGGATCGAGCCCATAGTAATTGATATGTTTTAAATGAAACTCTACTCTCGTGCCATATGTTTGTTGAGAATTGACAAGATACAAATTTCAATGGATTTTATCGATTCTCACCACTCAGCCATTTATATATTATATTAGTTCTATAAGGTGACAAGAGTGAAAACCCGTGGGATGAAATTGTTTACATATGGACGACTTTGGGGCTGGTGATCGAGGGTACTTTAGAGGTCCAATATATTTCCAATATTTACCGATACTTATTGTTGAAAGTGACTCTTCATGATCCGATCAATGGGTTTTATTGTGAATCCAAAATATGGAATGTCTATTTTTATTCCTCCAATCTCCTCCTCTTCTTTGACGTTACTCCTAAAATATACCACTCAGCATTTTTGTATTGATGTCTTGAGAGAGGAAATGAAGAAGACTTTTTGACAGGAATTTTTATTATAAATGACATGGTACAGAGTAATTATGCTTTTAATGGGACAGGCCAGACAAACATTCCTAAGGCAGAACTTGAACTTTTGCTATTGATTTCTTTTCTTGGCATTGAGAAGTCGACTTGTGCGAAATTGGGTGAAATGTTGCAGTATATTTCTTAAATATTGTTTTTTGATAAGTTTGCTTTTTGTAAATTATGTATGTTTGTGGTAAATCTAGAAATGGTTTCACATGTTACGTTGTATCTTCTATAGATATAAATTTATGATGGTATTGCGGGAAAAGTTTCCTAAAAGTTCTATCTTACAAGTGAATTTAATGTCTTTCTCTTCCATTCAAAACCATAAATTTAATGGTAATACTTGAACTATCCTCTCGAGATTAGAATTTGAATGAAATTCTAATTGAAATAGAGACATTATAATGGTGGTAGAATATGTATCATGTGCGGTATCTTTTAATGACAAACAAACATAATATTACATCTCTCCTTCCGGTCATTCTGAATTGAATATTAAATTGAGTTTGAAACACTAATCATTCAAATTGCTTACTATATTTTATTAAATTGCGTATGGAGCATTTTGTATAAAAGGCATTATATACACAAAATGATTAATGGATAAAAAACGAGCCGTCAACTTGCTAATTCGACGTTGTTCACTCCTATTCTTTACAATAGCAAAAAAGGGAGAAATAAAATAATTACGAACCATTTCCATACAATTGCCGGGGCAAGAAAAACAACTAAAAGATTCTTGTAAAGTTTGATGTGAGAGATTAGTCTTTCACCCATATCATCAAAGAAACTTTCTGCATAAGTTATTTTATGCAACTTTAGCCGCAATTGAAGGTGATTTTCTGAACAATTCGCCTTGTTTTGTCATTTGCAGCATGAAAAATTGTGTATTTGTCCAACATGGGAGATTCATATATGGATTTCAATCTAGAACCTATTTGCCAGATGCTGTTCACATTTATTCTGTTTATCTTCTTCATGGCTATTCCTGGTAAAATAATCAGCGGAAACAATTTTGCTAGCCCATTCATTGCGAGATTTGTCTGTGGAGGCGCCTAGTTGGTCTCATTGTCTTGTGTCCCCCTTTGTGAGCTCTTTAAAAGAAAATTCTCTACAATGAAGCAATTGATTTTTTTCTATAAATTAATTGTTTGATGCTTTTTTTTTGTCAATTCAATAAATAGGAGAAACTCGTGTGTTCTATTTTTAGTAATTTGTCACGTATTGCTGACGCAAAATTGTTCTATAATTGTTCAAACATCACGATTAGGTTTCTTTTTTGCTCTAACATGAAGAATTCTTCACTGTAATTCTAACTGTGACTTTGGATGTTGCACAATTTCTCCCAAGTCATTCTGTTTGACTTTGCAGACTCAACACTAAATTGAGCATCATTTGGTTAAAAGCGATTTGGGTGATTTAATCAAAGAGAAAAACGGTTAAAGGTCAAAAGATTTTAAGTTCAAAGAGAATTATGTTTAGCATTTAATTAGTCAAACAGTGTTCGAATTTACCCAAATCAGGGGTAAACTTAAGCAGTAGGAGAAAGTGGGGCACCACCGAACATGGGGTAGCACTGAACCCTGCGATTTTTTAATAAGATTAATTAGACTTCAGAGGATAAAACCTTTAGGAATTTATAAGGGATAGGGGAGACTGGGGCAAAAAGTCACAAAACGGATATTTTATTTTTTACAAGCTACTCGAGCGCTTCAAAAATTTCTAATTAGTAAATAGTAGTTCTATAGTAAATTTACCGCTCTACAACTTTGTGAAAGTAATTTTCCTCTATTTTGTAAGGAAATACGTTTATTAAGCCGATTTCTAAAAGGTAATTTTGTGACTATTCTCAAAAATGCTGGGGCAAGTAGTACCAGACATGGGGTATTATCACTTTTTTATTCGTTTCATTACGGGCTTCCGTAAATTTGAAAAAATACCTAGAGGACATATTTTCATAGAAAATTTATTCATCTACACCTTTGTAAAACACCGTTTTCTCCGCGAGAAAAGTGAGAAAACGAGAAAAGCGCTTTTCAAGCTATTTTAGAAAAAAACACACAAAAGACTGCAAATCGTTTGACCAATGCAAACAAAAAGCGGCGAGACATGATAATGACGTTTCTTTTCGCCCTGAGACATGAGAAATTGCTTCGCGTTTTTATTACTTTTTGCTCTATACCTTTTGTTACTTTTTACCCCAAGTGGCCATTTTTAATAAAAGGATTTCTGGAGCAAAGAACCTTTGTGAAATTCTAAAATAGATAGCGGATTCGTATTCAAAAAATCCAAATTATTTAGAAAATATTCAACAGTGCATCAATTTTGGAAAATAAGTAGGTAATAATTGTTATCTTCTGCAAGGAAAATATTTCAAAAATAGGGCTAAAAATTTCAATATTTTTTATTTTCTAAATTCCTTGTTCGAATTCTAAGAAACTTCCGACATTGAAGAAGGTCTATGGAGGCTATCTATTGAAAAAAATTTGAGCCGCTATCTTTTTTACGAAGATATTGAATTTTAAAATTTTCGATTTGTGACTTTTTGCCCCAGTCTCCCCTACTTAGCCTCTGAAAAAAGGGTCGAGATAATCCTTACTTTAGAAATAAAAACTAGTGTTCGGTGCTACCACATGTTCGGTGGTGCCCCTGTATCCCTTAAATTTATTTTACAAGTTTAATCTAAAAACATTATCCCAAAATTTAAAAAAAATATATATTTTTTTTAAGAATAATAATAAAGAAATTCTGGGTACGCAACTTTTGGTTTTTACAATACTTAATGTGAAAATTAAGCTAACATAAGCATTATTAAATTGGAAACTTAAACCTTTTTATAAACCCAGAAAAATATTCAACTATCTAATTTTCAATGTAATCTTATTATTTTCAAAATCTAACTTTCCTTTTATATCGGAAAAATAATATTTGATCTTACATCCATTTTTAATAGAATTAAACACTATAAAGGGTGGTGGGGCTACTTTGAGCTGTGGGGCAACATTGATATTTGATTTTTTCACATATTCATAAGGGCAACTATACCTTACCATAATTTAATTCAACTCCACAAATGTTTTATCTATCTAATAAATTACATTACGTTAAAGCCCATATTCCCTTCGAAGTAGGGGGCACTGGGATAGTAGTAAACAGGGGTAGTTGTAAACACTGTGATTTTTTTCATCCATTTTAAGACTCCAGAAGATAAAACCCATAAGCATTCATAGATACCATGGGGATATATGTCCACAGATGAATTGGTCAATAAAATCCTAATACTTTAAAAATAAAAGTCATTTTTCCCGAAAATGTTGATATTTCGATTATTTTGGTCATTTGGATTTCCACATGGAAATTAAAAACCGTGTAAAATAATCGAAATGTAACAAAACCAGTTCTTTACTACATCTTTTAAAATTATATTAACGCATTTATTAGAGAAATTGAGATTCTCATTAAAAGAATTAATAATTGGCCAGAAAACAGCATTTGGGGTAGATGTAAACAGGCGATTTCCCCGTAATTGTAGATGTCGTGAGTGTAGAATGAATGGCAAAATATTTTGTCTTCTTCATTTCATTCGTTTGACAGCTGCATCTCATGGTGGGAAATTTTTCGTTGTGTTCAATAAGAAGTCACATGATGTCAAAATATAGGGAAAATCCATTGAAAAATGTCTGATTTGCATGCTTTTAGTTTTTTTGCTATTTTAATTATTCCTTGCAAAAAGTGTAGTGATTTTTTGAAAAATAATCAGTCTTTATATATCTCTTAAGTAATTAAAATAATTGAAAGTGGTGCAAAGTTAATTTCAAGGGTGGAAAAAAGGGTGTTTACATCCTCCCTAGAAAGTGTTTACTTCTACCCCAGGTATTTTGTGAAAAGAGAAAAATGCATGACACAAATTTTATCTTTATGGAAAACTCAATTGTTTTCCAGTATCCGCATTACTCTCGATGAATTTCCTATACCCAAGGGTAAAACATGAGCTAAGAAATATTTTCCAAAAAATCACTGTGTGCTTGGAAAATCACCTTAAATTCCCATCTATTGAAAATGTTTACATGTGCCCCAGTCTCCCCTAAACATTATTCTTTTTAATTAGTTTTTCTTTTTAAAATTTCCGCTCGATAACATCCAAGAATGGCGTCTCATATAACATAGTATAAAAACCGAAGAAGGATACAAGTGTTAAAAAATACTTATTTTTACACTCAATTGTATTTAATTTAACACTTGAGTATAACAACATTCATCTCAATTAGTTGTTGATCCTACCCACAATGTAGGTAAAATCAAGCTCTATTCAATAAAACTTCAAGCGTATGTAGTTTCTGCTCAGTAAAGACTAAAGATTTTCGAAGTTTTGTTTTTTGAAACTAATGCTTTTTTTAATTGAAATCAGTTAGCATTTGATGCTTGCTGGGAAAGTAAGTACAACAATTCCTTTTTAAAAATAAAAATCTAAAATCGACTTTTGTAAAATAACGGTCTTGGATTTAGATCAAAAATATTGCTATGAAGTCTTAGCTTTTCCAATCTCAACCTTTCCTTTGTCTTAATTTAGACAAGAACTTGAGATTATGCCTCGAGAAGATAAATAAATTGTTGGATCAATTCTCAAAGTGATCACCATTCTCAGCTGGTCGGAGATTTTCAAGAGGATTCTCCTCTGAGGAATTTAGTGAGTTATTGGCACAATTGGAAAACAACGTGCAAGAAGTGTTGAGATCGAAATTCATCTGATAAAGGTTCGAGTTTGGTGAATAAAGGCAAAAATGTCGAGTATTGAGTGGTGTTAGCGATTAAATCTGCATACTTTGACTGAATAAATGAGATTCTGTCACGCGATTATCAGAAAGACTCCTCCAAGCCACTGATAATTTCCACACATTGGAGCCGCCAAAATGATTGGAATGTTAATCGATTTTTTTATATATATAACTTCAGTTTATTTACAATGAAAGCTAATCTTGTTGTTAGCGTGCGTCCTTTCTTCCTCAACTCCTACACCCTGTCAGTTTGTTTTTCATCCGAAAGATGATCGTTGGATGAACACATGAGGAGTGTGATCTTGGTTGTTGTTTTTTCAAACAAAGGTGCCCCTGTCAACACTCTGCCTCATCAATTTTTTTTAATGCAGTATATTTAGAGGCCACATTAAATTATATTACCAAAATGCACCACACGTCTCATCTATTTTTCAAGACTAAAAATAAACAGGATCATATTGAGGGTAAAATGGATGTTTGTGTGATTATAATGGAAATATGGTGTGAGAGTTGCACCTTGGGATAGGCTCGAAAATAGGGGCCTAGCACTGTATAAATAAAACTTCCAATAGTGGCAGACAATGTGAGATTGAAGACTAAATTATTGGTCTTTAATGCAAATTCTATTACATTATGGTAATCAAGCAGTGATTTTATATTGCTTATTGAACGTATTCCCTCATTTCCATTACAATAATAAGATTGTAATTTTGAAGCTGTACAACACAAATTCTTATGTGTGCAGAAATTCAGCAAAACATCCAACACAGAATGATGTGGAAATAGTGGCCAAAATTCATTTTTCATTGTCAGAAGACAGAAAAGGCAAAGAGACACAAACAAGGGAGAGGTGGTATGGTTCAAAAACTGTACACCATTTCCGGAATTTAAAAAATCTGTAGGAACCTGCTCACATTTCCAGGACTTTAGAAGTGTTTCACTTTCAGAATTATAAAGGAATATAAGGACTAAAGGTAGAAATTTTTATAGAAGTGAGATATTAAAATAACATCTAGGGGAAGCTGGGGCACCACCAAACACGGGGTAGCACAAAACACTAATTTTTATTTCTTAACTACTTGGACTATCTCAACCATTTCTTCAGTAGACAAGCATCCCTATAGTGCCTGTAAATTCCTATAGGTCTTGTCCTTGGAAGTCGAATATCTGATTAAAAAATCGTAGTGTTTGGTGCTACCCCGTGTTTAGTGGTGCCCCAGTTTTCCCTACCATTTTCTGCGTTTAATTTACGGAATTTAGTATCTAGTAATATTTTTCATGATATTTTTGCATTAAGTAATTGCTGTAAAGTGGAACTATCATCATATCATTTTCAACCGCTTATCCCTATTGGGGTCGCGGGCCCATGACATCCAAATAAGCAGCCCTTGCTTGTCGATCCTCCGCCACTTCAGGAAGATGTTCAGGTTCAATCCCAAAACACTTCAAGGCAAGAATCTGAATTTGATTCAGCCATCTTATGCTAGGTCTCTCTCGAGGTCGATGCCTCCTCACAATGGCTTGCATAGCGTATAATGGAATTATATTAGAACTATAAAAGAAACAGTTCCTGAAGCTTTTCCTGAGTTACCAGAGATATGGTTGACGTGCGTAGCTTGGCACTGACCTGATAGTACGTAATTTCCTTATTATTGACCAATTCTGGCCACTCTTTTCAATGGCTTCTTTCAAACGGCCAAGTGTTTCAGATTCCAGACCGAATGTACAACCGTTCAGAATTCAATGATTAGTCTGTTCAAAGCAGATCATACTAAGAAAAGGTTTCCAGGCTTCGCACATACTCTGGGCTGGAACACTTATTATTTTTCCCATATTCCTTTGATGAATCTAACCGATTCATGGCAATATGTGTATTTTAATAATTATTCTTAAGTCTCACATTCATTGGAAAAATTTGAAGTGTTTGAAGCCAAAGTATGTGCGAAGTTTGGAAGCCTTCCCCTAGATGATTCCTCATCAATGCTACCAAATACACAAGAAAACTTTTCCGGTTATCAGTCTTGAGTTGACTCAATCTTCACTTCCTATGACTTTCATTCACCACCAATTATCTGTACACCACATCCAACCACAATATCTACCCCTTGAAAACAAATTTTGCAAAGAAATTTCACTTTGGCATTGGACTAACCTACATAATATAGCTTTATTCAACACTATAATATTTCCAATTTCCTCTTCCAACAACCCCTATGAACTTGAAGTTGAATTACCCACAAGCACCACCATTTGGGCAACTACGAACAGCAATTTTGCTTCGTTGTTATTGGTATTGTTAGTTCATGGTGTGAAAAGTGCCAATTATGTAGCTCAACACATACTGTTTCTTCCTTTTTTTTTGTCTTCTCTCCACAAATTTCAGTTTGAAGGATAATGATATATGAAATAAAACCACCACCAAACAAATGAAATGTCGCGTCATCCAATAAAAATGTTGACCTTTTAAATAAAAATACTCTTTCAGGGGGGAGATTTTTCCCAATTTAAAGGGACACAATCATTTATAACAATCACCCAAAAACTCATCTTTTTTCTCCAGTCGCATCTTTCCACACGAAACATTTATAAATTGACCCTCATTTCATTCAATCTTGGATACTTTTTGTATATATGCAAAGTTGAATTTGGGGGAAATGTCACTTTTTCCATCGAAGATTCTTCTCAGAATTGTGTGATAAATTACAGGAGAAACATTTGACTTAAAATGCCATATACTGTATATTGTACTATATTTTTATTTAGGGGAGACAGGGACTTTTTTTAATATAAAGTTACAGGACCTTGTCCAAGTGTTATTTAATTTTAGTTAAAAGTTTACTTTGGTTAAGATAATATATGTAAAGAGGGTGGCAAAGTGTCCCAGACTTTGCGAAGTGCTCGAACTCATGACTTAGATGCTATCCCTTAAAAGTACTTTCGTATCATTTACCGTTCGTTTATCGTTTCTCAACAGATTTCAACTGATACATAAATCACCTAAAAGATCACACAATAATAGTTATAAGAGTAAAAAATTGATTTTCGGACAAAAATTTCTTATCGGTTAATAAATCGGTTCATTTTCGTTTTATTACGGATTTATAAATCACTCAAAATATTGCCTATAGCTTAAGAGTAATATAATATAATTGTACTTCAGATAAAAATTAGTTATCGGTTATGAACTAGTTCCGGTGGCTGCCAAAATCCCGAAAGCCAAAATCCCGAACGCTAAAATCCCGAAAAGGCCAAAATCCCGAAAGCCAAAATCCCGAATGTTCAAAATTGTGAAAGGGATGAAATTATATGGAGGAAAATGTTTAGAATAATTTCCCAAAACACAAAAGATTTCCCTTTGCCTCCAGCAAGCGCGGGTGCAATCATGGGAGTAACTATGACACTTTTAAGAATTCGGGATTTTGGCTTTCGAGATTTTGGCCAATTCGAGATTTTGGCGTTCGGGATTTTGGCTTCCGGGATTTTGGATTTCGGGATTTTGGCGTTCGGGATTTTGGCTTTCGGGATTTTAGCTTTTGGGATTTTGACCGGGACCCACTAGTTCATTACCGGTTCATTAAATCGATTGAAATCGGCTCAGGCTTGTCAAGAATTCCAAGACCTCTCCAACGAGCCCAAAATGATACCATTCGGTTGAAAATACGCTCTCTACAGTCTTTTTAACCTTTGATTTTAAAACCCGGTTTTAGGAGAAAGTGGTGAGTGAGACGAAAATGAGGGACATGTTAACGGTCTCAGAATTGACTTAATGAATGGGAGAGAGTCCCCCGAAAGTCTCAAGTCTCTATCTCTAACCGTTTGGAATCAAGGCATGGTAACGGACAGACGGATAGACGCACAGACGGACAAACAGCGTGACATCATTTCTCAGAACTCTTATAAAACGTGAAGATGTTAAGAAAAGCGTTTCCGGGAGTGGAAGGTAGAAATTTTTCGGGGTGAAAAAATCAAGGGATTATAATTGATTAAAAGTAATGATCATCCACCGCCGTCTTAACATATAAACTAGTATTTAGGATAGAACGGATAGAGCGATGGATAAATCCATTCACTGGCTCTATGTATCTTAAACGGAACGCAATCTCACAGGTCTTTCCAGGGGGACTCGGATGTGTGCATAATTATAAAATTAGGGATGGCTGGGACAGTATCATGCATACTAGACCTTATTGAATATTGTTACAATGTATATTTTTTAAAAACGAAACGATGTCAGTTCTCGAAAAAATATCAGTGAGTTATCGTTATGAGTTAGCATAACAATTTAAAACATAAATTCAAGTATCTTAATCTGCGCTACATCTCCCTAATTGAATAAATTGTCCTTTTATTGAGATAGATGTTTGTCCAAGAAAAATCAATAAGAAAATTGTTATGTTTTATCTTAAATTTGTCTCTTAAAATACAAATCAAAAATGATTCTATCATAAAAGAGAAATTTGACTATAAATTGCTTTAATGACATCTGTAAGAATTGATTGATTTCTTTACAGAAATGTAGAATTAATAGCTTAAGGCGTTAATTTTATATTTCAATGAAAGAAAAGTTTTATCTTGAAAAATGTATTCATAAAGTAAATGGTCCTTTCGTGTCATTCGTGGTATTCGTATTTAATAAATATCAATTCTCTAAATTATGAATTGCATGTTTTTCTGATGATCATTACACTCAAAGATGGTGCGTCTTGCACTTGAAATTCCACAGTTTCGCATTTAGTTGTACTTGAGATGAATTGCAAAAGGGAAATGTGTAGCAATTTACGCAGTATTGACTACCAATTAAAATAAATGGCTGTTAAAGTGTTTTTAATTAAATTTTATCTCCATCTGTCTCTAATTGATTTATGTGTGGATGTTAAGATCGAATGCAGGAAAGTGATCATGCTGCTGAATTTGATATTCTTTGCAAAAATCTCCCCCTTTCGGAGTTTACTGCACCGCACATGTTTGCAGAAACGAGACAATGTTCTTAATTATAAAATTAAACTTTGGAGTATATACCCCCGTCGTGGTGAAGTTCACGTGGGATTCTTGCAATTCCGTAAATGCTTCATTGAACGTGGTGCGTTGCTGTAATTAGCCATGCGATTGCATGTTCTCGTGCATTAGAAGGAAAATTGCAATAGTACTTCAATGGTTGTATGCTATGTAGAAGACAAAAAGCTACATCAGCCGCATGAGTATATTATCGTATTTGAGCCTAGTGTATTGGAGGGACGAAAAACTGGAAATTCTAGTAAGGGGTCAAATTGAGAATTGATGCAATTAACCTAATGCAGTGCGTGATACAAAGTAAATACTAAGTTTATTGTCTGAAAAGAGGAGTGAGTCAGGGGTGTTTAATCCGAATGGAGAATTGGACAGAGTTGCATGAATTTTGATATTTCAAAAATGTCTCGAAACACTTACCTAATCTGTTGATTTATTGCGTCCACACCTCTAATTAAGATTTAGAAAGTACAAAATTATATTACAAATAATCAAAACTTTAATTCAAGAGCGAATAAATTCCGTAAGAATATAAGCGGTAGGAAAGTCAATATTTATAGAAAGAAAACACTTTAATAAATAAATTTCAGTATTTTGGTATTGTTGAATTCTTAGATTAAATTTGTTTAATCCCCTAGATAGGTAGTTCACTGAGAAAAAAACGGGGTGCGATTAACTTTTTTTCTCATAACTTTAATACTTTTAAGGTGTAAAAATATATCAACATTTTTTAATGTTAGTTTTACACCTTCTTAAGGGTAGAAATAACATGAAAAAGGATAACTTTAACCCCTAATGCACCTTAAAAGCATAATATTTACACCGATTTCGGATCAATACTGCAGGGTAAAATTAACATTTCCGGGATGTTATTTTAACTTTTTCGGATTTATCTCAGTGTTTGTACTTTAGGTATAATTACTTTAAGTAATTTAATTATTTAATGCGGTGTTTAAACATTCTTTCAATCAAAAAAATCTGCGCAGTAAAACTGTATACAAAGGAATGAAAAATTAAAAAATATGACCTTTATAGTTTCTTATATCTATTATATATTTATAGATTTCAATGTTAAACTAGTGACAGGAAGCGACGACTTATCGAAAACTTTTCGGCGTCTGCTTTTTATTTTTCTTTCTTTTTATTATAGTAAATCTATATATTTATCTTATGATGCAGATGGCTCATACAACCCGAGAAAGAATTTTCCGCTGTTTTACTCTGAAGGTCAGTTACCAATCCTAAGACGGCGGTGGTCGCTATCACAAAAACATTGAATTGCTTGAAAACCTGTATCTGTCAATTTTTTGCTTTTAAGAGCTCTAGCTCAAAAGCATTAAATGAATAAATTGAATTAAATTAAACTAATTTGCATAATGTATCTAGTTCATTGGCCTAACAAGAAACTCCTAGATCAATTTTAAGTATCATTGCTTTGTCAAATATTTAGTATTAAAGGTGCCTTGTACTAATTTGTGTGAAGTTAGTAAGGAATAAATCCAAACCTAGGTCATAATCCATATTTAGTCTTTAGTCTTTAAAACATTGATACATTTATACGAATTTATAAACGAATCAAAATCTCAGTTTTGCGGTTTTATATTTGAACTGTGATTAGTAAAACTTAAATATATAATCAATGGTAAAACTGACTTACTTAAAATCAATTCTAAGTTAAACCTAAGTTATTTTGAAAAATTCTTCGAAATGTCTTTTTTGATATGTTTTGTATCGGTGGTAGCCAAAATCCCGAACGCCAAGATCCCGAAAAGGCCAAAATCCTGAAAGCCAAAATCCCGAAAGCCAAAATCCCGAATGTTCAAAATTCTGAAAGGGATGAAATTATATGGAGGAAAATGTTTAGAATAATTTCCCAAGACACAGAAGATTTCCCTTTGCCTCCAGCAAGCGCGGGTGCAATTGTGGGAGTAGCTATGACACTTTTAAGAATTCGGCATTTTGGCTTTCGGGATTTTGGCCCTTTCGGGATTTTGGCTTTCGGGATTTTGGCGTTCGGGATTTTGGCGTTCGGGATTTTGGCGTTCGGGATTTTGGCTTTCGGGATTTTGACCAGGACCCGTTTTGTATATATCGATAAAACATAAAATATAATCGATTTAGCGAAAATTAGGTCAAATCATTAATTTAAAGTTATACATTGATTAGGAATTTTGGTACTTAACTTTTCGTGATTTATTGCCCTTTGGCGATGAGGCAAAGGTGCAAGAGATGGATGAAACTAAAATGAGAACCATAGCAGGGAATCTGTCGGGGGATTCCTCTTAATTTTTCCCCATATTGAAACTTCAAAGTGCATCTGCAGAGATGGTTGATTTTTTTTTCATCTTTGGGAAAGGCATATGAAATAACAAATAGTTCTTTGATTAACACTCTTGTCGAGTGTTTTGTATCAAATTTGCCGGGATACCTGCGGTGCTGGAAAGAGCGTGAAATGTTTGAAAAATAATATGCGTTAAATGAAGAACGGGGGGTAAATAATAACAAATTTTATGGTATCGATTTTTGATTGAAATTTACGATTTAGAAGATGCACTTATAGGTTGTTCACAAGGGTGTTGAGTCAACCGCATTTTCAGCCTTTATTATAGGGGTAATCAAAGCGGGAATGTCTTGGGTTTCTCATCCACATTTTCTTCTACTGGGGCCCATCGGTTTTTCGAGTGTGACAATATTTGGACTGTAAGTGATGCAGATATGAATCAAAATCTCCATGGGAGGTTCACACACAGCGTCCTTGTTCTTGTTCATCGCGTTGTCTCACCCAAGAACGTGATGGTCGTCTCAATGCATTTTTAACCCTGTTGTGTCGGATGGTTCGTTCAAAATTGGCTGGAGGAGATCAAGCTTGAAGAATACTCAACATCTTTGTCTCTCTCCGCCTCCGAATGTGCTTGTTTTGTCCCTGATAGACATCAGCACACGACATCGAGGGCAGTCCTCATCCAATATCAACCTCGAATCTCTGGACATTACATTCCCCATGAATCTTCTCATCTCTCATGGTCACATTTCTGTCACACCAAAACACTCCTTCGGCACTACCAAAGTGACTAGAAAATCTCCGGGAAGATTCATTCCTCTCACTCGTAAAGTCATAAATGAAGTACATTTTGAGGCTCATACTGAAGCTGTAAATTTTAATTGGTACTTTTAGTGTCTTCTGATGACTTCACCCTCAACATGTCTCTCATGTTTTGTTGCATCTTGGGCTCTTGTCACCCAGAAAATAACATTTCCGTCATATTCTCTTCACAAAATCAATTGCAAAAGGCATTTGGATTTTGTCTGGAAGTTAACTTTGGAATAAATCCGCATCTCCTTGAGATGAATTACGAGACAAAACTGAATTTTCTTTGATATTTCTCAAGTTCTGCTTTCATTTTAAAAATTAGGTTTAAAGAGACATCAATATCATGGTTTTATAATCTAGCAAAACAAGTGTTCTGATTTATGAAAGAAGAACATGATACTTATAGATGAGATTATGTCCAGATTAATTAGTTTTTTATGTGACATTTCAGGACCATCCCATGCTGTTTAATTGCATGATTTTTATGTTAATACACCTCGTACTTACAGCGTAAAACAAATACAATGATATTACAATCGTTAATTCTCTTTCACCATAATTATATATTTATTACCGCAACTGTTGTATTTAGTAATACGTACTCTACTTAGTACTTTAAAATTAATTATCAATGTAAGACTCAATTATTATCGTGAGAAAAATTTATTGAATGTAATTTATACGAGCTACAATGACACTTTTCAACAATTTAAGTTTCTTAATTTTTGTTGAGGTCCTTCTGATAATATTTTTCGGATTAATCTAATCAAAAAAAAATTAAAAATATCAAGAACTTATTATTTTGGCAGAACCTTTCTTTTCTGCTATTAATCCTGGCAAAAACCATTTTCAATTTCAACACTTTTTGTCACTGAATTGATTAAGATCTTCATTAAGAGGTTACGTGAGTCACGAAGATTAAAAGAAATCTAATTTTTTCATTTTTTTTATCATACAAAAAATTATTCAATTCAAACTCTAAATAATATAAAAGAAAACCACATTTTAGTTATATTTTCTGGCATTTTCATTTAAAAATTCAAGCATTGGAATTTAATTTTTGGAGACGGTTTAACCCTTTATGGACGATTGGGTCACCGGTGACCCAAAAATGAAATTTTTCCTACGGTCTTCTAAAGTTGCGTTTTGCTTTAAAAAGTCAGAAAAGGTGATTTTTTCTGACCCTCGATTTTTGACCCTCTCGTCCTTAAAGGGTTAAAAAAATCTTTTATATTAGGATGGTCTTTAGTAATCGGATATGTTAGATAGGGATCGGTGAGGACTATCTGTGCTAAAATTAAAGAAAAGCTTACAAATATTATGCTAGAAAAGTCACCCCTGTAGGGGATTCTTGAACAGTATGACAATGTCCTAGGACAAATTTAAAAATCTTTATTTGATAAATTCGGAAAAAATAATCGAAAATCAAATTCATATCAGTTAGTAAGAGCATCATGGAACTCCTAGAAATGGTCCTTCGATACTCTCTGGAGTTTAATGTTATCCTGTTCGCGTTTTTGCCATGAAAATTTGTCATATGACATTATCGTATCGTTACAGAATTTCCCTAGCTGGAGAGTAAAGTTACTCGCTTCTATAGAACTGTAAAAAAATGTTTGCCGTATTTATTTGCGTTTTCTTGCACTAAAAACTAAGAGAAAATTCCCAGTTTTTAAAATATATTGCCGAGTCACATTTATTCAGAAACATAGAAAAAATTTAGTCATTACAAAGCTTGGTATTGTATAAAGCATGATCACTTTTCCCTACAGGTTTCAGTTGTTTTTGAATTTATTTAATATGACATAGGGGAATGTAGGTATTGTTCGTACACAGTGAACCTTCGAACGATTTGAATTTTCTCTTTGTTTGCAAAGAGTTAGTTCGTCATTTTTCATCTCGTCTCATGCGTAATTATTTATCTTATACGTAAGATTTGACGAGCTAGCTCTTTCTAAAATGATAATTAGCATCCTTTGAATGTTCACTGTGTGCGAACCATGCCCATATTCCCCTATTTGGCTTGATAAAAAATTATAAATTGGTTAAATCGTGTTTTAGAATTTTAATGGGTTCAATAGAACTACAGATACGATAATTGTCGATAAACACAACGATTGATATATCGATCAATCTTTATAACCCTCTATCCTTCCCTCTATCAGTTGATGATTGAAAATCATCTCCAGATGATGCCATTTGATTTTCTTGATAGATTGCATCGTATTAATAATAAAATTATATGTTTAATAAATTAATAAACATTTTAATTACTTAAGATAAATCAGCTATGTATTCTAACATTATTAATAGGAGGTATGTTTATGCAGATTTATGTTTTTTTTCTGACTGTTACTAACATCCTGAGAAAATGCAACTTCTCTTCATCCCAGAACCTGTAACAGTTCATCCAGGAAACTACTAGTTCTCTGGATATTTTTTTGTGAGTAACTGCAGTATATATTTCCTTAATGTGCTCTCCTCTCCGTGAAATTCCCAGAAGTGCAGAGAATGGTATTAGATGAATCTCCAGAAGAGACGTTTTGTTTATTTCTTTTGCAGTGTTGCAATTGACCGAATTCTTTCTATAAACTCTTTCTCCTGTCCTAGAGATGCTATCCAGATGCAATTCTTTCACTTCCGTGAAATCTAAAGAAAAAAAAATCCATCACCATTTTTTTCTCAGCATCTTTTAGTGTTATTTTCTCGTTGTGAGACAGAGTAAAAACTAACTTCTGAAACTAAAATCGTGTGAAAGCAGCATATGAAGTAAGGAGAAAATAAAACATATATATAGCTTCCAAATACTGGATGCCCGAAGAAATGGGAAAGGAGGAGGTTGCAGAGAATACAAATATGATTCTCTTTTCATCTCATAAAATCCCCATGAAATCATAAAATTATTCCCATGTTAGACTTTTTTTTTGTAAATTAACTTGTCGATACTTCCCGTCCCTCCTCTTAAGATGCTTTTCCGCTTTACTTTAATTGACATAATCGAATGAATGTTTCACCATCACTTTTGCTTGCATGTGTTCGCGTCTAATTTATGCTTACAGGTGTAATTATTGCTATTCCCATAATTACTAATTGAGATATTCATCCGAGCGCTCTAATGTTCAGCACAAGACAGATTGTTGCAGAAGGGAAATGTTAAGTGAACAGAAACGACTTTAAAATTTTTGCTTTGGTGTATTGCCAATTGAGGAGACATACAATTAGTTTTGCAGCAATTCCTCAAGCTCTTTTGCATCTCTCACCCTAAGTGATTACGAAATTGTAAGTGTGAACATACTTTTTGCACTTTTTTTCCCGATGGCACATAGCACTTGCCTTATCTTGTCAATGTCTGCATTCCACCCAGTTGTCAATCCATTCAACATTGGAGTTATTTATTGATTTGAAGCACAAAACGTTCCATACTTATATACATACATATATAGTTTTGTAAATAGTTGAAGCAATTGATAGATTTATTGGCAATTCAAATGGACAGAATGTAGTGCAAATTGTTTGAATATCAAATCTTGTTCTCTTTTAAGATTAACAATTTTCCAATTGGTAATATTGATGAGATTATATTCATGGGCTCAGAATGATCTATTGTATCCTGTTGAAATCTTTCGTGTCGACAGAGAAGGAATTTTAAATGTGAGAAATTTCACTTTTTATTCAAATAGTTGTAAAGAAATGGGCTTAGATGTTGGCTACATTGGGTAACAATTTGAAGATTATGGCTGTGAATTCTATTTTGTGTCGTAAAAATTAATCCTTCTCGAAGTGAAAGTGGCACATATTTTTAAGTTTTTAGCCAATAAATAAATATATTTCCTTTTTAAATTAAGTTGAGGGATACTGAGCTGTGACAAAGAGTCCTTTCTTTTTGGTTTTATTAATATTTTCACAGGAAATTTATGAAGATTAATCGAAAAGAGATGAAAAGCTTCCCAGCTTTGTGGAATGCTCGAACTCACGACATATAGCTCTTCGTGAATTATCTCTTCGAATGACTTTTGGCTGTATATCCGAGAAGTAATTTTTTCTTAATATAGTCTTGTAAAATTCCCTAAGTAAGACATTTATAGAACCAAAAATCTTTTTATTTGCTTATAACGCTCTGGTTTCCAGCACTGAGACTACAATAAGTAAAGTGGCGCACTCTTAAAGATCTCAAGAGCTTCTATAGGAATTTCAACAGAAAATTCTCACTTTAAATCTTTTAAAAGTGCACTAAAAGACTTGTCTAACACTTGGTTCTATAAGGCAGCTATTTTGCTTCTTGTTTACCGGTTTGCTACCGTGATTCAGAAATTAGAAACCTATTCTTATATAATTCAAGAGTACTTTACCGATTCATTACCTATTGATACCGATACAGTCGGATTGTAAATTTCAAGACCTTTCCAAAAAACCCAAATTTAAGCAAATTTGGTTTGAAAATGAACCCTTTCAAAGCGGTTGAACTTTTACTTTCAAAATATCAAAATGGCGATGTTTTTAGGTCATAAATAGTATAGACGAAATATGCGCTTGAATTATTTCCAAAATATATCCAAAATAAAAGAAATTGCTCGAGCAGTTTTCAAGTTGATATACTTTAACATTTAAGCTCATAACCGGTCATGAGTTCAAAAAAGCAAATTGTAGGGTGGAATCACCTCTTCTCGCCAGTGCCCCACTTTTCGCCACTTATATTGAAATTGCTATTTTTCGCGATTTATGAAATAAATGAGCCGCAAAGTTCTTTGTATTTTTACTGCTGCTACGTATAGAGTCGAAAAATTATAATTATTCGTTTTGGATTTACGGTTTTGAGCATTTTTTAGAGTAATATTTTAAGCAAGTGCATCGAATCCAATATTTCCTACCAAATGTACTAAGCGCCATCAAATTTTCATCAAGCATAAATACCTTTTTGGATCAATAATTTATCCATTGAATATTTATTTACATTTGTAGAATACATAAAATTTGTATTTAGTTAATTAATGTTTCATTTTATATTATTTTTATATAAAAATGAGGCATGGCGAAAAGTGGTAATATTTTGGAATGATTTTACTACCTGTCGCCACTTCTTTACAATAGGCGACGCTAACTTCACTTCCCAGATTGTCAGTTGTCAAATCTGCATTATTTACTTTCTGCAATTGACCTATTAAAGAGACTCGACTTGTTTAGCTGAGTGCTTTATTGGAACTGATTTAATATTTTACATGATTTTGCATTACACTTTATACTTACTCTAAGAAATGACAGATTGCTTACTTTATAAAATATTATTTAGGTGATACAGAGTGTATCACTACACTATAATTTCATTTCTCAAATAAAAGTGAAGAAAAATCGTTTAAAGTGAGTTATAATAAGGCGATCATGAGGAAAAGAAATACTAAATATTTCTTTTTATAACATTGCCTAAAATAATCGAGTTTGGACCTTTTCAAGTGGGTGGCGAGAAGTGGTTACAAAACTCGCGAAAAGTTGTGAAAGGTGGCGACGAAGTGGTTATTTTTGCATTGTTAATAAAAATTAGTTTTTAAGTAGTCCAGCGTTAAATTCTAGGACTATTGTTTTGAAGAATCAAAAGCCAATACATCTAAGTAGTTTTGTGTCAAATTTGATTTATCTTGTAATAAGAGTTCACTGAGCGAAATCCGAAAAAGTTAATATAACATTCCGGAAATGTTAATTTTACCCTGCAGTATTAATCCAAAATCGGTGTAAATATTACCCTTTTTAGGTGTATTGGGGGTTAAATTTACCCTTTTTCATATTAATTTTACCCTCAAAAAGGTGTAAAATTAACATTTAAAAATATTGATATATTTTTACAACTAAAAAGTGTTAAAGTTATGAGGAAAAAAAGTTAATTGCACCCTCTTTTTTTCTCAGTGTTCAAAAGTTATAATAAAATTAATTCTTCTTTTTCCTAAACATGGCGATAAGTGATTACTCCACCCTACTGATGTCTCTTTGAGTTCCAACAGTAAAAATATTGAATGATTTCTCACAAAAGGCAGTTACAATAACCTATTTATAAGTAGTAATCAGTAACATTAACTTTCTTTCTAATGGATTATTGATAATTGTAATTTACTAGTATACTTTACCTCTTTTTATTAATAACTTAGTATCGTCTGAAGAATTTTGCTGCAAAAACATAGCTACCCAAGAAGCAAAATAGCTGCCTTATAGAACCAAGTATTAAACAAATCTTTTAGTGCACTTTTAAAAGACTTAAAGTGAGAATTTTCTTTTGAAATTCCTATAGAAGCTCTTAAGATCCTTAAGAGGACGCCACTGTACTTATAGTAATCTCTAGGTGTGGAAACCGGTGAGCGTCGGGTAAGAAGAAGCAAAGAAAATTCTCAAATTCTTCCCAAATTTGGGAAGAATTTGAGAATTTTCTTTGCTTCTTCTTACCCGACACTCACCGGTTTCCACACCTATTGAATTAATCGTCGGAAATTACCAAAAATATAGTAATCTCAGTGATGGAACCAAGAGCATTATAAGCAAATAAAAAGATTTTTGGTTCTATAGTGTCTTACTTAAGGAATCCTACAAGACTATATTAAGAAAAATTGCTTCTTGGGTAGTTTTATATTTTATTCAATGAAGTCAATAAACATCAAATTTAGACACTGAAACTGTATCACTCTTACAGAAAATAAACATTTATTATACTTAGAAAAATCATAGATAAGGGCGTGTTATAAGTGTCTGAAAACATTATACAGTTTCTCTTATAATTGCAATTGTTTCTAGGAGGCGTGGCTTATAGTTTAAGAGTCAGCATACTATAAGTTTTCCGCTCACAATATGCGAAAGCAGTCTGTTCTTAATAAGCATTGGTGCTTTATATCAAACACTGATAACTAAAGAAAAAGAAAAAATAGAAAATAAATATTTGTTTTCTTTTGTTGACCCGTTATCTCCTTACACAGGCGTGCTTTTTAATTATATTAAGGCGGAACTTAGGTATTGCCCTTTATTATGCTATCAATTTTATTTCTGTTGGCGATTAAGCAGTCATGAAATCACTGTCAAGGTTATCTATAATATTTTAATTAATTTAAATTATTTTCTTTCGGTCTAAATTATCAATCTAAAGAAAGTTTCTTTTGTGTATGAGTTTCATCTTTAAAAAAAACTCCTCAGAATATAAAATTGAGTCATTCTTTGTGAACCCTTCATCCAAAAAGAAAGTTGAGAATGAAAGTGTTTGAGATAAAAGGCGTAGCATTTTAATTTAGCATAAAAACACGCGCATATCGAAATGTTTTCACGTAAATGACCTACGTAATGGATGAAGGCAGACTTGGGAAAATGGAAAATAATGAAAAGCATAATGATATGTTTGGATGTCCATGGTGGATTGTGATACAAATGAAGTAAATAGTATATATGCAAAAGGCCAATTTAAAGCACTCTTCTGCGCAGATATATAGACATTTTCCATAATAATCATAATAGTTGTGAGTAGTAAAATGTGCCACGTACATTGAATTTAATATTAACATCCAAAAGAGGAGTTTTGATGTTGCCGCACATCTCTCCACTCTACAAACCATTAATTTTTATAGTTCCAGCCCATCATCATCCCAACGTCCTATATAAAAGTATGTAACTGAGGAGGAAACGTGAAACTCTTCTTCTACCACAAACTTTCAATATCTCACACATTAACCAATAAATAAAGAATCTTCTTCCCCACACCCATAATACCACATAATCTTCTTGATATGTTGCTTATTTGGTTCACATCGAGAAAATCTTCCAGTAAAGTCTTTTCCAAACAAATTTCTCCCCCTAAATCACTCATTAAATCAATTTAGACACTCTAAATTACACTCCAGGGAATATTGTTGGGTGGCTTTTAAGAGAAAATTACAGTTTTAACATTAAAGAGTGTCTTTCAGCAATGCCACTGTTTATTGTTCAGTAAATTCCTTTTCACTATTCTGCAGTTAAGGAATTTATGGAAAACGTTTAGCTTTGTGTATTTGAAATCCTTATTTTTAATTCCCAAACTGTTAAAGAAAAATTTTTATTTATCAATCTTTTAATTATTTATTGATTATTGACTATTGACGAGTTAACTATATCTAAAGAAGGCATATATGCTTTGGGTATTTTTAAAAAATTTGCATAATGCAGAAATCATAGGGATTTGCAATACAACTGGCAAATACTTTTTGCTATATTCATATTTTTTTGCAAATAAAATAAGTAAAGCAAGTAAACCATGACGTTTGGATAAACTCTATAAAAAAATAATATTTTTAAAATTATTCGTTGTTTTTCCTTTTTTTGCGAAATTTCTTTCATTAGTTGCATGTTGCAAAAAATAATTCATTTAAAGCGACGAATAATTTTGAAATATATTATTTAATTTCAGGTTAATGGTCCAACGGGTCCAACTTTATGGTACAGTAGACTCTCACTCAATCGGCTCTTTTTCAATCGGGCGAAAAATATTGTTGACAATTTTCACGTTTAATTATGAAGTTAATTCGCTTAAATTTGCTGTAGTTCTTCCTATTTTATCGTGATTCTTTATAATTGAGCGCTTTTTGTGGAATTTGCAAAGGCTTTGACGCCCAAATCTATCGATAAATCGGATGACATTTTGCCCCAAATGCCCAATTGAGAGAGAGTCTACTGTAGATACATTTTTCAAATTAATTTAGCTTTCACACAGAATTATTAATTTTAGAGGTAGAGGAGAGGCTTTCAGGCTTCGCACACACTCTGGCTTCTTCGTACACTTCATATTTAAATTCCTTTAATAAATCTGACTTATGGCAAGATATTTTAATAAGCTAGTCTTAAGCCACATATATCTTGAGCAAAATAGATAAGATTCATTAAAGGAATATGGGAAATATGATGTATTCAAAGCCAGAGTGTGTGCGAAGCCTGAAAGCCTTCTACTATACATATATTATGATAAATTTTCATCAAAATAGAGCAATTTGATACAAATCGCTTGCAGAAAAATGTTGAAATTCTCTAAAGGTGTAGAGATCATTACGCAAAATTTGGACATTAATGGAAAACATAGCTTTTATTGTTTTAATAAATTACATGTTACCTTTTAGAAACTACCGAAAATTCCGGTTCAAGTATCACATATATTTATTTTAAAGTTTAAGGCAGAATCACATTGACAGTCAAATACTCACTGTCACCGTCAAAGCCTCATCGTTTTTCCTTTATTTACGCACTTTCATTGCAATTCTTACGAAAATTCTCCGTATTACCGTATTACCTTATCTTATACTTTGAGGCATTAGGTGAAAATAATAAGAAAATTGAAGTAATAAAACGAAAATATGATAAAAAATGAGCAAAATAAAGCTGTACGGGTGATTACTGCACGATTAACAGTTGTACAGTTTTCTTTGCTCAACGTTTATCGCATTTCGTTTTATTTCTTCAATTTTCTTAAATTATTTTCACCTAGTGCCTTAGAGTATAATGGGCTCTACACACTAGAGAAATTTATGTCCATATTAAAGAGGTTGTGCTACACGAACGTAGGGAATTTGCTTCAATATGGACATAATTTTTTCTAGTGTTTAGAGGCCATAAAGTAAGGTAATACGGTAATTGAGATTTTGCGTAAGATTTGCAATGAAAATGCGTAAATTAAGGAAAAACGCTGAGACTTTGACAGTGACGGTGAGCATTTGATTGTCAATGTGATTCTGCCCTTATGGTAATTGCAACGTTTATTTTGTTTCCTCATTTGTTTAAATTGAATTTGCTAATTAATTGTAAAAGTGTTGTTTCTGCTCTTGTTATATAGGCTAATTTATTAAACTGTTATCAAGGCAAGGATGCTGAAAAATAACTCATTTTTTTAGGTAAATAACATTGTGCCACTACTGTGCATTGTTCACTTTCTTCAAATATCGGGTAAATCAACAACTCTCTAGGGAAAACCTGTACACTCTTTTTTCAACTTTGAAATAATAATAATTCTGTTTTTATTAAACATTTTCAATTCGATGCATTTTTTTGTATCTTAATATATACATACTTCCACTCAATTTGGTTTTTATAAATCAAATGTTTTTGGCGTTGTGTTTTACATTTTCAATATGTTTTAAGTTATAAATTATATCACCAAAGAGTTCAAATTTTTATCTCAAAAATAGAATATTCAATATGTTGTTCCATAGATCAGCCATATATCATTTTAACATGTAACTGATAACGTGAAATTCTTGTGAAAACGAAACCAAAGAAAGAAAGAATTAAATTTCTATTTCTATTTCTATCTTTGCCTAAATTATGATTTATAGATGCATATTCTCGAAGCATTTCAGTACCTTTGGTGATGCATTTGAAGATGGTCAGAAAAACCAATTTTCTCACTATTCATAGGCAAATGAAGGTTAATTTTAAATTATCAGACGATTTATTAAGATTTTTTTTTTGGATGAATACAAGAGATTCCTTCTGCACAAATTGTCTGATTGGTGGTTGAGTTTGAAGATGAAGAAAAGAATTTGTGCAGCAATCAATTAGAATGTATCTTTTTTTTGTTTGACTTCTTGCAAGCACCTCATGGGTGTCTAATGGATTGTGGCTCACCATCAATTTCTTCATCTCATTTTTCGTATCCCCAGCATCATCTGAGCCGGTGCACACGCTTCGTCAAACTGATTTATTGCGGCAGATTGAGAAGGCTCATGGTAATAGTCAATGGTACTTCATGTTACATTAATGCCATATTCCACTATTCTAGCCAGATTGTAATGCAATTAATAATATAAATAATATTAAGTCATAGGCTTTCAATCTCCTGTGCGTGAGTTTCAGAATATATTCTTTATAAACCCAGGCTTACACACAAGGAGGCAAAGATAGAGAAGAAGACCGATTAGATGGATTGTGGCGTGTTCTTTTCCATAAAACTACTTCATGGCTCTTATATGAAATTAACATCTGCAACTTGTTAGTATCGATATTTCATCTTAATATTTCTTATATATAGACTTTTTTGCTCTGCCTTTAACAAAATAGAGAATTGGAACTCGCTAATCTTGTCACGAATTAATTATTTCATCTTTCTCTCCATGCCATCGTGAAGTGGGTGTTCCACTGAGACCCACTTTTTCATTCTAAATAGCATTCTTAAAACCGCATAAGACACTTCCTTCTTCAAGACAAAATACCACATCAAATAGATATTTTAAATCTCTCTGGTATTTTTGTATGGAATCCCTCAATTCTCCAGCTGACAAGTGCAAGAATGCCGAAGGATGGGGAAAAAAAGAGACCTTCTTGATAATTTATTGGGATACTTTTCTCTAGAAAACCCTTTGAGAAGACACAAGTGTTGATGTAGATGTGAGAAGTCCATTTCATATAAATCTACTGCCATGATTTTAGGGTCATCCACAGAAGCTGGGACATCATGAAGATGGTGCTCATCTGAATAATTTGACTTCTTGACTCTTCTGCTATATCTCACCAGAAGAATTAAGAAAGCCTTTTTGTCTTATACCACTTAATAAATGGGAGTTATTACGAAGAGTTGAAGCAACAAGTTGATAAATTTTCTCGGATATAATACGCATTATTCCGATTAAGAGATTAATGGGAAGATATTTTGTGGAGGAGATTCCTTAAATAATTTGAAGGTTATATAAGTCAGCCTTTCCGAGAGATAACCTCAAAGTTACATAACCAATATTTACAAAATATCTTTCTAAGGTTATGGATTTTATTTAGAACAAAAAGGGAAGGAATAAAACTTCCAAGGCGAAGTTATAAAATTCTTTCTTTGCAGACCTTGATGAATTTATTATAACAACAGATCTAAAGATTTCCCCTGAAATTTCTTGAAAAGCTAAAAAATATTTTTTACGATTGGCAAAATTAAAGAATTAAGTACTATATTTAAAAATTCCAAGAAATATGGAGTCTCTAGTTCGGTTTATGATCAATTGTGTAGAAAAATGTAGTGCAATTCAAGAATATTATTTCTACTCCAGTAAGTGATGAAATTTAAATTAATTTTCGTTTAATTAACTTTAAAAAATTAATGTGTATTTAATAGTATTTTTTAGAATGATAAGCTTTAGATTGAAAGATTTACTGAATTTTGTATTACATTTATTAATTTATCAATAAGAGTGTCTAGTGCATCAGCGTCTGCCCACTTTAAAAATTAATTATATCAATCATTTAAAAAATTTTCTCTTGGAGTTGTCGTGTTTTTAAAGAATTTGATGAGACGACTAGTAGTGAAATAAAAATTGTAGAGTTATTGGAAATAACATTACAGATCTAATGATCTTATTTAGTTAAAATGCCACATTGTGATTTGTTTAACATAAAAAGTTTATAAAGGTTAATCACACCTAGGGTAAGTGTGCCAAATTCCGGCCAGCTTGCAATTTCGGCCACCTTTTTTGTTCCTCGAATTTCTATTAATTTTTAGTTTTTACTTACTCTAAAGATTATAAAATGCAAAAGAATAACAAAAATATAGCTTCGACAAACGAGATGACGTGGAAAAGGCATTGGAAGAATTCCTGAAGGGCAAGGATCTATGAGAATGATGGTGGCCGAAATAGGGCACCAAAGCTATGTCTACATTTTTATTCATTTCAAAATGTATTAAGAATGATTTTAGAGTAAATATAGACGATAAACTGTCTACAAGGTTCTAAGAAACACTCCTTAAGTAGAAGGAATAAAAAATCAATTTCTATTAAAGATATTACATTTCAAACTTGAGACTTTGGCGCTTGCATGCAACTATGCCGAAATTTGGCACACTTACCCTAATCCCCCGAAATTTATGATCGATCTTTAATCAAAAAATTTAATCGACAACCTTTTAGTTTTACTAATGTGAGGTTATGCTTAACATTAAAAAGAAATAAAACTATAATGTGAATTAAGAACACATTTTAAAAATAAAAAAAAAATGCAAAATTAAGAAATAAATTAATAAACTAAAGAGGTTCATATTAGGAATGATTCTCTAATTCGCGACGAGGTTACCCAACATTTTTTTTTTAAATTGGAAACTTAACGAAAAATTTTTTACGTTAATAATTCAAATTATGAAAGCAATACATTTTCCTTACTTTAATTTTTACAAATTGTTGCAAGGAATTTAATTTTATATTGTGATCTAATTTTGAATGTAACATAGATGTTTAATAGCACGCACAATTTAATAAATAAAACTTTATAAATCTGTAATTATTATGAAACGTTTTACACAAGCTTTCATGTTTGATGTTTGAAAAGTTGTGCTTAATGTAAAATTATATAAATTTCCGTATCAATTTTATTATTTTTTGTGAATAAATAAAGTAAACTAAAATCATTTGAATCGCATTTTAAAGATTCTACACAGAAAAAAATATTTTGTAAAATTATTCGTAAAAGTCTATGAAATCCTATGGAAAACTTACGAAATGCACGTGACTCGTATAACCCACAAACAAGTTCGTAAAATTTTGTACTTTTTTCACCAACATTGTTCGTCAAAAAATCATTTGACGAACATTTTTTGTATACTTTTACAAACATTTGTTCGTAAATGTTCGTAAACACACAACAAAATGATCGTAAAATTTTGTCATTTGTTCGTATTTGTTCGTAAATTTTTGTTTGTCTGGCAAACACAAAATAACGTCTTGCCTTTTTAAGGTTAGTCTTAACATAACCTATTTTTTCGAACTAAGCAATTATTGGCCAAACCGAAATAGGGCACACCGTACCATAGCTTGATAGTATTCAGCTATAACAATTTCAATATTTTTCGTTAGAAAATAGTAATGAATAGTTTTTATGAGAATTTGGAAACATCTAGACATACTAAAATTTATATTTCTAGAAACTAGGTTATGTTATGCGCTCAAAACACCTTACGAGTTCCGCCTTAAGTTCGACCTTACCGTATGAGTTCGACCTTACGAGATTGCGTATAAGTTCCTCAGTTTCGCCGGGTTCCCCAAGGGATCCGCCAGTTCCTCGGCCAGACTGCTTTAAACTTTTCACATTGAATTGTGGTGCTATTCCAATGAAAACGGTACAAGTTTTTTCAGCACTTTACTGTTCTCCAGTGCTTCTGCATTATCGACATTTCTTTGTGTTGATTCCTGTCTTGACTGTTTTTCCCAATCCTCACCGTGTTCTCTACACACCATACAGTCGTGACAGGATCCAACAAGTACTTGAGAACAGTAAAGTGCTAAACCACATGTTCATTTTTCATTGGAATAGCATCATTAGCCTTTTTTGCGTTTGCATTGTAACTTTAATCTACAAAAATTTAAACTCTACTTCATGAAAGAAAATCCCAAGAATTCCCATTGAACAATTAAAATTTATTGTTTCAGCGAAGTTACCAAGAGAATAAACCCTAATAAACAAAATAAAAAAAAATTAAGATAAAATAGCAAAAACCTTTATATATTTTATTATATAATGCTATAATTGTACACAGTTCAAGGTGAAAATTTCACCTCAATCAAATAAAACAAACCTCTATAATAAGACCGAAAGAATGTGTTAAATACTCAAGGGTATAATTAAAAGCTACATTTCAGGAAATTTATCCAACTGAAGAGGCAGAAGCGCAGATAAGCATTGAAAATGAAGAATGGTTTCTACTTCAATTAATCCCAGAAACTCCTTCCAGATTCTCTGAGTGGATTTTATTTATAAATCATGCTTTCTGTGGTCAAGTTGCAGTAAAAACTATAAATCTATCGATATTCAACCATTTCTCCTCTTTCTTCTGGTCTGGCTTTCATTTGGCGGGAATTTCATCTGAGTAAAAGTGAATATTTGAGAATTCATGCATTTCCTCTCTGTGCTGAGGGTCCAAAAGTCGTGGCTAGAAGGGATTTCTCTGGATTAAACTAACAATAAATGGTGGGAATGTGGAAAAAAGGTGCTTTGGTGACGTGAAAATGAATGGTGTTTGTGCAAGAAGGATATGATACACCACAGAAGAGATGGCTCGAACATTCCAAAGCTGGAGATGTTTTATGAGTCTTTTAGAGGAATGGCACGTTCTGGTTTTGTACTCTTCCTCAGCTCATGCGATTTTACGTCTTTGCAGAATGTTTGCAATTGAAAAGACTTTGGATTTGGACAGCTGGATGGCTCCTAGGTAGATAAATTGTTGTGTACTAGAGCAAAAAGTCAGCTGTCGCCCTTTTTTTTGCCTTCTTCCACTCTCTGAATTGAAGGAAATTTGTTTGGTATTTTGTCATGAGGGAGGTAAATTGGGAATTGGCTGAAAAATCAAAGAATTGTACCAAACAACAATGGTACTCGATAAGATGATATGTGGGTTTTTTATTGGAATCTCTTTGGGACGGTCGGTGCAAGAGGAGGAAATCAAATTAGGGGCAATGGGTGTTAATTGATTGTTGGCATATCAGAGACTTTTACTACCACACATTGGTAATTGAATCCAATAGAAGATTTCCCATTTATATCCATACAATATTACATTATACAATTTATCCATTGATTTATCTTTTTGGAATTTAATTGATTTTCAGTTGTTAGTCATATGCAAAACGTCACGGATATTGTAAATGGGTTAGAGCTGGAAATTCTGGACTGAGCTATACCCAAGTATTAATTTTGTGAATTTTGTCTTATGATTAGAACGTACTCAATTAGTACTAAATTAATTATTGAAAAACAGCTTGCATTAGGGGAAGTGCTTGTAATTTGGGACAGCTTCTAATTTTGAACACTTGAGGGTAAAGTTGGACACTTTAAATTAATTGATTAAAATTATGAAATTTTCATTGAATATTTAATGAATTTCTAAGTATTTATTCGTTTTAAAAGATACTGACAATGAATTCGTTCAACTTTGAAATAAATTGCTTTTTTTAAACTTCAGTGTAAGCAGTTATAATTCTGCATTTAGCAGTTATAACACTTATAAAACCGTAAAATACTAATCGTAGACAATTCATTTAAAGACATTTTGGTCTACTTTTAAAACGATATTTAATGCATTATATTTTAAAATAAAAACTAAATTAAGTCGTATAACTAAAAAAGTTTTTCGAAGGTTATTTTTTTTAATCCTAAATTTCGAACAGTTTTATTACGAAAATTGTGCTGAGATGCACAATGTCTATTTCAAATTGTCAAAACTAAAATCAAATTGTAAAGATTTAAATTAAATATAGTGGTTTTTTTTCAAAATATTCCCAGACACTTTAAAATTTCATATGTTATGTAAAAAAAAAATAAAATCTAAGCTTTAAGAATTGTAAAAAAAAATAGTTTCTATCGGTCTACTAATTTAAAAAAATTGAAATTCTTTTTATTTTTCAGAATTTAACAAACATTCCTGAACCACTTTCAAAATCTCTGTATTTGAAGATTTCCTGAAGCGGAATGGAAGCTCAAAATATTTTTTTAAAAGCGGGATAGAGCTTCATTTATTAAAAATGTCGATTTTTGAAGTTTAAGAAAAAACCTGAATTATTAAAATTAGCTTTATTTATATTTCGAATGGACAAAATAGCTTTAGGTTTGGCTTGTTTTAAGATTCATATTTAATTTTAAATAGGGTAACGTGTGGTATTTCTGGACAAGGTGCTTTTTGGGACATAATATGGGTATTTTGGGACACATAAAAAATCCTATAAATATTTGTTTTCAAATTATTATTAAGTTCTATATGAAATATTAAGTTCTTTATGTATAAGATAAACATAAAGCTTCTGAAATTTTATTTAATTTAAAGCGTGAAATACGCGTGAATTGTGAGTGTCACATTTCACCTTTTACAAAATCTTCAGTGTGATCAATTTTGCAGATATCAACACAGTGCTGAGTTTTTTTCGATTTAAGCCACTTAACAAGTGAAATTTAAACAAAATTTTTATGAAAGAGTGAAGTTTAGAACTTTTACTTTAAGGTAAATAATCAGGCTCAGTGAAATTTATTTGCATAATAGCGACTTTTGTCTGTCCCGAAATACTCAACTGTCCCGAAATATACCACTCTCACTTCCTTACATTTTTTGCTATTTTGAATAAAAAATTATGCATTTTTCAACATTTTTCGATAAGAATCTTATTTTGGATAGCATAATGCTCAGCGCACAATAACTTTTGTTTATAAACATGTTTTCAAAATTTACCATGAGATAGAGTGAGAAGACTAGATCTAGATCTCACTCACTCCCATTGAAATGTCAAAAATATGTTTACTAAACAAAAGTTATTGTGCGTTGGACATAAGGAACATAAATATTTGTATCAACAAAGAAAAAAAATTGTTTGAGAAGTCGCTAAGCTATTTGAAACTTGAAAGTGCTAAAAAGTGTCCCGAAATACCACACGTTACCCTATAGCTTATAATTGAGGTTATGATTGGATACCCTTATCAATCTTATATTGTGCAGTAATATCTTACGATTGAAAGAATTCAGTCAATATTTGAAAATCAAAGATAAATTTCTGAAATTTTCGGTTGGTAAATTATAAACAATGCTTCAAAAAATTAAAAAAAAGATTAACTCAAATTACGAAATAACTTAAATTTTAAAATCTTTACAATTTTACAATTGAGGTTATGATCAGTATAACCTTATATTTTGATGTAATATCTTATAATTGCAAAAAATAGGCCCTTATTTGAAAATCAAATATTAAAAAAATGGAATTCTTAATAATTGTTCCACGGAAAAAATATTTTGTAAAATTGTTCGTAAATTGTGATTTTTTGCTGGGAACTTACGAAATTACTCGTAAATCGTATAACTCCTAAAAAAATCGTAAAAGTTAATAATTTTTCCACAAAAGTTGTTCATGATGACGAACATATTTTGTTCGTTCACAAACATTTGTTCATAAATGTTCATAAACAGACAAAAAATGGTTCATAATATTTTGTCATTTGTTCGTAAATTTTTGCCAGACAAACAAAAATGTATGACGAAATGTTTGTAAAAGAACAAAAAAGTGTTTATCAAGTACTCATGTTACGAACAGTATTTGTGAAAATAAAAAAGTACAAATTTTACGAACTTTTTCGTGAGTTATACAATTTTTCTTAAGTCTAGAATAGGAATTTACAAACATTAACGAACAATTTTATGAAACGTATTTTTCTGTGTAGATAAAAAATATGTGAAATAACAAAAATTACCTGAATTTTACAATATTTTAGGCTACAATTTAAAAATCTTGCTGCATTACATTCCCAAGAAGAATATTGTTAATGTACTGAAATTCTTCAGAATATTCTGAACATGACTTAAAATATTCCTACATTGAGAAAAATCCGGAAAAGTCAAAATAACATTCCGGAAATGTTAATTTTACCCTGCAGTATTGATCCGGAAACGGTGTAAATATTACCCTTTTTAGATGTATTGGGGGTTAAAGTTACCCTTTTTTATGTTAATTTTACCCTTAAAAAGGTGTAAAATTAACATTAAAAAATGTTGATATATTTTTACACCCAAAAAGTGTTAAAGTTATGACGAAAAAAAGTTAATCGCAGCCTCTTTTTTCTCAGTGAATTAAATTATTAAGATTTAAAATTCGACTGATAGGGGGTCATCGAATATCATAAATAGATATCTGTTATAGCTTGTTTAGTGATTTTGAAAGAAGCAACAAAATAAGAATCACAGATTTAACAGATGAATCAGCATTATCTATATAAATGTTCATTTAACACCATCAGATCACTTTGTAATTTATGTTGGTGTTTCTTCTCTTTTTTTTGCAGACGGACGAGCAGCAAAAGTTGAAACTATTGCCAAACACAAAAGCCCAGCATCAGCAATTAAAAGTTATCACGACAGAGCATCTGGAACGGAAGCTTATCCCACCAACTGATGGTATCACAAGCCACAGAGACATCAACAGCAACAGAACCACCGCCAATAACAATAACCAACGAAAAGGGCAAAATGTACGACTCCTGGGCAGAGCCACTGCGGGACGGACGACGAGGATTCAGCCCAGGGATGCTGATGATGGTGCCCTAACACGACATCTGGCCACAGTGAAATTCTCCTTTGAGGATGAGACGGTGAAGAAATCTACGGTGCCTCTGAACGACCATGAGAATGGGAATTATGACGAATTGCCACTCATTCAGCTCGAGGATTTGCAGCCACGTGGAGTGCAACAGTTTCCCAGAAGTACCGAAAGTTTCCCCTTCGTCGATGAAGAGCAACAACCGTCAAAGTCTGAGAGGAGAACTAATTTCCACGATGAACGATTTATAACACTACAAGCACGAAATGTGGGCACCCTTGGTCAGAAAATTCCCCATCCTGTGGCGCCAAAGGAGGAGAAATTCGACAAATCAGCCCAATTGCTGTATCAACCAGATAAGGTGGTTATCCATCAGTTCGTGCGGGTTGAAATCCTCCAGGGAACACTCTGTCAAGTCTGCCATAGTGTCCTCAAGGCAAAAACCTCCATCCGCTGCGTGAGCTGCAATTTAATCTGCCACGAATATTGCTCCGACAAGGTAAGTGCAATGCTTTTAAGTACAAACATCTGTGTGTCTCGAATAGATTACCGATTGTGCCTCCACTAGCACTGGGGAAACTCGTCTAAAGTGTGCACAAGTGTGCCTGAACTAGTGTGTCTTGGGTATACTTGAAAATTCCGCCAAAAGCTGATAAATAATTCCATCTTCTTTTAATTAGTCCCAATTGTTGTGTCTCCCATTCTACACAATTCACTTCTCACAATCCCCTTTGGACACTTTGCAAGTGATGAGTGCGAAAAAACCATTAAACGATATATATTTTTGAAGGTTGAATAAATAAACGCGGCCAACACATAGACAAAATTAAAATTTAACATACAATGGAAACAGGCCATAGGAATATTATTGTCTCAAAATGGGACATAAGCAATGTATATATATCGATAGGGGATACAGAGAGTCAATCAATTAAAACTATCCAAGTGGAGATACATTGGCGGTGTGTTTACATCAATAATTTCCACTTTGTTCCATCTCCCCAAGAAAGGCACACACAAGTGTTGGTTGAGAAATATTGAAAAGAGTGACATTAAATTGATTTGTTGTACTTTATCATCATCATTTTGCTTGTGAATTCAATTGATCTTCATCATTTTGGCGAGATAGCTCCTTCGAATAGTTCAATATTCTCTCTATCTCTCTCTCTCTCTCTATCTCTGGGCTACAGCATCCCAAGACAAATTCTTTCCCTGTGGTTTTTTTGCACTATCCCGCATGATGGGTTTTTCATAAAACAAAAATAAAATACGCACCAATGGAAAGAAACCATAGAAATTAAATTTTTCAATCATAAAATTCACAAGATCACCGCAGAAAGATCTTTTACTCTCTCGACTTCTTCAGCGGTTAACCACGTTTTCGCTATTTTTTTTTTGCTTCATCTCATTTATTAATACTTTTGTCGGAGATGTGACGAATTGTATAAACATGAGATTGTTGATAAAAAAAATGGCATATTTTTCTCTTGCTTATTGCATGATAACATATCACGTTTTTTTTCTTCATTATCACCTGGAGATAGGGGTTATGAGATAGTTAAATTGTTGTGAAAATGTGCAAATTATTTTTACAGTATATCGTAAACATTTTATTGGGTTTACTTACCCAAAAATTGAGGGAGGAAAAAAGCACAATTTGAGCAAATTCACTAAATTCATTGACAAATAGGCTTGCAGACTAATTTGTTAACAGTCAAAGATCACGAGGAATCCACTATTCAAGTTGTCGCGAATTCAATTCTTGATTGATTGTTACCGGGTGTTAAATTTGCAAAAACTGAATTTTTGTAATCGGCGCCGATTTGATATTAAAATGGTTAGATCGGCATCATACACTTAGTTAAAATAACATTCCGGAAATGTTAATTTTACCCTGCAGTATTGATCTAAAATCGGTGTAAATATTATGCTTTTTAGGTGTATTAGGGGTTAAAATTACCCTTTTTCATGTTTATTTTACCCTTAAAATGGTGCAAAATTAACATTAAAAAATGTTGATATATTTTTACACCTAAAAAGTGTTAAAGTTCTAAGGAAAAAAAGTTATTATCTAAGAAAAAGGGTGCGATTAACTTTTTTCCTCGTAACTTTAACACTTTTTAGGTGTAAAAATATATCAACATTTTTTAATGTTAATTTTACACCTTTTTATAGGTAAAATTAACATGAATAAGAGTAACTTATTCATGTATTATAAGCACCGAAAAAAATATTTTGTAAAATTATTCGTAAATATTTGTACTTTTTCACAAACATTATTTGTAACTTGATCACTTGACGAGATTTTTTTATTTTGTTTCACAAAATACATCTTCAGTTTATTTACAACTTTAATTATTTACAACTTCCACCGCCGTCTTAATAGATGTTAGATATTTTTAAGGTTTGACATCTTCGTTTAGTAAAATTAATGTTTTGATTCTTTTGACTAATGTGACATGATGATTCAAAGAAATTTTCTTTATTAAATCGCAGGATTGATTTCTATAGGTACAAATTTTTGCACTCGGATTCAATTTTCATGGGTATAAAATCCCACGTAAGCAAAAATGCAACTTTTTCTCAAATCTGTTATCCTTCTAACAACATAAGGGAACCTGGGGCAAAATGTGGCACTAATACTCTTTTTCACGTAGTGTCAGACGATCTGAAGTGTTGATAAAATGGATTTATTAAATTTAGTCTGTTAGTAAGGCGCTGGCATACCTTTTCAATTTAGTGAGATCAAGTTGATTGAAATTTTACCTCTTAGCTTTTCGAATTGAAATTAGGCATAGTTGTCTCTTCCTGTCAAATAAAAATCGAAATTGAAATTGAGAACGAAATTCAAGTTTCATGGCGCTGGCACACCTTTTCAATTGAGTGAAATTCAATCGATTGAAATTTTACCTCTTACTCTTTCAAATTGAAATCAGATGTAGTTTTCCCTTTCTATCAAATGAAAATTGAAATTGAAAATGAAATTGAAATCACAATTTTCATTTGACAGAAAGAGACAAATGTATCTTATCTTAATTTGAAAGAGTAATGGCGCTCACACACCTTTTCAATTAAGTGAATTTCAACCGATTGAAATTTTATCTCTTACTCTCTTAAACTGAAATCAGATATGGGTGTCTCTTTCTGTCAAATGAAATTTAAAATTGAAATTGAAATTGAAATTTCAATTTCAATTTTCATTTGACAGAAAGAGACACATATATCTTATTTCGCTTTGAAAGAGTAAGAGGTATAATTTCAATCAATTGAAATTCATCCAATTGAAAAGGTGTGCCAGCGCCATAAGAAATCAAATTTTAATCGATTGAATTTCACTCAATTTAAAAGGTATGCCAGCGCCATCAATTTTCATTTGTCAGAAAGGGACAACTATATTTAATTACAATTTGAAAGAGTAAGAGGTAAAATATCAATCGATTGAAATTCACAAAATTCAAAGGGTGTGCTAGCACCATTGAAAATTTAAATTTGATCTATAAAAATTAAAATTGATCATTAATTTCCCATGGCGCCTAGCACACCTTTCAGATTAGGAAAATTTCTTGAATTCAAAATTCAAACCCTTTTTTCTTAAATGTCTCTATCCTACTCTTTAGCATTCAAATTTGAATTGAAACAAACATAATTTATTATATAAATAGGGCGAAAAAATGAGATAGGCAGATGCTAAGACACTTAAGAAAGCATGGGAAATAAATTTTGATTTAATAAACTTATACTTATCCATAAGGTGTGCCGGACCCATAAAAAAATTAAAAATAGACAATTTTGTCAGCAAAAACATTAAAATTGGTTACTAAATGGCGTTAGCACGCTATTTTGATTTAGTGAAATTTTATTGATTGAAATTTTACCTGTCACTCTTTCAAAATGGAATTAGATTATAGTTGTCATCTTTCTGTCAAATAAAAATTGAATTTGAAATTGAAATTTTACTTTTCATTTAACGAAATTATAATACTAAGAATAATTATTTGATTTCAGTTTTTAAATAGTAAGAGGACAAAATTCAATCGTTTGAATTTCACTAACTTGAACTGTAACCACCGCCATAAAAATTCAAATTCGTTTAGAAAAATATTTAACAGTGATCAGTAAAAGACGATTTACGACAAATTGACATGATAAAATGAAAATTTGTTTTTCATTTGCCTAAGCGCTTTTCAGAATACTCAAAAATAGATTACTGATTAAATTTGATTTTTTGCTAATCAAATTTATTGTTTTTAGTTATTATTTTGAACAGTGCGTTTCTGATCGCATTTTCTTATAAGTAAATATACCACTCTACAAGTATTGAAGGCCATTTTCTTTTTAAAAATCTACTTATCAAGCTAATTCTCATTTTCTAATTGATTTTGTGAAGGTTCTCAAAAATATTAACAAAATCTAAAAAGCAAAAATTAAATTATCATAAGTAATGTATTTTATAGTTAAACCAAAAAAACCTGAAAAATTCATAAAATCGGAACATGCTTAATGGTTTAAAGAAATTGCCAATTTCTTTGTAATAATAATTTTTCTGAACATCTTCTGCAAAAGTATTCAGAAAATAAAAAAATAAAATATTTTGTAAGTATTATGAAGATTCATGTTTTTAAAATATTCTTATAAAAAAAGTATACTAAAAAAGACTAGTTATAAAGTGTTATAACGATCTTTTAATGTGCACAAATAGTTTAGCAGTGCAAGAGGAGTTGTATTTTTAGACTTGAGCTTATCCGCGAGTGTTCTGCGAAAGTTTTGTTTCGAAAATTGAGCAATTGATAAAAAAGTATTATGATATCTTAAGTTTTGGACTTATAAAAATTAATATTAAAATTTTATGATGAAATACATGCACGATTATATTTCGTCTGTTAAATCAGCATTTGTCGTAACTTCATTTTTGCAATTTTGAGATATTGTACATATTTAGAATCAGCGTAATTTTGTTTATTAAACGCACTTGAGAAAAAGAAACTTTTAATAAGCCCAATAAAAAATATTTTTAACAAAAATTATCGTAAGTACCCTTAATTAATTTTATCAGAATTTGTCGTAACTTCCATTTTTGGGGAAGTTACAACAAATTTCCATACAAAATCTTCTCTAATCAGCATTTGCCGTAACTTCTTTTGTTCGTTTCTGTGGCTTGTAATTTGTAGCAAAAATGTAATATTTCTCATTAAAACGTTCATGAATTCTTCCAAATATCCAAAGACACTGCAAATAAAATGCAACATTAAATCATTTTAATTCAATCTTTGTGAGAAAAAATGTGAGAAAAAATCCAAGACCATCTGTCATTAATTCAAAACAAAACAAGCGACGCAGAGCACAAAAATTATTCAATAAAATATATGATATTAAAGCCTTTAGGGACAGGGATAAGAGTATAATTGACTAAGGTAGTCAAATAAAGGCGCTTATTATCACTGGAATAATTTAAATTTATATAATGCATTTTAGAAAATTGTCGTAACTTCCAAGATCTTCATACATTGGAAGTTACGGCATTATAAACGATGGAAGTTACGATAAAATATTATTGTGTTTCTTATAACATATTTCTCATATCTCAGCTTTTTAATAATTTTATAAAGATTTTCTCGAGTTAACTTACAGTTTATTAGTGCTACTTTATTATTTTGACTCAAAAGTATCGCATTCGGGGTTCATTTTTAAGAAAAATAATGCTGAACTGAAAATTTCGTCTATTGAAAAGTTGTCAAAAGGAAGTTACGACAAATGCTGATTTAACTGCACACAGAAAAATGAAAAATTCTTAAACAGAAACACCCAGGAATTTAATTTCAAATCCCATCGAATGAATGCCAATGCCCTAATTCTAAATTCTTGATCATTTAGTTTTAGTTGCAATTTGCAAATCTGTAGACATTTTTCATTTTCCAGCTAATGCTGAACTTAAGTTCCCGATCTCTTAATTTGAAAGAGCTAGGGATTCTAGCTCATTTCTTTCGCTCAGAGCTTCTAAACTTAAACGCCTCGGGGATTCACGTCCAATTTAAGTTCCCAGGATCTTATATATTCTTAAATTTAGAGTCAAAATTTTTCTGTGTGTGACGATTTTTGTGTGTTTAAAGTCTAATTGCCTCTACACACTGTAGAAATTTATGTCAATAACAGATCTCCTACACAAGCGTAGGAAAAAATCTTAAATATGGACATAAATTGCTTTAGTGTGTGGATGCCATAAGAGAGCAGTATATTTATTTAGGATATTACTCGCTTGAATCCCTAAAAGTTTGGACGTTTAAAGAGCTTTGTGAAGGTTATCCATGGTAAAAATTTCAAGCTTCGTCCTGTTTTATCTAAGAAGATATCGAATTTTGAAATTTTGAGAGTGCATATTTTGTCCCAGGTTCCCTTATGGCCTCTACACACTTTGAGAAGTTTTTGGTAATATTCGGAATATGCAAATTGGTTACGTTTTTGTAGAAAAAAACTGTCAAAATTTCTTCAACAATGCCAAATATGGACATAAATTTCTCTATTGTGTTAACGTATAGGCTATTACTGACTTAATCACGCCCTGTTATAGGTTTCGTAATTCAAATATCAATAATTATTGTGAGAATGTGCCAACTTTTTCTCATAGCTTTCCTGGCCATTTGTATTTCGCCTAAAGCCCCAGATTTGTCCATCAATCCCACGAGAAGTCATATTGCCGGTGTTGAGATGGACAAATTATGCCAACAATTGAATCACAAATGTAAAGTATGTGTGGGATGATGTCACTCGTATAAGCATCTCTTCTCACATCGATAAATAATTAACAAGTTTTGCCCAAACGAGAGAATGTTTGTTGTGAAAAAAAAGAGCATCTATGAATATTAATAACAAATGTGCAATTTTCATTCATTTTGCGTGGTGAATGAAATATTGGACAAAACTGGAATATCATTTGGTGCATATGGGGAGCACCAAGAGTGACAGAACCGTTCAATATAACGCTATATCGCGTAAAGCTGCAGTTGGGACTCGCGGGCGGCAAAACACGTCGAAGTGCATGGTCTGAATCCAAAAGCTCAATTTGGTATTTGAACTTTAAGGCAGCCACAACGGTCAGGTCGTGTGGTTGTGCATTGTAGTGTACGGTCTGCAGTGCAAGGTGAAGAAGTGGAGTAAGAGAGATGGGAACAAAGTGAAGCGTAAAATGATGATCATCGGAGGCAAAAGCCCCCCATTCATGCCTAAGAGAGTCGCCAAAGATGATGACGAAAAAAAAAGCCCAAAGCCGACAAATACAAGAAAACCTCCTCCCAAGCTCCCGCATATTTATATACACCGGAATCTTGTTCTTTGAGCCCCAACACTAACTCACCGGGCAAATAGCCATGCTAGCAATGTGACCTATACATCTAAGACTTGGTCGGTGCTTGGGTTTCGTATGTTTATCATGATTCTCATATTCAGTCGGTCGCTTTTAGCATTGAAAAACGGTCGTCAGTTTGAACACGGGTGTTATCATCGCGAGTTTTGTTGTTTTTCTTTTTTTTAATTTTTTTTTGCACCTAACACCTAAAAATCGACTTATATAAAACTCTTTTTTTCCCCTAAGCTTATCCGCGAGTGTTCTGCGAAATTTTTTCAGTGATAAGGAAAACTGTTTCAGTGATTACCATATGAGAGAGTGTGTTGTTGTGAAGTTATGTAAAAGTAAAAAAAAAGAAATATAAAATACTGCGAAAAATGTGTTTAGAGAAAATTACACCTCATCGTGTTGTATCGTGAAAAGCGCCATAAAACGCAAAAGAGAGGCAAGCCAACTATTTAAGAGCGTCAGTTTGCACAATTCATCATCGGTCTGAAATCTATACAAGATATTAGTCGATGAGATTCCCAAGGCATAAAATAAGAGGAAAAGTGTGTACCAAAGGGAGGTTCTTGAACCAAAAAACACGTGATTTAAGACATAAATTTTCTGGGAAAACGTTTAAAATAACAACTTAAGTCCATAATACTGTATGTTGTGCTATGGATAAAATACTTGGAATAGCAGCTTCTAAATATGGTTTTTACACTAAACATTATTTTATGTTTTTCATCTCGCCTCTCTCTCTCTCACCATTTATACAATCCCTCCTCTCTGTCTCACGCCTGACTTTTTTTTTGACCACCCACGGAAAATATGGAAATCTCTTAGTTTATATTGCACATTTAATATCTCAAGATATATACCCAAAGAACTAGCTCAGATATACCTTTACTCTTTGTCTATGTATGATATTTGTTAGAATGAAAAAAATAGTAAATAAATATCTATACCTCTTGAGAAAAGCCAATAGAATCGCGTGAGAATGTTATTGATTCAATCTGCAAAAATAAATTGCCAGACTGTTTGAAAGAACAGAAAATCCGCACTGGATTTGTCCAACTTCCTTATCTTATCAATTTAACCCTCCTCTTTTGAATTCGATGCGCAGAAACTCTCCTTCGTGCCACTCAATAAAACAAACCGTTATTTTCAATATTGTAGATTTAAATTTAAAAATACTAGATTTCTTTTCTTATAAAAAATAATGCCCAACGCACAATAACTTTTGTACATGTATGTAAACATGTTTTTGACATTTCAATGAGAGCGAATGAAACCGAGATCTAGTCATCTTGCTCTCTTTCATATGAAATTTTGAAAACATGTTTACAAACAAAATTTATTGTGCGTTGGGCATAATACCCAACGCACAATAACTTTGGTTTTGTAAACATGTTTTTGACATTTCAGTAAGAGTGAGTGAGATCTAGATCGAGTCTTCTCGCTCACTCTCATAGGAAATTTTGAAAACGTATTTACAAACAAAAGTTATTGTGCGCTGAGCATAATAAATGCAATAGCAACAATTTTCTTTTAAATGCATTGTCTTGTAGCGGTGCTCGATCGACATTCTATCAGAATGTCACTCGATTTGTTGTTTGGTTCCTACTTCTTCTTCTTCTTCTATTTTATGTTTTGACTGTCGGATTCACTCGGGTCTAGATTCATCGTTTGATTCTATTACCGATCTGACATATCGATTTGACATATCTGAAGAACTGTCATATCCAAATGCTATTAAATACAGAGGTTAAGAGTTGAAAAACTAGCTTATCCGTTTACTCTTCGTCCGAGTTACATAAAATATTCAGAGTTTCAGTTGAATTTTAAAAAGTTTGGTGACATTCCCATCGAACACCAAATACTATCTGATTTCAATTCAGCTGAAAACATACAGTAGACTCTCTCAAATTCGGGTATTTGGGACCGAAATGTCACCCGATTTACAGATAAATTAGGGCGGTAATGTGTTTGAAATGCAACGACTTTTTGTTCATCTACATACTTATGTCAAGTTTACATAGCGATATTCAACTTAAATTCCATAAAAAACTTAATAATGCAAAATAACATCACAATTAAGAATAATAATGGAAAATTTGAACATATTTGCTTCATTTAACAAGAATAACCAAACTAGAAAAATGACAACAAACTTTTTTCAAATGTAACTGCAGACCGAATTAAAAAGTAGCCCGATCTTAAAAGAGCCGAATTAGCGAGAGTACTGTATATATTTTTAGCTGAATTCTCTTAACCTTAAAACGATACTTGCGGGTTAGTGCCATTTCCAAATATTTGGTTAGCATTTTTTGTTAGAGAACTGCTAACCGGTCAGCAAATTTTTGTTGATCGACTCAGCAAAAATATGCCGAAAACGCTACCATTTTCAGCTAACTGTGCTTGCTGGGTTGTTCACGCTTTATAAATTTCTTTTAAAAGCAAATATGATCTGCTTATATTAAATTTGGAACGTAAAAATATTCACTGACATTGGTCAGATCAGAATTCATTCCTCAAGCTTCCTATTTACGTAACAATTCAAAACGTAGTATTTCAAATAATTTACGCTTATCAATCCCATATTGCGTGTGACATTTCAGTCCCAAATGCATGAAAACCTGAAAGTCTACCGTAAAAACAATTTCAATCTACGATGTCTACGACAATTTACCGACTTTGTATAACGATGTTCTCAAGTCCATCTTAAAGTAAAAGGTCAATCGTTAAATTCTATAAATAATCCAAGTTTTCGATAGATAATTTATTTCATATGTCAGTCCTAACGGGGCTCACCTAGATAATACAGTAGACTCTCTCAAATTCGGGCATTTGGGACCGAAATGTCAACCAAATTTGAGAGAAATTCGGGCAACAAATTGTTTGAAATGCGACGATTTTTTGTTCATCTGCATACTCATATTGAGTTTATATGCTCATTGCTATTATAAATTTCATGAAAATCTCTTAATAATGCAAAATCATATCAAAGCTAAGACAACTAATGACAAATTTGAGCATATTTGCTTCATTTGATAATCATAATCGAACTTGAAAAATGACAACAAACTTTTTTCGAATTTAACTGCTGCCCGAATTATAAAGTAGCCCGATCTTAAAAGAGCCGAATTAGCGAGAGTCTACTGTAATACAGTGCTGTCTCGCTATATGCACAGTTTGGGTACTTTTTTTGACAGTTCTCTCTCTGAATATGCACAACTTTTTTTGAAATTCCCAACGGTTTTTCTCCTTCTTTTAATAAATTATTATTTTTTTATTGTTCTAGAATTTCCCGTGTTATTTTAACTATAATATGAGACAGAAAAAATAAAATTAAGATAATTAAAAACGAGAAAAATTATTTACCAAGAAAATAATTTTCTTTATTACTTTGTCAAAATGTAAACAAATTGATTTTGAATGCAACCGACACAAAAGCTGTGCATATAGAGAGTGTGCATATAGAGAGACAGAACTGTAATATTATGAGATCTGAAAGAAAAATGAGGAACTGAAGTTGTCACCTAGTTTTCAACTTTCTCGGAGTGCACGGTCCACGGCGATTGATGCTCACTTATTGAAGTACTAATGTTAATTACCATGAACAAGAGCAAAATATAACAGCCTAAAGCGCCCGCCGGGTTGAACGTGTCATAAGAATAAAGAATTAGGATTGGTAATTGCGATCGTCGACCGGGTTAACAATTGTCAAATGAGTCGTACGCTCTATACATGAATTTTGACATATTATGTTTATTTATTATTTAAATAGCTTTGTTAACTTAAATAAAAATTTACAAGGCTGTCTGAGAATAAATATATAATTATTTTAAATTTAAAATCGGAAATTACTTGAAATAGATTAAAAGATTTGAATATTTTAAACGTCAAAAAACCTAATAAATTAGTAATTTAAGGAATACGCTCACCTGAATTAGTATAATTCCTTTTGTTTGCCACTTTGTTAATAAACAACTAATTTAATAAAGTTTTATAAATTCAAGTACTAAACTGAGAACTTTTCTTCAGCAATTTTCTCGCCAGATTTTGTATTGTCGATTGGCAGAGAAGGGTTAAAATTAGATGCTTAATGTACACATTACACATTAAAATCCAGTTTATGAAATCTCTGTTCGAAGATCTCTGCACAGCAATACACGTAACACAAAGTATTGTCTTAAACAACTCTGATAACAATTGGCATTGATCTAATAACAATTACGAGGCTATAACTCATGTAACACCTCAAAATATGAATTAATTTGAATTTAATTTGAGGTGAGAATAATTATCTGTCGGTTAACATGATGAAGAGTGTGTGGTTGAGTTGGAAAAAGTAAAGAAAATAAAAAGGTGCGATTGTGAGACACCTTGAGAGAAATGTTTTTTTTTTGTGTATAGTGGTGGTCGATTGACCCTTTCTGGTGAACTCCTCAGGCGAAAGCTCGCACGCGTCCAAATGGGAAATTACTTAACACCCAAAGAGATTAAATGACAGAAACGTCTTGGAAAACAGAGACAAAGAAAATGGAGAAAGAGAATTCTCATGGGAGAACCGAAGGAAAGGGTCAATGAAGATTATCTAGATAAGATTAGGTTTTCAACAGAAGTATGTCATTTAATTCTGATAATTTTTCAATTTTTAGTTTATCGGTATTCGTGATAATGGCTTGAATAATAAAAAAAAGAGACGTTAGATTATCGCTAAATGTTCCAGTTAATAGATTATTTTTTTCAGCACAAAATTATAAACAATTTAACATTTCTTAGTATCATGTTTCTTGTTTTGACGACATTATTTTGCTATAGTTATCACTCATAATAAATATGATACTTTTTGCATATTTTTCTATAATACGAAAACAAGTCTCGTTTTTACTGTGATTTTGTAAGGATTAGTATAGATAATCCCTAAGTAAGCACGGCTCACATTTTATAAGTCACGCCCCCTTCATAAGTTACAGCTATATGAAATTGTTGTATTTACAATATTTATTTGAAGATCGTGGCATCAAATAAAATCAAATAAAATCGATTCCTACCATTGTGATCTCTAAAAAGGACCAAAAAGATTTCAATGTGTTAAATATATACCATGCCCCCTACAAAACTTATATGATTTTGCGCCAATGTTTCTATATAAATGTCTTTTAATCTAGGATTTTAAAATGTATCTACACTGAGAAAAAAAGAGGGCGTGATTAACTTTTTTTCCTCAGAAATTTAACACTTTTTAGGTGTAAAAATATATCAACATTTTTTAATGTTAATATTACACCTTTTTAAGGGTAAAATTAACATGAAAAAGGGTATCTTTAATCCCTAATACACCTAAAAAGCATAATATTTACACCAATTTTGGATCAATACTGCACGGTAAAATTAACATTTCAGGAATTTTATTGTAACTTTTTCGGATTTCTCTCAGTGTATGCACTAAGAGAAATCCGAAAAAGTTAAAATAATATTCCTGAAATGTTTATTTTGCCCTGCTGTATTGATCCGAAATCGGTAAAATATTATGGTTTTTAGGTGTATTATGTATTAAAGTTACGCTTTATCATGCTAATTTTACCCTTAAAAAGGTGTAATATTAACATTAAAAAATATTAATATATTTTTACACCTAAAAAGTGTTAAAGTTATGAGGGAAAAAAGTTAATCGCACCCTCGTTTTTTTCTCATTGCGTAGGAATAACCGATATAAAAGGTTTTTTAATTAACACAACGGTCATGAAAAGTAGGCGTGGTCTGTAGGTAAGAGTTATGCCGAACGCACAATAACTTTTGTTTAGTAAACATGTTTTTGACATTTCAATGAGAGTGAGTGAGATTTAGATCTAGTCATCTCGCTCTATCTCATAGGAAATTTTGAAAACATGTTTATAAACAAATGTTATTGTGCGCTGAGCATTATCTTCAATTGGGCTAGGTAATCACCAGTAATCACTACATTTTTGTTCTGCCTTGTACATTCAAATGGATTATTGGAAAAGTAGAGCAAAAAGCGTTTAACAGAACACAGGACGTCCCGGGACTGTGCATATTCTTGTGACTGAAAAAAGAACCTGCGTGAAATGGATTTATTAGCACTTTACTGTTCACAAGTGTTTCTACATTACCGACTTTTCTTTGTATTGGTTTCAATCTCGACTGTTTTTCCCAAAAATTTGTCGTATTCTAAAACTACCAAACTGTTGTGGGAGGAACCAATACAAAGAAATATTGATTATAGAGAAGTAATTGAGAATAGTAAAAACATGCTAATTTTTCATTGGAATAGCACCATTATGCATAGAGAAAATTTGCATACTCGCGGGAGATTTTTTCAAATAAGTCGTAGATACGCCAGTAATATACGAAAAATATTGTTGAGACGAATTTCTCGGTATATTTTCAGCGCCAATGGGTTATAATGACTCCGGCACACCTTTTAGATCGGTAAAATTTTATGAAATTAAAATTCATGTCAATCATTCTCAAAAAATTTGATTAAGTCTATCTCATTTTTTTCGGACACAAAATTGGATTGAACTAAATTTTATTTGGTGTGATGTTCAAAAGAAGAAGAAGAAGAGTGCGAAAGAGTAGAATGGACGCATGAGAAAATTTTAAGAAAGGGATGTGAAATTGACTTTATGATATTTTTCCGATTTAAAAGTTGTACCGAAGCTATAAGAAAAGAACATTAAATTTATCGTGTGAACAACTTTGCATACATTTAGGGGTATTTCAAATATGTTTTGATGAAGAAGCTCCCAATGGAAGGCAAATTTGCATAATTTTGTGTGCAAGTGTGGGACCCCTGTATGGTTTTCATGAAATAAGATATTGTAGAGTGCATAACTTATTTTTTTTATCGAAGGGACTGAAGATCTAAATCCAGATTGTAAATATAGGGGTAACAAACTTTAAAATTGTTTTAAAATCCTTTGAATAAAGTAAACTGTAAAATTTTCGCCTTTAATTCACCATAACTTCTAAAGGGAGTGTGTCAAAAAACAATATGGGCGGGGCCTATTTTCCTACACTAAATACGAAGAAAGTAAAAAAAAAAGCCCAGTTATTGTTTTGACATTTAGACGATAATCTTTTTGATAAACATGCTTTCACAGTGCACCAGAGACCAGTTTTTACAGTGTATGTAGAATTTCATTGCTAGCGGAAAATGGGGCACCTTTGAAATGGCGTTTTTTGGGCTTATTTTAAAAAGAAATTAAGGCTTATCGTAATCTAATTTAGCATCACAATGATTTGTGAAGCTAAATTATATCATGGTACGGTTCAGTTGTATTTAAAAGTAGGAGAAAAAGCCCAATTTCAAAGGTGCCCCAGTTCCCCCTAATAAAATAATCTCTATCTAGATATCTATCAACTCTATTCTCATTGAATAAATTTTCCTTCTTCCATTCTAAGAGAGACTGGAATCAATTTGATTGATTGCTACTGAGAAAATCTATTTTTGGCAAGTGGAATTTCAAAATAAACAATAGTGACATTAATATGCGACATATGTTACTCGATATGCATTACAATTTTCTCTTCAATTCTAGCATTTTTATTTGATTGCACTCCCACTAATCTGCTCCACCTTCTTTCTTTTCTCTGAAAATCGCCCACACTCCCGAATTTCGGTCGAATTTTTTTTTTGGTGCACCATCAAATTGTGTATAAAATCACCCAAGATGAGAGATTTGTCTCGAGGGCACTGACGGTAACATTTTCTCCCGTGGGTCGAGATGGAGTTCAAGGAAGCGCTAAGTAGGAAAAACATTCTTGAACCTGTGTAGAAAATTGATTTTCCTCCACCTATTCGCTCCTCATGCTTCTATAAGAAGCTGAGTGTGAATTATTTTTAGCAATAATGTTTTTATTTTGGAATAGTTTTTTTTTGTTGTTGTCTTGTATCTCGGTGACTTTGCCTTCCAATCTTTAAGAAGTTACTCTCGCTGTAAAATATAATAACACGGATAAAATAGCATCGTTGAGCGAGAGTGAAAATAACAAAATGGGAGGAAAAGTGTTTATTTTAAATAAAAGAAAAAGAAAAGAAACTTCCGACTTCTAAATGCACTTTTTACATGCAAGCTAATCAATTTGTCATCTTTCACCAGAAGGTTTAAATTTTTATTACCTCAACACGGTTTTTATTTATTTTCTGAAAACTTACGGGTAATTTATTGGACTCAATCAATTTTTCCATTTACATAAAACATTTTACTAGCATTTTATAAACAGAGCTGAAATTAGAAAATGAATGTTTAGCAATAAAACTTTGTAGTGTTTATTATTACAATTTGAAAAGTGATTGACAATTAATTGCCAATAATCTTTTAGAAATTGATAAAATGTGCTGATTTCTAAGAAAGAAAAATTACAAGTTTGGAAAATATAAACGAGAAATTACTATAGGTTTAGAAAAAGGAATGGCAAATAAGAAATATCGCACAATGCATTTGATATGCTTCTCTGCCGTATTGACACAAAATCGACGTATGCATTTTCAATAAAAATACCAGTTGCACTTCATTATTTTTTGTCATCACTACTACGTATACATCTTTCAAAAAGCAATTCTTTAAGTACCGTAAATGCAGATGACTTTGACACCCCCTGTTCGTAAGGTTTTCTTTATTTCTAAAACTTAAAGATGGACTTTACCGATACGATCTACCATGTTCTGATTGGTAAAAATCATCCTTAATAATAATAATAATAATAATAATAATAATGCTGGCACAACGTTTCATAAAAGAACAAGGCCTTCCCGCAAGGGGATTTCTAGACATGCATTATTATTATTTCTTGTACGGGATGAGGTTGTCAGTCCCATGCCCGTGGAATCAAATGCAGTGAAGCTCACTGTATGCAATCCGAACACCTTTAACGCCAGAAAAATTTTTGGTGACCTAAAATGGATTGGAACCCGGGACACTTGCATCATAGAGCGAGTGCTCTACCACTTGACCCATTGAGTGCCCATAAAATCATCCTTAAGTTCTAAAAATACAGAAAAGCTTACGTCAATTTTTTTACTAAAAGGCACCTTGCACGAAATTTTAAAAAAATATTAAATAAATTATAATCACACAACATTCCAGGGACTTTTTTTTCAAAAACAGACAGTTTTCAATTTAGTAATTTTACTTAGATAAATTTCTAAATCTAAATTTAGCTCCGCAAACCAATTGAAAAGCAACATTATATTATGATAAAGATCAATTCCAGGAGGAAAAAGCCCAATTTCAAAGCTGCCCCAATTCAAAGATACCCTACTTCCCTCTACTTTTACAAAATTTTACTCGGAATTATCTTTTTTTAAATTACAATACAATTTTCTTTTGGAAGAAGTATATTTTCGCAATTTTATTGAGATAACATCAAGGATAACATGCAAAAATGACTACAAGTTTACGAATTTATTGAACTGTTGAGTAACTTTCTATACCATTTAGTCGCTTGAATAACAATTATCGTAACTTATTTGTCAGTTAATCAGCAATTCTTGTACAGTAGAGCCTTCTATTCCAATTCGAACTTTTGGGAGGGGGGTAAGAATAACATTTCTCATTTCCCAAATTTAAACGATATTTTCAAAATTAACGTAAAATATGTAAGATTAAATTGCACTTTGAATCAAATGCACGTACTTTCTTACATGTATTCGTGCTGTCAAACTTCCTTTTCACTTTATACAATCATAATCATTCAGGAAGAATCACAGAAATATGATTTTAAATCGTCCACAGCACGAATTTTTGATATAGGGAAAACTGGGGCACCACCAAACACGGGGTACCACCAAACACGGGGTACCACCAAACACTAATTTTTGGTTCTAAACTACTTGGACTATATCGAGCATTTCTTCAATGGACAAGCATCCTTATAATGTCTATAAATTTCTATAAGTCTTGTCCTCTGAAGTCGAATATCTGATTAAAAAATCGCAGTGTTTCGTGGTACCCCGTGTTTGGTGGTGCCCCAGTTTCCCCTAAACCCACGATTGACACTTTGAATTCAACCATGGTCGTTCGAATTTGAGAGATTCAGATTTGAGAGACTCTACTGTATAGTGCATCGTGTATATTCACATTGCTACAAGAATTTCTGATATTGGATTACAACTATTGGTTACAACTATTGCTGATTTAAGCGACAATTCGGCAATACTGAGAATATGTAAAAAGCAGCTGGAAGTGGTTTCTTTTACGAATATTTTTTAAGTCATCAGTGGGGAATTTCAGAGTAAATATTACTCTAAAATGGCTCATATAATAACCATTAGGGAGAGGAGACCGGGGTAGAATTAGTCAGGAACTGTAATTTTAAGACTGGTAAAAAATTCAATGAATAAGTAGGGAAGTAATTTACTTTTAATATAAATAGTATAGTTAGCCCAATATTCTTTTTAACGAAAATTATGACACCCCCACTGTATAATTCTCTGCATGGTTAATTTTGCCATAGTTGCAATTTCAATATTTTCATGGGAAAGAATCAAACCATTAACCCCCTGATATTTTCTTCTTCAAAGAGAAGGGACCACACTTGTTTGTCACGAAGTTTTGAAGATTCCGTCTAAATTTGCGTGCTGAAAAATTGATTTTTAGTACTCATTAAAAAGATAAGTCAGACATTTGAGGAAAATTTGCGTCTCTCAATCAAATTTATACCCTGAAGGAGTACGTGAATTGCGGTTTATTCTTCAAGTTTTCCTCAACACCAATCACTTCCAATTCACTTAATTTATTCGCGTATTTTTTTTCTGAAATGCCTTGTAGTGATGAAATGCCAAAAGGAGAGAATGTTGAGGACCGACAGTTTTGTATTAAAAGAAAGAAAAAAAGGATAGGAAGAAAAGAAGTGTCAATGGACACAAAAAAAACGGAAGGATTCCAAGAAGGTTCTCGAGACGCCTTGTGTAAGATTTTGTGGCAAGACAAGCACTTGGACGATGAGTGAAGTATCGAGAGGTTTCACTTTGTCCATGACCGACGTTAAATTTCAAAATGATGGGCCACATACTCAATAAATCACCGACAATTTCGTCTCCTTCTCCTGGAATCCCCCTTTGGACCTGATTTTGGTCTCTAGTGTCTCCTGTCCCTAAAGTCCCGATCATCTAAAGTACATGTTTAACATCGTACCCCAAAGGGAGTGGAAGAGAATTCCAGTAAGAATAAATATTGGAGTCATCCTATTGTTAGAGGTAAAAGACAGCAGGAGCAATTCACAGGTCACGCTTCCTTTTCTACCTGGTAGAATCTCTTATTTTTCTCTTTTTTAAACTTTTGTCTTCCTTCAGATAGCATTTAAATTCATATTCCCCACTTATGACGAGAGAAATACACCCAACAATGTTATGTTGGAGGTAGAAAAAATAACATAAAAGATTGTTCAAAATGCACCTGTAATAAGTCCTCCAACATGGGCAGAACGCGGGCACAACATCTCGCCCAAAAGAAACTAAATCACATGAGCACACGACAAGAAATATTTATCTCACCATTTTTGGGAGTCTCCACAAAAGCATCAATTAATCTTCTTAAATGCACAAATTGAATGAGAGATAATTTAATCATGGGCATTTCATTAAAATAAATTAATCAGCTTATTCACACTTTACTGGGGCGTTGTGGGATTTTATTTTTGATAAAAATAAATTGATGGGAAAGTACTGAGCGCATGCTCGATCTTCAGAGAAAAAGGAAGGAAAAAGAGTTCAATGTTTCAGCAGAAGTCACAAGAAACCAAAATAGCATCTTCAGAGGCGCATAATTTTTTACATGTGTGGTGTTAATTGGGGTCTTCTCACAATATTGTAGGAAATGCTTTGATTAGTTGCGTTGAAATTAGTTAGAAAATCAGGCCATAAATGGGTTCATTGAGTTGCAAAAAAAGAGAAACATCCATTGATTTCACCTTGAAGTCTCCAGGTTTGGGATACCGTGGCTTTTAGATTAAAGAAAAAAATGTGGGCTTGACTGATATTATGGAAGATGTCTGAAAAATGCGGAAAATAGACGCCAAATATTGAATGCCGGAATATTATTTCGTGATTTCTTCATGATGGAGTTGCTACAGGTGTCGCGAAGGCTGAACCAAGAAATAGAAATTCAATAAGAAAACAATATTACGTTTGCAAAAATGTTTCAAATATATATAGCTAATGGCTTAGTTATAATCTTCATACAATAAATAGTTGATTGCATTAACTATCGTATGAGAATTTATAATTATTCCTTTTGTTTAAATTGAATTTTATTTGATTTTATTTGATTTTCAGATTAATAATAGGGAAAAGTGCCAATGCTTTACACGGTCCCAAGTCTCAAGCTTAATAATGACTAATTTTTTCCTATGTTTTTTTTTTAATAAATGTAAGTCATTGCACCCATATTCTAAAAACTAGGGAACAGTGTTCTGTTTTTAAATATATTGCGGAGTCATATTTGTTCAGAACCATAGGGAAAATTTAGCCATTATGAAGCTTCGGACCGTGCAAAACATGGGCACCTTCCAATACTATTCAAAAAATTTTGTGATGCATTTATTCTAAAAATCCAAAAAGTCTTTCAATTTCAATTATTTAAATATATAAGATTCTACACATTCGAAGCAATTTTCTTAAAACAAACCGTCTCTGCTTTGCAGAGCGTTCGAACTCACGAGTACGTGCTATCTCAAAAACCTGTTTACTACCGATTGAATTGATTCATAAATTTAAAAAACCATCCTGAAAAAAATTGTTTAAGAAAAGCACATTTTAGAAAATTTTAACAAGAGTAACAAGCATACGGACAAATAAAAAGTAAATTCGAAAAAGGTATTGCTTTTAAGGGTACATTACCGATTAAGTGCGATGAAGCCGTATTGAAGATTTCAAGATTTTTCAAAAAAAGAAATTCAAATATAAGTAACTCGGTTGAAAAATAGGTCCTCAAAAGTAGTTAAACTTTGATCTTCGAAAATTCGATATCGAAATATTTTTCGAACATAGGGTCGAAGCAACACCTCTTCGACAGGGAACCCCTACTGACATATTGGTCAAAATGTTGAAATTTATTTAATGCAATCCAATAAAATCTAAGTAATATAACGCTTTTACATTAATACTCGCCTTTCGATAAGGATAAGTGTTCGAATTTCGTATTCCAAATGCTACAGAGTAGGGTGTCAATAAGTCTTGCCTTGAGTTTTTAAAGTGTCAGTAGATGTTCCTTTCGCCCTAGTTGTCCAATGACGAAATATTCACCTTGACTACCTTCAAAATATATTCGAAAATAAAAATAAATCAAGTGCCGTTTTCGAAATAAATCATAAAATCATGGTTTTGGAGGTGAAGTTGGGGGATGGAGCGAAAAAGGAAAAGATTGTCCTAGATAATGTTGACTTACGGGGGGGGGGGTCATCGAAGGCCGGAAATCTAGATCTCTTACGCCCTAAACACACCTACGGCTTAAGACGAGAGACGACTTTACGTGATTATGATCAAAATAATGATTTGGGCAAATGCCTGTCTATCAGTTTTCGTAAGTGTGTCTAGGTCGTCAGACGTATCACAAATCGAAAAAAGTGGAGTTTATAACTGCTCTCTTTAACGTTCCCATTAACAGGCGGCACTTCTAGGCAGTTCTTTAAATACCTACTGCAAATTACTTTTTAAACATATTTTATTATATCATTTAATGAAGAAGCCTTTGTAAAATCAAAAA